>NW_028270180.1:8811099-9168599 GCF_037043375.1 Chiloscyllium plagiosum
GAGCTGTTAGTAACAGGCAATAAATGCTGGCCCAGCCAATGATGCCCATATCCCATGAATGAACATGGACAAGGAACATGGGATGACAAGTTCATTGGCCTTTGCTGCTGCTAATGTAGTGAGATCAAGAGAATAGCTTTGCTGGTAACAAAATAGTGACACTGGATTCAGCATTGGCTGGAAAGGTTAATGAAGCTTTGTACAATGACCGTCACCTCCCCAGCACAATGCTGGCCCCCAGCTTTCGAAATGTGCAATATTATCTGTGCTATTTCGTTTGCGTTATTAAGGTCCAAAACACTGAAACAGTAGAAGAAACATCTAAGGTAAAGCAGGAGGAAAGAAAATTTATGTAGTGCCTTTTGCCCTAAACAAAACACAGCTTTCCAGCTGTGTTAACTCGTCTATATGTGATACTTGGTCTATATATATTAACTGTATATATATGTGTTACCTAGTCTATTAACTGGTCTATATGTGTTACCTGATCTATCTATATATTAACTGGCAAATTGTGTTAACTGATCTATATGTGTTAACTGGGTTATATTTATTAACTGGTCTATATATATTAACTGGTCTGTATGTGTTATCTGGTCTATATTTATTAACCGGTTGAAATGTGTTAACTGCTCTATGTGTGTTAAGATTACCTGGTCTCAAACTGGATAGATTCACATTGTGAGTCCTGTGGATCACTCATTCCAGTAAGCAATGGGAGAGTTTATGGGGTGAAATTGGACAGTGACACAAAGGAGAGGCATCCATGTTTTGATTAGATTCGCTACAGTGTGGAAACAGGCCCTTCGGCCCAACAAGTCCACACCGATCGTCTGAAGAGTAACCCACCAAGACCCATTTCTCTCTGACTAATGTACCTAACACTATGGGCAATTTTGAATGGCCAATTCACCTGACCTGCACATCTTTGGACTGTGGGAGGAAAGCCACGCAAACACGGGGAGAATGTGCAAATGCTACACAGACAGAGGCTGGAATCGAACCTGGGTCCCTGGTACTGTGAGGCAGCAGTGCTAACCACAGAGCCACTGTGCCGCCCCTGTCAATGACCGTCACGTTCAGCGTTCATGTACAGTTGTTAATGAAACCACGTATCATGTGCATTTGGGGACCATTGTGATTCTGCTCATTATTAGCCTCTGCTCATTTTCAGTTTCACCAACATACCAGCCAAAACACTCCAAGGTGACAGACAAAGACTAAATGAGAACACAGGCTGTAATTAAGAAGGCAAATGGAATATTGTCTTTCACTGCTAGAGGGATGGAGTTTAAGGAGGTTATGTTGCAGCTGGTGAGGCCACACCTGGAGTGCTGCGTGCAGTTGTGGGCTTCTTTGGGAAAGGATGCACTGGGGTTGCAGAGGAGGTTCACTAGGTTGATTCTGGAGTTCAGAGGGTTGACTTATGAGGAGAGACTGCATAGACTGGGACTATACCCATTGGAATTTGGAAGAATGCGGGGGGGGGGGGTTGGGGACGAATTTATAGAAACTTAAAATTATGAAAGGAATAGATAAGGTAGAGGCAGGGAGGTTGAAACACTGGCAGGTGATACTAGAACTAGGGGGCATAGCCTCAAAATAAGGGGGCGCAGATTTAGGACTGAGTTAAGGAGGAACCTCTTCACCCAAAGGGTTGTGAATCTGTGGAATTCCCTGCCCAGTTGAGGCTAGCTCGTTTAATTTTTCAGACAAAGATAGATTTTTGAACAGTAAAGGAACTAAGGGATATGGTAAGCGGGCAGGTAAGTGGAGCTGAGTTCATGAAAAGATCAGCCACAATCTTATTGAATGGCGGAGCAGGCTGGAGGGGGGGCCAGATGGCCTACTCCTGCTCCTGTTTCTGATGTTCTTCTTATAATTGGGACTGACAGGCAATGAATGAGTGAATTGGAAATGGAGCAATGGAGGAAGCTATCAGTCCGGGACAGGTTAAAAAGAACAAAACAATCACTAGAGTCAGCTGTGGTTGATTGAGTTCTTGCAGGGAGTTGACGATAATCCTCCCTTCATCAGTTAACTGGACCCGCTCCAGATCCTCCCATCTCGCCTCCATCAAGTAATCCTTACAATGCCTGTCAAATTGCCAAAAAACATTTTAAAGTATTCAGTCTGGTCTGTAACGTACTTTCGATGGTCGCTGTGCAGAGATAGCTATCTAACCTCCTCATTTCGTTTGCCTTGCCTTCCACAGCCTGCGTTAGGGAGCCCTTGTGGCAACGTTTGGAGCAGATCTCGCCCTTCACTTCCAGAGACTGGCTCCGAAAGCAAACAGAGTTCAGTCATTTCAAACAGCAGGGATTTTCTTTTCCCCTACATAAACTCTAAACAACACCATGCAACAGAATTCCTGGGCTGGGTGCTGGCAGGTGGGACTAGATTGGGTTGGGATATCTGGTCAGCATGGACGGGTTGGACCGAAGGGAGTGTTTCCATGCTGTATATCTCTATGACTCTGTGCTTTTGTTGCAGCAAGTAAGCAACAATGCAAGTGTTGGCAGTAGAGAGCTCATACCCATTCTGATGATTTTCGAACCAGTATCTGTCTCCGTCTCGTATGCGTTGGAACTGCTCGACGATGATTTGAGTAAAGAGTTCTCCTGGCGCCCCATCACTCTCCAGCAGTCCACCTGGCCACAATTCGAGCTCAGATATGTCGCCATATTCCTGGGCCAACTTACTGAAGAGCTGTGGCACAGTGAAAAGGAAATGAGCCAAACCCAAGCGTTTCAGCAATTTGGAATGAGTAAAAAAAAAATTGCACAGCATCAATTCCAATTCTTTCCTAATTTCTCGCCAGTGTGCTAATAGGAACTCTGCCCAGAGCAGGAGAAAGTGATGACTGCAGCTGCTGGAGATCAGAGTCAAACCGTGTGGTGTTGGAAAAGCACAGCCAGTCAGGCAGCATCTGAGGAGCAGGAGAGTCGATGTGCGAGACCTAATTTATGTCCAAAACGTTGACTGCCCTGCTCCTCAGATGCTGCCTGACTGGCTGTGCTTTTCCAGCACCACACTTTTTGACTCTGCACAGAACAGCTTGCATTTACATAGCACCTTTAACAGAGTAGAATTATCCCAAAGTACAAAGATGTTATCAAAAATAATCTTACAACAAGCCACATAGAAATATACAACACAGAAAAGGCTTTTCGGCCCACTGAGTCTGTATCACCAAATCTACACTAAGCCTACACCAGTCAAAGGTAAAGTCACCATAGTCTTACCAGACCACAGGGCTGTTCTCGCATTAAAGAGAGGAAGAGGAAGACGACTGGTGGTGCTTTAATCTGGGGGTCACCACACCTCAGGTGAGGGGAGAGGTTGAGAAAGTGGGACCTTCATAACCAATGGAGGAATTGAACCCACGCTGTTTGTGCAAGACTGCATTGCAAACCAATGGCTCAGCCAACTGAACAGCACTTGGCCCTGACCCTTAAGGAGGTCTTTGTAGGACATAAACAAAAAAGGGGTTGTTGGAAAAGCTCAGCAGGGGTCTGGCAGCATCTATGAAGAGAAATCAGAGTTAACGTTTCAGGTCTGCTGGCCCTTCATCAGAACTCCGCTGACCCGAAATGTTCACACTGATTTCTCTTCACAGATGCTGCCAGACCTGCTGAGCTTTTCCTGCAACTCCTGTTTTGGTTTCTGATTTACAGCATCTGCAGTCCTTTCAGTTTTTCTTTATTGGCCAGGTTACATGAAGCAAGAGCCCTCTGCTTCTGATGCGAGTGTACAGACCTGCAAAGATAACCCCATTTGTCTCTGAACAGAGGCTCCCCGACCTGAATAGGAACGACCAGACTGTTTTGCTTCTGTTTCAGGTTTCTCAGCACCCACAAAGCGCCGTTGTCAAAGTGGTACCATGAGTTTGGGGGGGCATCACTGTGAAATGAACTAACCTCCTGTTTCTCGGCTGTGGGCTGAAGGTCAGTCCAGTTGTTAATTGGTGCAAGTTGGAAGGCGCGTCTCACAGTGTTAAACGTTGGGAGACCATTATCCCGGGCACGATGGATGGTGAGAGCCATCAGATCAGATCGAGAGAATCTCTGCGGCCCGTACATGTAGTCTGAACACAGTTGCACAATTTGTTAATAAACCATTGTTTCTGAAAATTACTCGACATTACATTGTTGATTGTGGGTTTTAGATAACTCTCTTTCTGTTCACAGTCTTATAGTATGGAACCAGGCCATTCGGCCCACTGAGTCCACACCAACCCTCCGAAGAGCACCCCACTCAGACCCACTCTCCAAATGCTATTCTCCTATATTTCCCATGGCCAATCCACCTAACCCACACATCCCTGGACACCATAGGCAATTTAGCATGGCCAATCCATCCTAACCTGCACATCTTCAGACTGTGGGAGGAAACCAGAGCACCGAGAGGAAACCCACACAGACATGGGGAGAATGTACAAGCCCCACACAGACAGTCGCCTGAGAGTGGAATTGAACCCGGGTCCCTAGCGCTGTGTGGAGCAGTGCTAACCACTGAGCCATCACACCACCCTATCAGCATCAAGATTTCCTGACCACCTGAATATTTAGCATGTATTAAGTCTCCCAATATTTCACCCCAGCTTCACATTCAAGTCTGAGATAGATAGATTTTTTTAATTAGTGAGGGAATCAACAATATGGGAAAAAGGTAGGGAAGTGAAGTTGAGGATTCTCAGGTTAGCCAATGATCGCATTAAATGGTGGAGCAGCCTCGATGGGTTGAATGGACGTCTTCTGCTTCTACATCATATGGTCTTATGGTTAGCTGCAGTTACTATCAATCTAACTTTGTCCCCAAGTTGCTGGATTGCAGACTGAACTCAGGAACTGTTGACTTGGTCTCCATAGCACTGACCACTGAGCTGCATGGCAGCATTAGAATGAAAAAACTCTTATTCTCTTCACAAAGGTTGAAAGCATTCCCTCTACAGTGTAGTATGGCACCCACTGCTCCTCTCCATCTCACTTTGTCTTCATTCGTCTCATTTTATTCAATGAATGTAAGTTTTGTTAAAGCTTTTTGGCTTGCATCCAGAACAATTTGCAAAAAAGCAAGCCAGTGTCGAGTGGAAATGACATCAATGCTGCATGTGAAGTAAATGCTGCACTCTCATATGGACAAAATATTGTTGCTCCTTGAACTGGTATTCTTAGAAAGTGTCCTGATGAGTGCAAGACAAGAAGCTGTGACAAAATGTGGCATTTTTCAGTAATACTTAAGTTCTGAATTCCCACATGATTAACTAATTTTACAAAGGGAGAGTAAAAGGTAAGTCCAAAGTCACCGAGATTACAAACATACAGTGATTGGAGTCATACAGTTGTACAGCATGGAAACAGACCCTTCGATCTGACTTGTCCATGTCAAACAGATATCCTAAATTAATCTAATTTCATTTGCCAGTATTTGGCCCATATCTCTCCAAACCCTTCCTATCCATATACCCATCCAGATGCCTTTTAAATGTTGCAATTGTACCAGCCTCCACCACTTCCTCTGGCAGCTCATTCCATACAACATCACCCTCTGCATGAAAATATTGCCCCTTATGTCCCTCTTAAATCTTTCTCCTCTCACCTTAAACCTCTGCTCTCGAATTTTGGACTCTCCCACACCAGGGAAAAGACCTTGTTTATTTACCCTATCCATACCCCTCAAGGTCTTATAAACCTCTACAAGGTCACCCCTCAGTCTCCAATGCTCCAGAGAAAATAGCCTCAGTCTATTCAGCCTCTCGCTATAGCACAAGCCCTCCAAACCTAGCAACATTCCTGTATATCTTTTTTGAACCGTTTCAAGTTTCACAACATCCTTTCTACAGCAAGGAGACCAGAACTGCACACAGTATTCCAAAAGTGGTCTAACCAATGTCCTGCACAGCCTCAACATGACCTCCCAACTCCTATACTCAATTAAATGACTAATAAAGGCAAGCATACCAAACACTTTCTTCACAATCCTGTCAACCTGCAACTCTACTTTCAAGGAACTATGAACTTGCATCCAAAGGTCTCTTTGTTCAGCAACACTCCCCAGGACCTTACCATTAAGTGTATAAGTCCTGCCCTGATTTGCTTTTCCAAAATGCAGCACCTCACATTTATCTGAATTAAACTCCATCTGCCACTCCTAAGCCCATTGGCCCATCTGATCAAGATCCCCATTGTAATCTGAGGTAACCCTCTTCGCTGTCCACTACATCTCCAACTTTGATGTCATCTGCAAACTTACTAACTATAGCTCCTATGTTCCCATCCAAATCTTTTATATAATTGATGAAAAAGGAACAAAGAATTGGAACAAATGAGCGATAATAGTAAGCAATATTATAAACAGTACAGCACAGGAAAGGGTCCATTGGTCCACGATGTTGTGCCAAAACTGATACCAAATTAGATTATTCCCCCTTCCTGTCCTTGATCCATATCCCTCCATCTTGCATATTCATGTGCTTATCTAAAAGTCCCTTAACAAACCTATCGTACCTGCCTCCTCCACCACCCCTGGCAGCATATTGCAGACTCCTACCACTCTGTGTAAAAAACTTGTCCCTCTCATCTCCTTTGTATTTTCCCCCTCTCACCTTAATGCATGTCCCTTAGATTTAGACATTTCAACATGGGAAAAAGGTTCTGACTATCTATGCATCTCATCATTTTACAAACTTCTATCAAGTCTCCCCTTGGTCGCTCCAGAGAAAATATACTGAGTTTTTCTAGCTCTCCTTATAGCTCTAATCCAGGCAGCATCCTGGTACACCTCTTCTGTACCCTCTCCAAAGCATCCACATCCTCCCAGTAATGTAAGTGTAGTCTAAGGGGCGGCACGGTGGCTCAGTGGTTAGCACTGCTGCCTCACAGCATCAGGGTCCCAGGTTCAATTCCAGCCTCAGGCGACTGTCTGTGCGGAGTTTGCTCCGGTTTCCTCCCACAGTCCAAAGATGTACAGGTCAGGTGAATTGGCCATGCTAAATTGCTCATAGTGCTAGGTGCATTGGTAAGAGGGAAATAGGTCTGGGTGGGTTACTCTTCGGAGGGTCGGTGTGTACTGGTTGGGCTGAAGGGCCTGTTTCGGGCACTGTAGGGAATCTAATCTAATCTAACCAAAATCTTATAAAGTTGCAACATGACATCCTGACTCTTGAACTCAGTTCCCTAACCAATAAAGGCAGTAGGCTACTTCTTGTCTTACACCATCCTCTGTGATCTCCGTAGTATAGAGTGTGGAAAGATCAACACATATAATGATTTCGTTGTTCAGTATTTCCCAGGAGCTGAAAAACTACGCCATGTTCTTTGTGACCTGCAACACATTATCAATGAGGATGAGCACCTCACCAAGACCTTCCCCACACCTCCACTACTTGTCTTTAAACAACCGCCAAACCTCAAACAGATAATTGTTCGTAGCAAGCTGCCCAGCTCTCAGGACAACTCCATACAATCCTGTCACGGTAGATGCTGCAAGACGTGTCAGAGTGTGGACATAGATACCACTATTACGTGTGGGGACACCTCCCACCTTGTACATGGCAGGTACTCATGTGACTCAGCCAACATTGTCTATCTTATACGTTGCAGGCAGGGATGCCCGGAGGCATGGTACATTGGGGAAACCGAGCAAAGGCTACGACAACGGATGAATGGGCACCGCACAACAATCAACAGATAGGAGTGTTCCCTCCCAGTTGGGGAACACTTCAGCGGTCCAGGACATTCGACCTCGGACCTTTGGATGACCATCCTCCAAGACGGACTTCGGGACAGGCAGCAGCGAAAAGTGGCCGAGCAGAGGCTGATAGCTAAGTTCTGTACCCATAGGGAGGGCCTCAACCAGGACCTTGGGTTCATGTCACATTACAGGTGACCACTATTACACTATACACACGCATAGATACTCCTACACACACACACACTCTCACACACACAGTATACACACATACACACGGACATACATATACACAGATGCGCACACAGACACCCACACACACCCTTACAGACACACACACTCTCACACTCACACATGCACCAGACTTAAGACACGCTACACTCACTACACACACACACACATACACTTTTTCACACTCACAACCTCCAACCCAAACACACACAAGCACAGACAAAGACCCACATGCACACATATATTTTGTGGGGTGAATTTGTACTTTCAGGGTTACATTGTACTTTGCTCAAACACTGCATGCATTCATGTAGAACTCTGAGCTCAAAGACTGCATGAATTCATGTAAAACTCTGTTATCTCACTTTTTAGATTAGAATCAATCTAAACATCATGGCATAGACAGAGAACACAGGGGGCCAACACCTTCAACATATTGTCTAGCTATCACCATTGTTAACAGCTAACCTGAGAATGCAACCTTTTAGAAAAAAGTTTTGTGATTTACACATGAAAGATGTGAAACAATCATGGCATTCAAACAGATGAAAGGCTTAACAGACAATCAATTTTCCAATGTATAATTTCAGTTATATCACACTGTAAATTTTTGCTATAAATCCTGTGTGTTAGGATTGAGCCCTCCACTACCACCTGATGAAGGAGTGACGCTCCGAAAGCTAGTGTGCTTCCAATTACACCTGTTGGACTATAACCTGGTGTTGTGCGATTTTTAACTCTAACCACATATAATGAGTTCTGTTGAAAGAAAAACAATGTCCTAATTCATTTTATAATTAGTTCTTAATAATTGCCCGTTAGATTTATGGCACTGTTGCAATGTTGATGAGGTGTGTTGTAATCCAATCAGGGATTCAAGTCGTTATGGCAACATACACTTTTACACGCATGTTGCAGTCCAGAGGTTTGAATACTGATGGTACAATTGCAGTTCCTTTCCATTACAATGGCTGACCCAGAATCTCTCACTGACTATCACTGGATTGTCTTGAAAGAATTTGGTAAACAAAAACACTCAATAAACAGATCACCTCTGAGATCTTCCACAATAATATTGTCTGCTTTCTCAGCGATTTGAGATGCCATCCCAAAAATCAGTTCCTCCATATCAGTTCCGGTTTGAAGATTTGCCTTCTGAAAGAAAAAACTCAATTAACCTTCCAACCTTCTGCACTCTTTACAACTTCAACAAAAACCTGTTGAAAAGGCAGAGAGCATCTTCTAAGGATTAAAATTTATATCATTCATTTAGAGTCATAACATCACAGAGCTGGACAGCACGGAAGCAGACCCTTCAGTCCAACTCGTCCATGCCAACCAGATATCCTAAATTAACCTAGTCCCATTTGTCAACAATTGGCACCTGTCCCTCAATTATGTCATTGAATGTTTTTGTGCCTGACTAAAGTAATGTTCATGGTTGAGCAATATCTTGCAATTTTTAAAATATCTATTCACAGGATGTGGGCGTCCCTGGCAAGGCCAGCATTTATTGCCCATCCCTACTTGTCCTTGTTCAACTGTCGGAGAGGATGGTTCTGACATTCTTTTTAAAAGACCGAAGACACACTTCTTCTGTTTGGGGATTGGGCTGTGTCCAACACAGGTCGTATCACTGACGACAGTTGGTAAGTCTTTATTAAGTTTCAGTTTGAAAATCCTGCTCCCCAAAATACGAAAACAGGACACGGAAAGGCTATAAAGACCTGCTGAAAGCAGATAGCCACATTTAACAATGACCTATGTACCAGCGACACAATCACTTGGTGAAGTGCATCAGGACCAGCAAGGTAAGTGACAGGAGCACTGTTCAACCACAGAATAGACCTAACTCAGAAGAAGGCCATTTAACCCATCCCATCCATGCCAGCTCTCTGCGAAAATGATTTGGTGAATCTCACTCCCCTATCTTTACCCCCATGGCTTCACCAATTTTCTCCTTATAGATAATTATTCAATTTCCTTTAGAAAGCCACAACTAAGTCAACTTCTACCGCAGTCTCAAACAGATTCTCTCCACTTGCCATGTAAAACAGTTTCATCATGTCATCTCTGGTTCTGTTGTCAATCACTTTAAACCAGCGCCCTTGGGTTCCGGAACTTTCCGCCACCAGCAACAATCTTTCAATGTACACTCTGTCCAGACTTCTCTTGATTTGAAGAGCTCTATCAATCACAGCACAAAACGAGGCCATTGGCCAAATGCATCTACACCAGCAAACCATTGGGCAGAATGATGAAATGCCATTCTCCTGCCTTTTCCCTGGACTCTTGGGCAAGGTCTCTAATTAAATAATCAATCGATGACCTCTTGAATGCCTCAACTAAATCTGCCTCCACCACACGTTCAGGCAGAGGATCCAGACCCGAATTACTCGCTGAGTTAAAAAAAGATTTTCGTCACAACACATTTGCTGCGCTTGTGAAACACTTTAAAGGTCTGCCTTCTCATTCATGAGCAGGAACAATCTCTCCCCATCCATTCTATCCAGAAACCCCATGACTTTGAAAACATCTATCAAATCTCCTGTTAGCCTGCTCCTCCTGAAGGAGAACAGTCTCAAATCCTTCAATCTGTCTTCATAACAGAAGTTACTTATCCTGGGAACTAATTTTGCAAAATCTATCCTGCACTCTCTTCAAAGCAATCATGTCCGTGCTGGAATGGGGAGCCCACAACTGTGCATTACTTTAGATTTTTACAAATTCATTTGCAGGGAGTGGATGTTGCTGGCCAGGGCAGTATTTATTACCCACCCTAACTTCCCAGAGGGGCAGGTGAGAGTCAACCAAATTGCTCTGGTGCTGGAGTCACATGGAGGCCAGACCAAGTAAGGATGGCAGATTTCCTTCCCTGAAGGGTATTAGTGAAGACATGGGGTTTTTTGACAATCAGCAATGGCTTCATGGTCATCATTAGATCCTTAACCCCAGATATTTTTTTTTAATTGAATTCAAATTCCACCATCTGCCATGGCAGATTTGAGTCAGAGTTTCTTGAAAATTTGAAGGGTCACTGGACCTGAAATGTTAACTCTGCTTTGTTTCCACAGATGCTGCCACACCTGCTCAGCTTTTCTAGCAACTTCTGTTTTGTATCTGATTTCTGTCATCTGCAGTTCTTTCAGGATTCTTCTCCCCAGGACATTACCAAGGTCTCTGGATGAATAGTCTAGTGATAATACAACTAGGCTATCACCTCCCAACTCCCCAGCTGAGGATTAACAAATTCCACAAATACTTAGGAATGAACATACTGACCATATTGCCCCCTATTTGGACTCTCTGTCCACGCTCTCCCTACTAACATGACACTAACTTGCCTACTCCACCAACTTGTCTATGTCCTTTTGGAGTTCTACACCATCCCCCTCACAGTTTACAATGCTTCCATGTTTTGTATTACATATCTTCTCAATCTTCTCAAAAGGGGGGCACCCTCTACTATCCTCATAATCTTACTCCCTGATCCTTGGAATTACTCACATTAAAACCATGGCTGCTCTCTCTCTCTCTTTCTCGAATATCCAGTGCCCAGAAATGGACACGATACTCTAGTTGAGATCAAACTGGTGTTTTATAAAAGTCTGCCATGGTGTCCTTGCATCATATTTTGCCATCAAAGAGTAGAGGCATAGAAAAGCTGTTGAGAATTACAATTGCCTCCACCATTCCTAGTCCATTACTGCATATGAGTTTAGGAGTTTGACTATTTGAATTCTGTACCTGTCTTCTCCAGAAGTTGTTGCACACTCGAAGTGCAGGAGACCCCCTGTTGTCGATGGTGGTGACATTACGGAATGCACAAGTCCTGTTTCTGTAATGAACCGAAATTAAAAAAACTTCCAGACATCAGTAAAAAGATGACTTGCTGAAACTATGATATAAAAGCTTGTAGAGAAGAAGGTACAGAAACCTAAACACATGTACCCAACAGGTCCAAGAACAGCTTCTTCCCTGCTTTGATCAGACTGCTGAATGAACCTCTCTAACTTCAAATAATGTTGATTTTGTTTTGCACGCCTCCTGTCCAGTGTAACCTGTCTGCTTCCCTCTGTCTAGGCACCCTATTATCTGCACATCCTTGTCTGCTATGATCTGCGTGTACTGCTTGCAAAACAAAGCTTTTCACTGTACTTGGGTGCGTGTGACAACAATAAAGCAAACCAAATTCAAATCAGATCATGTTAACCAGATCCTGGGAGTGGGATGATGACCCAATCAGATGTCAAAAGGAACCTCAGTGAGGGCAGAACATACCGAATGCACTTCCCTGTTCAACTGGAGGATGGAACAGTACGCCCTGCGAGTTCCCTCCAGATCACACACCACAGTGGCTTTGTCTAAAAATTCATTCACAGGATGTGGGTGTCGCTGGCTGTACCAGCAGAGATTGCCCATCCCTAGTTGCCCTTGAGAAGATGGTGGCGAGCTGCCCCTTCTTGGACCGCTGCTATCCATGTGCTGTAGGTAGACTCACAGTGCCTTTGGGGAAGGAATTCCAGGATTTTGACCCAGTGACAATGAAGGAACAGTGATATATTTCCAAGTAGGATGGTGAATGGAGGGAATCATGTAGGCGTATCTACTGCCCTTGTCCTTCTAGTCGGATCGTCAGAGATTTGGAAGCTGCTTTCTCAGGATCTTTGCTGCTCTTGAGCATCGGTGCTGCAAGGAGTGAATGTTCATGCACCAATGAGGTGGGCTGGATGGTGTCAAGCCTCTTGAATGTTGTTTGAGCTGCACCCATCCAGCTCAATGGGGAATATTCTATCCTCTCACTTGCTTGTGCTATGTGGATGGTATACAGGCTTTTGGGAGTCAGAAGGTGAGTTACACGCTGCAGGATTCCTAGCCTCTGACCTGCTCTTGTAGCTTTGGTATTTCTACAGTTAATCCAGTTCAGTTTCTGGTCAATGATAACCCCCAGGTTGTCGGTCGTGGGGGATTCAGTGATGGTGATGTCAATGAATGTCAAGGAGTGATGGTTAGATTCTCTCTTGTACTTGAGCGACTCGAATGATACTTGCCAACTTGTCAGCCCAAGCTAAAAACTATATCGCCATTCCTTCACTGAGATTGGATCGAAATCCTGGAATTCCCTCCCTAAAAGCATTGTGGGTCTCTCTACACCGCATGGACCAAGCAGTTCAAGAAGGCAGCTCACCAGCACCCCCTGCAGGGTAATTAGAGGTGGGCAATAATGTTGGCCCTGCCAGCGACACCCACATTCCATGGAAGAAACATTTATTTTAAGAAAGGGACTTTAAAGACAAAATGCAGGCTTTTGGAGCATTGTTACTGCTATGATGTAAGAAACATGGGAGCCCATTGTAAGATCCCATAAATAATATAATAATGGGATAAATGATCAAATAATCTATTTTCATTGTTTTTGTTGAGAGGTTAATGTCAGCAGTGTGCTAGGGAATTCTCCATGTGCTGATATTTTACATCTGTCCAAACCAAGAGTTAGATAAACAGTTCAATGAGTCATCTATTAGATGAACTGTTAACAGTACAACACTCCTTCGGCACTGCACTCGAGTCAGTAAAAGACAAGCTCAAATCCCTCAATCTTTCATAAGCAAGAGAGCCAACCACTGGGTCAGGTGTGACATCTATCTGGAAGGGATAACAGTCCAAGTGGAAATTTAAGAAATCAGAGCCAATAAATACCATATCGGAAAATAAAGGAAACAAATAATGCTAAAACAAACAACAATGGCGTATCAACTCCTTGTTACCTCATGTAAACCCCTGGAGGTACCAGACTGGCACTAAATCTGATGGCAGCAGCTTGAAACTCGGGCGAGATGCCAGGATCAACAAACGTCTTGTACCCTGTGAAACCCAGGAAAAGATTTACAGTCTTGAAGAGAGAAACTGAACTGAACCAGCACAGAAAGTTTTCCTTTTAACTTTTTGCATCTGAGATAATCACATTTCAGGCATCTTACCAGTATAATCAGATATGTTTGTTCCCAGGTATTTTGGTAACCACTCATAAAGTACAATGTTCTGCAAAGATGAAGTTAATGGTTAGAGGAGAAGTACAGGTTGAGTTTATACTTGGCATGGAACACCAGCTTGGCATCTGAATAAATAATGTCTTTAAAACAACTCAAGACTGGAATCAGCAACATTTGGTACATGTAGAGATATTGAGGAATGGTGACTTCAGTTGAAGTGGTTGATTTTCAGAAGGGGACAAGAGGTTTGTAAAAGGAACTCTAGATCCTGCATCTTGGTGGGTGAGGGTATGTTTGCCAATACTGGAATAATTAAAATCGGGGTGGATAAGAGGCCAGAGTGGGAGGATATAGAGACCTCGGAGGTTGTTGAGTGGGTCGGAGCTACAAAGTAAGGTGATGATGAGATTTGAAACAAAGGCTGATGTTAACAGTGTGGTTTATATATAGCATTGATTGTAAATTTGTGTTTTCACCAAATTACCTGGAACGAGGCAATCACCCACTTTCTGGCGTGCTGGAATATATCTTCATCCGACCATGAGGAGTTCTGAGCTTCAAACTGAGAAGCCAGGTAATTGTGATAGCGGAACCAAATGACGCTCTCTGCCATGATGAATGGGCTTTCATTGGCTGCTGCATTTCCAAAATCTAGAACAGAATTGGTACCTTCATTCAACAATTGCCAGAGGCTCACTGGAGTTTTTGTTTATTCTATTTCCTTGCAGAGAATTTGCACCAGAATACAATTATACCCTTGAAGGTTCTGTGATGCAGTGGTTGTGTCCCTAATTCTAGACTAGGTAACCTGTATTAAGGTCATACCTACTCCAGAGGTGTACAATAACATCTCTGAACAGTCATGATTCGGAGATGCCGGTGTTGGACTGGGGTGTACAAAGTTAAAAATCACATCACACCAGGTTATAGTCCAACAGGTTTAATTGGAAGCACACTAGCTTTCGGAGCGACGCTCCTTCATCAGGTGATTGTGAAGTATTGACACTCACCTGATGAAGGAGCGTCGCTCCGAAAGCTAGTGTGCTTCCAATTAAACCTGGTGGACTATGACCTGGTGTTGTGTGATTTTTATCTCTGAACAGGTTGGTGAGAACGTATCTACAATTATATCCTCATTAAGAAACCTCTTTCTATGTAGTTGATCAAATAAAGCTAACAATGTTCATGTCTTCTCTTCTTTCCCCTCTTTGTCCCCCAAAACATAAAATGTGAAGAGGGCTGTTGAGAAGTTGTATGCCCCCCCCCCATAGTGTACTGTAGGATTGGCAAAGTTGATAAGTCACAAATCTGAAGATGCTACAGAAAATGGACAGTACTGTTGGATTTTCTAGCTCTCTTCACTACAGACTCTGGATTTTGCTACTATTAGAACTTGGCAAAGCCTGTGTTTGGTCATGTGACATGGATAGTTGGACGGTCCAAGGAAGCCTCAGGTGTCAGGGATTTAATTGGCACCAATACGCAATCAGATCTGGGGGTGCAGAAAGTCATATTCTTCTCCTGGTCTTCATCTCCCACATATATTAAATAATTGTGGGTGAGATAGGAAGTGAATGCATTTTTTCCCCAAGCCTCCTGTAAGGTTATTTCATGGGAATAGATAGAGACACAATGGAAATGCCTCTCCTGTTAGTTTTACCTTTCCACGCAGTAGAACAGTTGGTTTCCAAATTTCGCCTTGTCGAACAATGATGAGCTGAGTTCAAAAGCTCAATGAGAAAAATGGCACCCATGTCTTATTCCATGATGGTTTTACCATTTAATAATCATTTTCCCATTTGCTTAAGATTAGATTAGATTAGATTAGATTAGATTACTTACAGTGTGGAAACAGGCCCTTCGGCCCAACAAGTCCACACCGACCCGCCGAAGCGCAACCCACCCATACCCCTACATTTACCCCTTACCTAACACTACGGGCAATTTAGCATGGCCAATTCACCTGACCTGCACATCTTTGGACTGTGGGAGGAAACCGGAGCACCCGGAGGAAACCCACACGTGCAAACTCCACACAGTCAGTCGCCGGAGGCGGGAATTGAACCCGGATCTCTGGCGCTATGAGGCAGCAGTGCTAACCACTGTGCCACCGTGCCGCCCACGATGTTAAGATGTTAGGTTTCTCAGTAACACTCTAACCAGTTTAGTTACCTTGTGAGAGGTTAGTCATAGAGACATACAGCATGGAAACAGACCCTTTCGTCCAATTCATCCATGCCGACCAGTTTCCCAAACTAAACCAGTCCCAATTGCCTCCATTTGGCCATCTAAACCTTTCTTATTCATGTACATGTCCAAATGTTTTTTAAATGTTGTAACTGTACCTGCATCTACCACTTCCTCTGGCAGTTGATTCCACACATGAACCACCCACCATGTGAAAAAGTTGTCCCTCAAGTCCCTTTAAATCTTTCTTCTCTACCTTCAAATATGCCCCCCCCCCTACTTTTGAACTCACCCACCCTCAGGAAAAGACATTTGCTAGTCACCTTATCTGTGCCCCTCATAATTCTATAAAGCTTTGTAAGGTCACCCTTCAACCTCCTGCACTCCAGTGAAAAAACTCCCAGCCTATCCTTATAAGTCAACTCTTCCAGTCCCAGCAACATCCTGGTCAGTCTTTTCTGAACCCTCTCCAGCTTTATAATATCCCTCCTATAGCAATGCGACCAGAACTGGACACAGTGCTCCAGAAGTGATCTCACCAATCCCTATACAGCCTTAGCATGACTTCCCAATCCTACACTCAGTGGTCTGAGCAATGAAGGCATGCATGCTAAATGGTCTTTCTTAACTACCCTGTCTACCTTTGATGCAACTTTCAAAGAACTGTGTACCTGAACTCCAAGGTCACTATTTTACAACATTATCCAGGGCCCTACCATTAACTGTATATGTCCTGCCCTCGTTTATTTTACCAAAATGCAATGCCTCACATTTGTCCAAATCCAACTCCATCTGCCACTCCTCAGCCCATTGGCTCAATTAATCAAGGCCTCAGATAATCTTCTTCATTGTCAACTTTACCTCCAAGTTGTTGTGGTTCTGTTCGCCGAGCTGGGAATTTGTGTTGCAGATGTTTCGTCCCCTGTCTAGGTGACATCCTCAGTGCTTGGGAGCCTCCTGTGAAACGTTTCGGTGATGTTTCCTCCGGCATTTATAGTGGTTTGAATCTGCCACTTCCGGTTGTCAGTTCCAGCTGTCCGTTGCAGTGGTCGGTATATTGGGTCCAGGTCGATGTGCTTATTGATTGAATTTGTGAATCTTGAATACCTCCAAGTTTGGTATCATCCACAAACTTACTAACCATACATACTAACTTCTCATCCCAAATTGTTTATGTAAATTACAAACAAAAGTAGACCCAGCACTGATCCCTGCGGAACACTGTTGGTCACAGGCCTCCAGTCTGAAAAACAACCCTCTATCATTAAGCTAACTTCATCTCCAATTGGCAACCTCTCCCTGAATCCCATGTGATCTAACTTCACTAATCAGTCTACCATGCAGAACCTTATGAAGGCTTTACTAAAGTCCATGTAGACAATGTCTAAAACCCTGCACTCATTAATCTTTTTTGTTATGTCCTCAGAAAACTAATTCACAAAGTTGACTTCAATTATTTATATAGATTATGTGTACTCAGAACTCTAATTATGTGAAACATTTTAAGGTTGATAAGCAAGTTGAATTGCATTTAATAGATAAAACGTGCCTAACACAAGCAAACATTAATCCATGAGTGGTGGTTTCCTAGATTTTGCCCTTAATGAAATTGAACAATACAATGTTGGCAGCTATTCAATGCTACTGCATCTATCTGCTTTACATTGGCATGATACTGAGCACAGCAGTACTTAGTACAAATTATAATGACTAATTGCCATTATCCACTTGTCACAAGTTCAAAATATTGTATATTCACCGTAAAATCCTTGAAGGCCAGTCTGGCCAGTGGCTGGATCAGGGTGATTCCACATAGGCAACTTTCCAGTGCTTGGTTTCGGAAGCAGTGGGTCCGAGCCCGAAGCAAGTCGGCCACCAGAGAAACTCCGTAACTCGTCACACCAAGAATGGGACGATCCGTAAATGGAGCTTCCATCTATCCATGCGGTAACTTCATTGACCTGTTGGAAATCAATGGAGTGGATTAAAATGATTCATTAAGGGCAAGCCAAAGAGAAAGAAAATGTTATAAAGTCCTTCTGATTTAGTTTTCTCTCTCCAACTGGTTCATTGCTTCGCTGATCTGCTTACTCCTGGTGTAGCCTGCTGCTTTCCTTCTTTAATCTTTCGCTTACAAGCCATGTTTGCAATCATTGCTATGACAACGAGGGTCTAATAATCAATAGCTTTTCAAGGACTGATTGACCTGTGGGCTAGTTCAATTAAAATGGTAAAACACATTATAAGTTATGAAGCAGACTTTACACCAAATCAATTCCTTTCTGTGTGCACAGCTTGTAAACCCATAACACACTGTCAGGCAGAGTCGCAACAGTGCGTACACACACCATGTAGAGTCGTTACTGGTGAACTCTTTTAAAGGCAAGGTATGCACATAATAATTTACTTTGCTTGTCCCTTATGGCCTCCAATTGGCAACATTGTTGAGGTATGGACACTAACTGAGACACCAATATTCTATAAACCTAACATGAATGTGTAATATTCTCAATCTTTCCACCTCTACACAAACAAAATCAGGTCAACACCTGCATAAATAAATATGGACAATACCTTAACGGGTAGTGCAAAGTAAAATAAGAATTCAACTAATAATGTAATCACAACAAGGTTCAGATATTGGGTGCATTTTCAGTCTCCTTTTCTGAGGAAGGATGGTCCTGCTCCCGAGGGGAGTGCAGTGAAGGTTTATCCAGGCTGATTCCGGGGATGATGGGACTGATGTATGAAGAGAGGTTGACTGGGTTAGGATTGTTTTGGCTGGAGTTCAGAAGAGTGAGGGGGGGGGGGGGGGGTCTCATAGGAACTTATAAATTCTAACAGGGCCACATTGGATAGGTGCAGGGAGGATGTTCCTGATGGTGAGTGTGTCGGGAACCAGGCATCACACTGAGGATTTGGGGTGGACCATTTAGAACAGAGACAAAGAGACATTTCTTAACCCAGAGAGTGGTGAGCCTGTGGAATTCATTACCACAGGAAGTAGTTGATGCCAAAACATTAAGTGTATTCAAGAGTCAGCTAGATATAGCACTTGGCGTAAATGGGATTGAAGGTTATGGAGAGAAAGCAGGATTAGGTTATTGAATTGGACAATCAGCCATGATTGCGATGAATGGCAGGGCAGGTTCAAAGGGCCGAATGGCTTCCTCCTGTTCCTATCTTCAATGTTTCTATGTTTCTGTGTGGCTGAACTCCATATATCTGCCTTTGGCCCTTATCCTTTCATACCTTTGCTTCACAAAATGCCACCTATCTCAGATATAAAATTAACAACAAATCCAGCATTCACCTTTGGAAGAGAATTCCAAACACCTTGTTTATCAAAGTGCTTTCAAACATCGCTCCAAGCACCAACTTTCAGGCTTGGGAAAGAGAAGCCACCAGGGAGCTCGTTAGGGAGTGGCTGAGGTAGCACAAGGGACTGTCTGTCATTTTTAAACACGACGTAACAGTGGGTCCTCTGTGCATGCACTGGTGCTGATGTCACAGCGCGGGGAATGTGCTGATCTCAGCAGTGCTGCTTCCTTCCTGTCATTCCCTCTAAGCGTTGTGTTGTCATTTGGTTTCAGAAAGTGCTGCTGCGTATGGACCTCAAAGGTCCACGCAAAAAGGAGAAGATGGAGGGCAGATTCTGAAGCCTTCTCCCATCCAGCTGGTTAGGAACAAAATGTCTGCAGATGCTGGATACAAAGTAGACAGGCAGGAGGCTGGAAGAACACAGCAGGCCAGATAGCATCAAGAGGTGGAGAACTTGACAGTTCAGGCATAGCCTGAATGAAGGTTACACCCGAAATGTTAACTTCTCCACCTCCTGATGTGTCTGAGCTCGCTGTGTTGTTCCAGCCTCCTGTGTGCCCATCCAGCTGGTGTCACCTGTCCCTTCTGTACACACCTTTGGTGGGGGGAGCTAGAGGGCATTACTTTGATTGGTTAAAGGTTCTGATGTGTTCCTGAACTTTCTTCTCCACATACCCGTCTTACCTGGTTCCTCGGGTTGTTGGGGCTATGCCCTGATTGGTGATCCCACCCGCTGCGTTGAAACAGCAGCCTCACACTCTCTGTCCCATTGGGATCGAATACCGTGTCGCCGTGCGGAATCACAACATCCAGAAACTCAGGAGGACAGGCAGGATGCCTTGTGTCTAAAATCTCAAACATTACATGGTATCCTGTTGAAGTTTGGAAGAGCAAAATATAATGGATTTTTATCATGTAATTTCTCATTCAAAACAATACCAGTAAATCTATTAAAGAGACTCCTCTCAAACTAGGGACAAGTCTCAAGATTTCTTGATGCAGTGTAACATTCACCTTGGTATTTATCCCAGTTGAATAACTTGCTCACTAGCGGAAAACAATCACTTTTCCAATTCTATTATACTGATCAACAAACACCTTGTCAGTTTGCACATGATGCTGGGATCTAAATCATTCATCTTTGTTCCAAACGTTTCTCTTCTCTGCATGGGCCCTATCTCTGATCATTTGTAGCACATCGCTGTTAATTTATTGCCTGATTTACATTCAAGGTGCACATGCTCCATTTCAAAATGAATTTCCCCGGCTCAAGAGTTCTTTTTGTTGTGGGGAAAGAGCTACTTTACAATAATTCTAGTGAACTTTGTAATTGAACTGCATGAACTAAGCTGACAAAAATCACAAGAATGGATAGACAGGTAGAAAAAATAGCTATGAAGATAAACTTTGCATTTTACCAGCAGTTCCATTATGGAGACATACATTTACAATGTCACTGTATTTAGAAACCAGGACATTCCTTTTCTCAAGTATGTCTTAAATAAGAGGAATTCCTAAAACATAAACTTTCCAAACTATCCAACAACCATCTTGATTCTACTTCCCATTCCTCTCACATCATGCAACAGAGAAACTAAAGGTTCTGGCAAATCGATAAGATGGAAGTGGGAGGCAATAGCTTAGTAGCATTATCGTTAATCCAGAAACTCAGCTAATGTTCTGCGCATCTGGGTTCAAATCCTGCCGTGGCAGATGCATTAAAATTTGAATTCAATAGAAAAAATCTGGAATTAAGGGTTTAACAATGACCAGGAAACCAATGTCAGGGGAGGCACGATGGCTCAGTGGTTAGCACTGCTACCTCACAGTGCCAGGGACCCAGGATTGATTCCAGTCTCGGGCAACTGTCTGTGGGAGTTTGCACATTCTCCCCGTATCTGTGTGGGCTTCCTCCGGGTGCTCCAGTTTCCTCCCACAGTCCAAAGACGTGCAGGTCAGGTGAATTGGCCGTGCCAAATTGCCCTTAATGTTCAGGCATGTGTAGGTTAGGTGCATTATTCAGGAGAAATGTAGAGTAATGGGGGGTAGGGGCATGGGTCTGAGTGGGTTACTCTTCCGTGAGTCAGTGTGGACTTGTTGAGGTTGGATGGGTCTGTTTCCACACTGTACCCTGTGAATTGTCAGGGGGAAGATCCCATCTGGTTAGATAATGCCCTTTAGAGTGGGAAATCTGCCATCCTTACCTGGTCTGGCCTACACGTGCCTCCAGACCCACAGCAATGTGATTGACTCCTAACTGCCCCTCTGGGCAATTAGGGATGGGCAGAGATACTCACATTCCGTGAGCAAATTTATAAAAAATGAATTGATGATACGAGGGGAAGCTTCTCTCTGGGCACTGTGGGCAGTAACTGTGCTTATGAAGGCCTGGTGGTTGGGTTGTAAGCACAAGTAGCACAGAGAGCAGTCATAGGCAACCTTCTCCCCATGTTCCTGTAGCACTGGAATTGTGTGCATCCTCATAAACTGAATCCTTACCAAAGAAAACACTCAGCACCGTGCTATTCGTGATGGATGGAAGTCCTGATGATCCATTTGATATGATATTACTGAGGATTCGTGCATTCGGTACTTTGGGCTCACTCAAAGCCTGGTACACCCCATCTGCATACCTAGCAGGCAACCGGCGCATAAACGGTGATTCTGCAGAAAGAAACACGCATTGTCTTTTCACAGGGGCGGAAGGAGATTACTTTGACTGACCAACCATGCACTGCAATAATTACACCTGTGCACAACCTGTCTCCTGAGAAATTATCAGGTACAGTAGTGCATGGTTCAGCAAGCAGCCCTTTGCCAAAAACAACAAACAACTCCCATTACAATAGGGACCTTCAGCTGCAGAGAGTGGGGATTGGCTACAAACATCAGGGTGTTTCATCCCAGATACTTTCATCCCAATTGATTGCCTGCACCGGGCTATAATCCCACTGCGATCACACTTCTTAAGTCATAGAATCCCTATATTGTGGAAGCAGGCCATTCAGCCCATACCAACCCACCAAGGAGCATCACCCAATCCCTGTAACCCCACATTTCCCCATAATTAATCCACCTAGCCTGCACATCCCCAGACACAACAGGCAATTTAGCATAGCTAATCCAGCTAACCTACATATCTTTGAACTGTGGGAGGAAACCAAAGCACCTGCAGGTGCAGGCACAGGGAGAACATTCAAACTCCACACAGACAGTCGCCAAGGCTGGAATCAAACCCATGCCCCTGGTGCTGTGAGGCAGCAGTGCTAACCACTGAGCCACCGTGCTGACCTTCTGCTGCATCCCTGAAGTGCGATAGCTTTGCACCTCTTGCTTCTGTAAAGCATAGCTGGAAATGCTAGACACTAAAAGCAAAGCAGCAATTCAGACTTCACATTGTTAAGACTATTAATTCGACGGTAAATTTGTAGCTGCTTTAATGGAGGCAGGTCTTACCCAGGCAAACTGGGGAAAATGGCAGTATAGTGGTCACATCGTTGGGCCAGTAACACTGTGCTCTAAGCTAATGCTGTAGCTGGACTCATTCAAACCCTATCGTGGCCATCGGTGGAACTTGAATGGTAAATCTGGATTTGCAAGCTACGCATTATAAGCATGAAATTATCATCAGAGGTTGCACAAATCCATCTGGTTCACTACAGCCCTTCAGCGAAGGAAGTATCCATCCAATCCAAAGCAACTTGGTTAACTCTTAATTCACAAGGGCAATTAGGGGTGAGCAGTAAAGGATGCCCTTAACAGCGATGCAATGAATAAGAGGTCCAGAGATGTGCCTGAATTGAAAATATCTACACAAGGAGCTGTACCCACATTGTGGTAGTACTAAGCAGCCCTGTATATAACACTGGATAGATCACAGCTACAGTACTGCATCCAGTTCCAACATTACAGGAAGGACTGACTGCACTAGTCTTGAGATTTACAAGAATTCTGTCAGCATTGGAGAATTTTAGCTATGAGGAGAACTTGGACAAGTTGAGCGCGTTTGATTTGGCACTAAGGTAGGATTCCAATGAGGTGTATAAACTTGAGGAACATAGGTGAAAGGAAGGACTTGTTTTTGTTAACACTGGGGTCAATAACAAGGATAGATAAAATTAAAGGCATTAGGGGAGTTCAGAAAACTTTTATTTATCACCCAGAAGGTGGCGGAGGCCTGAAACTCATTGCCTGAAAAAAAGTAGTTGCAACTGAAAAACTCATTGCATTCAAAGAAACAAATCTTGGAAATACAGCTCTGGTGCTGTATCTGCAGGACTACTGACCAAGTGACAGAAAGTGGCTTTTGACTGGATAACTCCTTTTCAGCCAGCACAGATATAATGACTCCTTCTGTGCTGCAGATTTTAAGATTCTGTAATATTGGGGAGAGAAGTTGAAACTCTTTGCCTTGCACTCCACGGGCAATAGGACACACAAAAAAAAACAGACTAGAAAGAGTGGACGGCATGAGGAGAGATTGAGCATGGATATACAGCAAGAGTAGTTAGCTGTCAATCTTAGTTCTCAAACCAGGCAAGTGGACTTGATCGGTCAGATTGTATTATCCTGACCAATCAGAATCTACCTGCCTGGCCTGAGAACTGAGAGTGACAGTTAACTGTTCTTGCCACATCCCCATGCTAATAATGGCCCAACCCATCCATACCCTCTTCTCATGTTGTACAAAAGGGTGTCCCTTAAATAACCTTCAGAACTCCCTTTTCTCTAGTTTGCTTCTTGCTTCCTGGTCCCAATGAGTTCAAGACAAAAATCTTTGACTTCTTGTTTCCTCCTAACAATGTTTAGGTTCCCTACAAATGAGTGATTCGATAGTAACTGATGGTTCAGTTTGTTGGATGGCTGGTTTGTGATAGAGAGTAATGCCAACACTGTGGGTTCAATTCCTGTAGTAGCCGAGGTTGCAATGAAGGCTCTGCTTTCTCAACTTTGCCTGAGAAGTGATGACCCTCAGGTTGAACTCGCCATATGTCTCTCTCTTTCCATCTAGGGACGGTGGTGACTTTGCCTTCAGGAAGTAAACTTTCAGATTGCAAGTCATGAGAAAACCATGCACACTGGGGAGTACAGTAGGCCTCCCCTCCCCCACCCCCCTACCCGTGGGGGAATGTGTTCTAAGAACTACCGTGGAAACCCAAAACTGCAGATAGGAAGGAACCCAATCATTTAATTGGGATATTTACCTTCCTGGCAGCCCCCCCGGTCCCTGGTTCTGGAACGTTCCCTGTAATATATTTGGGCCACAGTAAACCGCGGGTAACTGAAACTGGGGTAACTGACTCCGTGGATACAGCGTTTGCCCCATATTAGGGACTTGCATTGATAACAAACCCCATTCAAGTTCTTAATTCAAGCTCCACTGATTCCATACTGTATATCACTGATATTAACATCCAACCTAAACATTTGGAACTATTTCAAGCTAAAGATGAGTTAGATATTTGCTTGTGAATTTAAAATGACAGAGCGTGAAAAAGAGATAGCTTCTTACCAGCTGCTCCTCGGCTATGAAAGGCAAGGTTGTTATACCATCCATCATATCTCTGTGTCTCCCAGTTGATATTCTGCTGAGCAGCTTAGAAAGACAAGACATTAAGTGACCAACATGAAAGTGCTTAGATTAATCACTCACGTCTTGTTAAATAAATATTGACAAGTGAAGGAAGTTCTGATTAACAACAGAAGAAATCTATGCACATGAGAAAATGGTTTATAATTTATTAAAGAACAACTCAATGTGATTGAGAGCATGACTGCACTTTAAAATTTTGAACATTACAATAAGTACATGGAGTCAATTGCAGGGATATGAGAAGAGAGCAGTGAGAGTGATGGGGAAGGTGGGGACCAAGCAGTAAGAGTTAAGCTGTGGAGAACACTCTGACCCTTGAAGCACAAGGTCCTGGCTTTAAGTCCCACCTCGTGACTCGAGTCCTTAAAAGCCCAAGTAGGTTCATCAATAAACAAGCAACTGATTTGTTATCAGATCGGTTTTACAACATAAAATAAATTGTTGTTGGAATATGGGTGTTGGTCTGCAATGTCAAGGTAGAGACAACCCCAGGAAAGATTAACGATGGACAATAAATCCCTGGCAGGGCCAAGGGCATCCATATTCCCACCAAGAGAGAGTAAGTACAAGAGCTAGAGGAGGTAGGGTGGCATAGTTGCATTGTTCCTACCTCTGAGTCAGGAAGTCCCACCTGCTCTAGAGGTGTGCCACATGTCTGATTAAAGCATGGTTGATTAAAAATATTTAAGAGCTAACAGTGGTACCTATAGAGTCATAGAGATCTACAGCACATAAAAAGGCTCTTCAGTCCATTGAGTCTGCAAAGCCAACCACCTAACTATTTTAATCCCATTTTCCAGCACTTGGCTCATAGCTTCACATTTCTTGTGTTCACCTGGATACTTGGAATCATAAAGTCATAGAATTGCACGGCACCGAAACAGACCCTTCAGTACCAGTTGTCCTAAATTAACCTATTCCCATTTGTCAGCACTTGGCCCATATCCCTCTAAACCCTTCCTATTCATACAACCCATCTAGATGCCTTTTAAATGTTGTAATTGTACCACTTCCTCTGGTAGCTCATTCTATACACATACCACCCTCTGCACGACAAAGTTGGCCCTTAGGTCTTTTAAATCTTTCCCTTTCCACCTTAAGCCTATGGCTCCTGGTTTTGGACTCCCCTTCCCTGGGAAAATAAAATTGGCTATCACCCTATCCATGCCCCTCATGATTTTATAAACCTATGTAAGGTCAACCCTCAGCTACCAATGCTCCAGAACAATATAGCCTCTCCCTACAGTTCAAATCCTTCAATCCCAGCAATGTAAATCTTAAATATTATGAGAATTTCTGCCTCTACCACCTTTTCAGGCGGTGAATTCCAGATTCCCACCACCAACTCCCTTTTACACTCTATACTCAATATTGAAAAAGGACAAGTTGACTTACATGTGATTGGAATGTGGGGGAGGTGAATCCAGGCAGTGACCAGCACTATCCAGAGGTGCATTGGTGTCATTTTCTTCATTTTGATGGGGCACTGATACCCCAGATGTTTCTCCAAGTCGTTCAGCTGCAACAAGAAAAAAAGTCATCTAATTAGCAAATGCAGGAACAAACATATAGGAATTCCTATACCCACCCACATACCCAGAACCCCAGCCTAACTAATCAGCTCCACCCAGTATTAGATACTGAACAATCTCTCAGGTATGGATTGCTGCTTAAAGGTCAGTTTCCAATTTGAATTGGACCAGGGTCATCTCTCGTCAGTATCGGTATTGTTCTCCCTTGAGTTGGACCGAAGAGCCTGTTTCTGTGCTGTGTGAATCTACGACTCTATGGCTCTATCACAGATGCGTCAGGAATGAAAAGACTGCATCCTGAGTGCAAATTATATAATTCATTGCGACAAAATTGAACGTTTAATGGGAGAGGATCAACAAATTAAGCTGAAATTGCACTTTTCTATTCTTAATTGAAAATCAGAAGAAAGATAGGAAATGCATTTTTTTTAAATTGGAAAATAGATGCTGAAAATTGCTACTGATTGGGATGGGGAGCAACAATGAAGTCACTCTCTTAAACTGGGATTGAAAGTCACTCTTATTGAATGCATTGTACCTGTATCAACATAGAAAGACAGAAAACAGGAGTATGAGGCCATTCAGCCCTTTGAGCTTACTCCACCATTCAATATGATCATGGCTGATCATCCAACTGAGCACCCCGTTTCCATTTTCTCCCCATACCCTTTGCTCCCTTTAGCCCTAAGAACTGTATCGACATCTGTCTTGAAAGTCTTCATTATTTCTGGCCTCAACAGTTTCCTGTGGCAGTGAATTCTACAGGCTCACCACTTTCAGGATGACAGACTTTCTCTTCATCTCGGTCCCAGAAGGCTTACCCCTTATCCTTAGACTGTGACCCCTGGTTCCGGCCTCCCAGTCACAAGAACATCCTTGCTGCATCTACCTTGTTTAATCCTGTCAGAAATTTAGAGGTTTCCATGACATTCTGCCCCATCACTCTCATTCTTCTAATGAATATCGTCCTGAACAAAAAAACTGCTGGAGATCACAGCGGGTCAGGCAGCATCCGTGGAGAGAGAGCAAGCTAACGTTTTGAGGCGAGGTGACCCTGCATCAGGACTCTAAACATTTAGCTTGCTCTCTGTCCATGGATGCTGCCTGACCTACTGTGATTTCCAGTATTTATTTGTTCATGATAGATTCCAGCATCTGCATAATTTGTTCCTACAGGAATACAGTCCTGATTGACCCAGTGTCTCCCTGCATGTCAGTCCTGTCATCCCTGGAAACAGTCTGATAAATCTTCTCTTGAGTTTCCTCCATCAACAGAACATCCTTCCTCAGATAAGGAGACCATAGCAGAGCGCAAAACTCTAGCTGAGGTCTCACCAAGGCTCCGTATAACTGCAGCAAGATATCCCTGTTCCTGTACTTGAATCCTCTCACCATGAAGGCAACATACCATTTGCCTTCTTCACCGTCTGCTGCTCCTGCAATGCTTACTTTTAGTGACTGGTGAGTGAGGATACCCAGGCCTTGCTGCACCACCTCCTTCCTCAATTTAGATTAGATTACTTACAGTGTGGAAACAGACCCTTCGGACCAACAAGTCCACACCGACCCTCCAAACAGCAACCCACCTAGACCTTTACCCCTTCACTTAACACTACGGGCAATTTAGCATGGCCAACTCACCTAACCTGCACATTTTTGGACTGTAGGAGGAAACTGGAGCACCCGGAGGAAACCCACGCAGACACGGGAGAATGTGCAAACGCCACACAGACAGTTGCCTGAGGCGGGAATTGAACCAGGCGCTGTGAGGCAGCAGTGCTAACCACTGTGCCACCGTGCTGCCCATTTATCGGCAGTTAGATAATAAAACATGGAAACATGAGATTGTTATGAAATGCTGACCCATTAAAGGGATTGCAGTGAAAATGAAACGTTACCAGGATCTGACAGAGAACGCCGCTGTGCGAAATGGCTTGAGTTTTCAATCCTTTTCTGAGCCACACTATACTCCCATTCAGTACATTGCAAATAGCAACAGGAGGAAGCCATTTTGTCTCTTGAACCTACTCCACCATTCAAAGAGATCATGGCTAGTCTATTTGAAAGTCACTTTTTTTCCTGGGCTATCCCGACATTCCTTAATTTAGTAAATGGCTGATGCTAAAGACCTGATGACAACTTTTTTTGAAGATAACTGGAATCCTACCAACATCATTTAAGAAAGAAATCTGCTGATCTGGTCATAGTTATAGGCATAGGAGAAAGTGAGGACTGCAGATGCTGGAGATCAGAGTCGAGAGCGTGTTGCTGGGCCCAAAGGATCCTTCCACGTTCATCAGAAATTTACCTGTACCTCTACCAATGTCACCTACTGTATCTGTTTCACCCAGTGTGGTCTCCCGTACATCTGGGAGACAAGACGCCTTCTTGAGGATTGATTCAGAGGACACCTCTGGGACACCCGCACCCACCAACCCCACCGCCCTGTGGCTGAACACTTCAACTCCCCCTCCCACTCCCACTCCAGAAAGGACATGCAGTTCCTGGGCCTCCTCCATCGCCAAACAGTTATCACCCAACATCTGGAGGAAGGACGCCTCATATTCCGCCTTAGGACTCTTCAGCCACATGGGATAAATGTGGATTTCAACAGTTTCCTCATTTCCTCTCCCCCACATTATCCAAGTCCCAAGCCTCCAACTCAGCACCACCCTCTGGACCTGTCCATCACCTTTCCCATCTATCTGCTCCAGCCTCCCCGACCTATCACCTTCTTCCACCTATTGCTTTCTCAGCTACCTTCCCCCCAACCCCACCCCCCTCCCAGTTATCTCTCAGCCCCTGGCCCACAAGCCTCATTCCTGATGAAGATCTTATACCCGAAATGTCGATTCTCTTGCTTCTCGGATGCTGCCTGACCTGCTGTGCTTTTCCAGCAACTACACTATAGTCACAGGCATAGAGTCATACAGCATGGAAACAGACCCTTCATTCCAACTAGTCCATGCCAAACCAATCCCAAACTAAACTAGACCCATCTACCCACTCCTGGCCCATATCCCTCCAAACTTTTCCTCTTCATGTACTTATCCAATGTCTTTTAAATGTTGTTAGTATACCCACATCCACCACTTCCTCAGGAAGTTCATTCCACACCTGAATGACCCTCTTTATAAACAAATTGCCCATATTTCTTTCTCCTCTCACTTTAATAATATGGCTCCTAGTCTCATTGTTGTGCATGAGAGCTTTCTGTGCACAATTTGAGTTTCCCATATCACAACAGTGACTATCCTTTAATTAGGTCAGTGGGAGTAATTTGCCTTGGGATGCCCATGAAATCATGAAAGGCACTATGTAAATGTAAGTTCTACTATCTGGACTCGAAACACTAGCTTGCTGTCTGTCCATGGATGCCCTGAAGTCATGAAAGGCGTTATATAAATGTAAGTTCTACTATCAGGCTAGCAGTAGGTGGCCATGACCATCATTTGATCATCTTTGTGTCCGTCAACTGTTGGGTTTTCACATGTTGTGGGTGAGTACTGAGGTCTGACTGAAACATAAGCACAGAATGCTGGAGAAACTCAGCAGGTCTGGCAGCATCCGTGGACAGAAAAAGAGAGAGAGAGATTGAGTTAAGATTTAGAGGTCAGTATGTCTCTTCCTGCTAAGTTTCCCCAGTATTCTGCGGTTGTTTCAGATTTCCAGCGTCCACTATATTTTGCTTTCAATTGAGTTGTGGTCCAACTGCTCTTTGCAGGATAATTTGCAGAAGTGATCAGCAGGAGTGCTCCGGTGGGAGGTGTATACATGGATCGGGGGAATAGAATTCTCATGGGACCACAGAGTCCAGACAGTAGGAAGCTCTGAAGATTATTCAGCAAAGGCCAGAGACTGGATTGCTATACAGCAAGCTAGCATAGACTCAATGGGCCAAGTGGTCTGCCTCTGTGGCTCTGGAAACATTTCCAGTGAATGGCATCAGCAAATCTAATGTCATCAGTCTCTGTCATCTTTGAAGATTACACACAGATTGGAACAAGGCAGCGGATGCCAAAGCAATAAAATATCTAACACAAAGTGAAGGGCTTGGCTCTGCACAACCAGTCTTCAAAGTTTGGGAGAAGATTTGTAGCTCGGGTGCTCGTTGTTGTGGTTCTGTTCGCCGAGCTGGGAATTTGTGTTGCAGACGTTTCGTCCCCTGTCTAGCTGACATCTTCAGTGCTTGGGAGCCTCTTGTGAAGCGCTTCTGTGATGTTTCCTCTGGCATTTATAGTGATTTGTATCTGCCGCTTCCAGTTGTCAGTTCTAGCTGTCCACTGCAGTGGTCGGTATATTGGGTCCAGGTCTTGTTGACTGAATGTGGATGAGTGCCAATAAGCACATCGACCTGGACCCAATATACCGGCCACTGCAGCGGACAGCTGGAACTGACAACTGGAAGCGGCAGGTACAAATCACTATAAATGCCGGAGGAAACATCACAGAGGTGCTTCACAGGAGGCTCCCAAGCACTGAAGATGTCACCTAGATAGGGGACGAAACGTCTGCAACACAAATTCACAGCTCAGCGAACAGAACCACAACAATCAGTCTCTTTTAAAAAGGCATTTAAAAACAAATTCTGGTTGGATAATTACCTGGATGATTCAGGAAAATGTCCTATTCATTACATTAGACTCAAATTTATCAATTGTTAATCTGTGACAACCAAGATCCTTTGGTTCATGTATAGAGAAAAAAATATATTTTATACAGTACAGTTAATGTGCCATATGTTTAACTCTTTCACTACTTTTTTTTTTACCATTTATATCATTATTGTGTTATAGAATACATTAGATAATATTATGACTAATGTACACATATACTTGGACAGAACGGTGGCTCAGTGGTTAGCACTGCTGCCTCACAGCGCCAGGGACCCGGGTTTGATTCCACCCTTGGGTGACTGTGTGGAGTTTGTACATTCTCCCCGTGTCTGTGTGGGTTTCCTCTGGGTGCTCCAGTTTCCTCCCACAGTCCATGTGGGTTAGGGTAGACTGGGCATGCTAAATTACTCATCATATCTAAGAGTGTGCTAGGTGGGTAAGCCATGGGAAATACAGGGATAGGTTGCGATGCTCTTCAGTACAGACTTGATGAGCCAAATGGCCTCTTTCTTTCTGCACTGTAGGGATTCTATATAACCAACTATTTTGTCATTTGCTTCAACATTATACTGGAATTGCATTATGTATTGTTAATATATACTAATACACAATATTAAAAACCAAAAAGAACTGCAGATGTTAGAAATGAGAAACAAAGCAGAAATTGCTGGAAAAGTTCAGCTGGTCTGGCAGCATCTGTGGAGAGAAAGCAAAGTTAACTTTCGGAGCGAGTGACCCTTCCTCAGAGCACATTCCTTCCATAGATGCTGGCAGACCTGCTGAGCTTTTCCAGCAACTGGACAATATTTATTAATTAGGCAAAAGTGAGGACTGCAGATGCTGGAGATCAGAGTCTAGATTAGTGTGGTGCTGGAAAAGCACAGCAGGTCAGGCAGCATCCGAGGAGCAGGAAAATCTCTTGTAGAGAGAGGAGATTCCTAAGAAAAATGTTGTGCGCATATAAACTATTTAACTTAAACAGCCAATGGATTATGTATTATTTAAGTATATTATGTGATTTTATATTCAAAAATTTCGTCCATTGTTTAAACGATATATGGTTATAGTGTAAGAGGTAGAATGAATATTTTATGTCCGCATATTAAACAACTTCATCACTTTAAGCTGTCCTCGCCTGCTTGATTCCAGGTTAAACATTCGTCTCTTCATCCCATCAGGTTTATCCTCTCTCTGACCAAATCTTTGCTTGTTTTATTTGTGTTAACTCCCCTCTTGTGCTGTGGTGGGGGCTCCGAAAATAGTTCAACTTCTAATCTACTGTGGGACCCTACAAAGGGGCGAGTCAGGAGCAGCTGGAGCGCCCCCGGCGGTCAGGCAGGGAACGGAATGGGGGGTCTCGACGTGGACATAACACATGGGTGTCTGTTGGGGGGGGAGGGAGGGGGGATATGGTTTAGATTTCTCAAGCCGTAACTCCGGTACAAAATGAGAAGGAGCTTTTCTTTAAAAACCAAACAGACCTAATTGAGAGATGCAGACGAAAACAAATTAACTTCATGATAATTGAACTAAATATTAATGGAGTTCTGAGGAAGGGGCACTGGACCAGAAATGTTAACTCTGATTTCTCTCCACAGATTCGACATAATCGGTTGAGCTCTTAACATGGGAATTGTCAGAATTGTCATAAATTCGTATATACTTGTCCTCAAAATAAAGGAAGCCTTGATCAGTCCTAATCCAGAATACTGGAGCGGGGTCAAAGTGCTGAATAAAAACCAACAGGACTGCGGATGCTGGAAATCAGAAACGATCCAGAAATTGTTGGAAAAGCTGAACAGGTCTGGCAGCATCTGTGTAGAGAAATTAACTCGGAGCTTTTCCAGCCATTTCCGTCTTGTTTCTGCAAATTGAGTTCTTGACCTGCAATGCTCACCCTGTTTCTCTCTCCGCAGATTCCGCAAGTCCTGCTGAGTTTCTCCAGCTACGTTTTTGTTTTGTTTCACAGATTTCAATTTGAGAAGCTTCGATTGGAGGGGATCTTAATCAGATTAAGGATAAACTTATTCAGTTCATTTCCCTGGAGATGGTGCGGAGTTAGTCCAGCAGGAATCCTGGGATTTTTCTCTCTCTCTACATGTTCACTAACTGCTGATTGCATCTTCTCAAATGCCCCGTCTTTGAAAATTTACCCTATTTAATGTTTTAAATGCAAGAATTCCAGTCAATGTTAAATATTTCTCCTTGCCGTGTTGACTAGGCTGCACTGTGTTTGCATCAATTGGATTGTCAGGATTACGGAGCTGAAAATGTGTTGCTGGAAAAGCGCAGCAGGTCAGGCAGCATCCAAGGAACAGGAGAATCGACATTTCGGGCATGAGCCCTTCTTCAGGAATGAGGAAGGTTTGCCAAGCAGGCTAAGATAAAAGGTAGAGAGGAGGGACTTGGGGAGGGGCGTTGGGAATGCGATAGATGGAAGGCGGTTAAGGTGAGGGTGATAGGCCGGGGTGGGGGCGGAGAGGGGGTGGGGGTGGAGAGGTCAGGAAGAAGATTGCAGGTCAAGAAGGTGGTGCTGAGTCTGAGGGTTGGGATTGAGACAAGGTGGGGGGAGGGGAAATGAGAAAACTGGAGAAATCTGAGTTCATCCCTTGTGGTTGGAGGGTTCCTAGGCGGAAGATGAGGCGCTCTTCCTCCAACCGTTGTGTTGCCATGGTCTGGCGATGGAGGAGTCCAAGGACCTGCATGTCCTTGGTGGAGTGGGAGGGGGAGTTGAACTGTTGAGCCACGGGGCGGTTGGGTTGGTTGGTCCGGGTGTTAAAAAAGGGAGGAAAAAACTATACGGATTACGGTGCACTGGGTTTAACTGGTACTGATTCCCAACAGGAATTTCTGAATCCCAAACCCCTCCTGGGATCTACTAAAAATATTAACTCTGCGTTCTCTCCATGGATGCTGCCAGAGCTGCTGAAATTCTGTACCAGCTATTTCTATACGTCCCGCCCCCACTCGTTCCGCGGTATACTGTCTCATTTCTCCATGTGATTGAGAGCGAACGAATGTTTGGACAAGGATTTGCCCTTCTCCTTTCCAACCCTCCATTCTCCTAACCATTGCCCTGGAATAGTGCCCTTTGACTGGGCCTGTCAACTAACCTAGTCGACACCATGCATTTATATAGAAACGTTGAGTCATACAGCGCAACAACAGACCCTTCGCACTAGTTTTCAGAGCGTTTTATCAGGTGATTGTGGAGGTTAACATCATGCTCACAGAATTTATAGCCAGAGGAGTCCAGTGTCATGGAGATGTGATACAGTAAACCATCTTAGATTAAAACTTTCATCTTTTACAACGGGATATGCTGGTTTCTGTTCTTTGAGATGTAAATCCCAGAACTTCTTTTAAATTACATTCTCAAGATAGCTCAGCTTTTTAAACAGTAGGCGTGAAGTCTGCCTCTGTCCCAATGCTGTGTCAGACTGTGGCGAATAAGACATTTCTCCACAACCACCTGATGAGGGAGCAGCACTCCGAAAGCTAGTGCTTCCAAATAAACCTGTTGGACTATAACCTGGTGTGGTGTGATTTTTAACTTTTTGCATTTCAGAATGACAGTTTAATTTAAATATAAACGCTGGCAGCGGGGTTTGAACACGGGTCTGTTGAAGACTAGCTTTTCCCCGTTAATCAAGAGATACTAAAACACAGGGATCGAGCAGGGATAGGATTCCGCCACAAGAGCGCTCCCTGGCGGCTTATCGTGGTTTGGACTATGAGCATCTTCACGTTATGACCATTATCCGTCCCTCTCATTCCACTATGTCTGTAACATGCACTTTACTAACCAACATTAACATCATTGGCTGCTCTCACAGTGACAGAACGGATGTCGTCAGGGCCGAATGGCCTCTTCCTGCACCGTAACGATTCTGGGATGCCGTTAAACCCGCCGGGGCGAGCAGCGATGCGATGCGATGAGAGGTTAGCAAACAGCCGGTACACAACTGGATGAGGGAGCGCCAGTCTTTCCGAATGTGATGCTACCTCCCGAGGTCCGTCGGTGGGTCACCTCCCCGTGACAAAAAAAAATCAAAGTGCCGCCGTCTCCGAGGGTTGGAGAGAGATTTGAGAAGCAGAAATGAACTGACTAACTCAGAAAAACAAGAGACAGCGATCTGGAGCGTTGAAATAAACTGACTAACCCTAAGAATTATGTGTGTGCGAGAGAGATAGAGATTTGAAGTGTGGAGATGAGCTAAGACCAGAGAGAAAGAGAGAGAGAGGTTTGAAGTGTGGAGGAATGAGCTGCCAGATGAAGTGGTGGAGGCTGGTACAATTGCAACATTTAAGAGGCATTTGGATGGGTCTATGAATAGGAAGGGTTTGGAGGGATATGGGCCGGTGACTGGCAGGTGGGATTAGATTGGATTGGGATATCTGGTCAGGACCGAAGCGTCTATTTCCATGCTGTACATCTCTATGACTCTATGAGCTAAGACCAGAGAGAGAGGTTTGAAGTGTAGAAATTAGTTGACTCAGAATGACAAGAGAGAGAGATTTAAAGTGTAGAAATTGGCTAAGAAAGACAAGTGAGTGAGAGAGAGAGATTTAAAGTGTAGAATGGGTTGGCTAAGAAAGCCGAATGAAAGAGGGAGAGCTATTCAAATGTTATAGGTTTTGCCTTGTTGCTGAGCTGAGTTCTGCCCAGTCTGATCATCCGCAAAAAAACAATTAATTCCCTAAGTAAATCTTGGAGACAAAGAAGGTTTTGACCAAGAGGGATGGGGGCGGAGATCTCAGCTCACAGCCTCCCTGAATCTAACCACAATTGCCCGGGAACTAGAGCGAACATTGAGACTCACCGACAGAGCGTGGACGGCCCGCGGCGCTCACAGTTCACGCAGTTGTCTGCTGTCGCCCGTTCACCCGAAATTTGGACGGGTTTAGGGGTGGAGAGAGAGAGAGAGAAGGCCGACCTGGGGACTGTGCAGTCCAGGTGAGGGAGGTCTCAGCGTTACGTAGAGGGTGGGGAGGGACAGCAATTTGCATTGATACCAGGAAGGAAGAGATGTTCAGGGGCCGGGGAAATGAAAAATTCCCCATCCCTTTTTGTATTACACCTGACGCAAAGCTGGAACAAAGCCCAAATGAGATTAAAAAAAAACGGTGTGTATAAATAGGATGGGACTGAGGACAGACGCAAGAACCACTCGTAATATTCCGTGCGACGGGACAATTGGTTCGAGATTTTTTTCTCTCTGGGTGAGAAAGAGACCATCTCTGCTCATTTCCAATCTTTCCGAAGCCTGTTCAAACCGTTAGAGCGTTTATTTTACACGATGTAGAGAAAATAGGAATTTGGTTAGTTCTAAGGGACCACTGATACCAGTTAAACTTTAGAATCTAATTCAGAAGCAAGTTGTTTGCAGATGCTGAATTTAGCAGAAACAGGAGACACACACAGACAGACAGAAGTGCTGCAAGGTCTGGCAACGTCGAAGGAGAAAGAGATAGTGTTTTCCAGATAGTGTTCACTTCAGGAGCTGAGGTTGTGACTTCTGATGCGCTTCCCTTGGGGAGAAAAAACGAAACGCCAAGCCTCGGGAAATTCCTCAGACGAACGGGGACAAGCGAATACATTGCGTCTGAAGTTAAAAATCACACAACACCAGGACAGGTTGACTTGGAAGCACTAGCTTTCGGAGTGGCGCTCCTTTAATAGGTGGATCAACATTGTGTGTGGTCATTCACGGGGCTGCAAGGACGGGGTGGGGAAGGGGCAAGGGTTCTGGAATGGAGTGGGTAGATTAAGGACTTTTGCCCGAAACCTCGGTTTTCCTGCTCTTCGGGATGCTGTGCTTTTCCAGCATCACTCTGATGTAGACTCAGAATGGAGCGGATTGACCTGGGCTAGTACGGTGCGCGATGGGTCAAATGCGCTGTGGAACTATACTAATCCGAAATTCCCAATTTTTTTTAACGGAAACGGTTTGGGATTTGAATTCGGATGTATGTAACCGAATGTGCAATTTATTTTTTGTGCGAAAAAAATGACCATGAGGGTTTTGCAGTCTGCTCTTAGTTGATTACCCCGTAACTATTTTGTCTCTCAATCTCTCTGCAGTTGACACAGGATCGTGTGCAATCGCCAATTATGACTCTCTTCAATGGAATTCGACCATTCTATCCCCACGACAGAACAGCGTTCATTTTTGCCATCACCTTACTCGTGGTTATCCTGGTATTCCTGGTGTTTACCCTAACGCTGCTCATTATCCTCCCGGGAATCAGAGGGAAAGGGGTAAGCCTTGGTTTTTTTTTCCCCCGCTGTCTTTGCTGACGCAGAATTGGTCTCATTATCCACTGCAGTTTGTCGCTTTCGATCTTATAGTGACATTTCAAACGCCAGACACCCTTCTTTCGACCCCCAGAACAGAAAGGGAGAGAGGGTTGTGGGGGTGTGGGGACTGGGGGTTGTGCGCTGAAATTATTTTTCCGCTTCAAAGTCGTGGTTCCCATTTTCACTGCAGGGAGTTGATTCCGAGTCAATTCGTTCCTGTCGGTCAACGTTGACAAATTCACGAAATTTGGAGGCGGTTTTTAACATTGAGTCTAACGAAACACGCAATATGAAACGAATGAATAAAGTTATAAATCACACAACACCAGGCTATGGTCCAACAGGTTTATTCGGAAGCACTAGCTTTCGAGGCACTGCTCCTTCATCAGCTGGTTATGGGATATAACCACTTAAAAGGGGCAGCGCTTCGAAAGCTAGTGCTTCCGAATAAACCTGCTGCACTAGAACCTGGTGTTGTGTGATTTTTAACTTTGTCCACCACCAGCATCTCCAAGTCTTAGTGAACAATATGTTTATTCGTTTGTTTAAAATGTTGCCTGTTTGATTTATATTTTCAGAGAGTTTACTCCTTCTGCAGAATTATTGTAAGCCTTTTTGTTGGAGCTGTTATTGTAGGTATGTGCAATTTACTTTTTAAAAAATATATTAAATGATAACGTGTTGTAAATTTCACAACAGAGACACAATGTTATGTTTTCTAATGAGTATGCTAAGATGTAACTTAATCTGAAAACGCGTAGAAATTACTGGTGAAAATCAGCAGATCTGGTAATATCTGTGGGCAGAGAAAGCAGTGTTAACGTTTAGATTTTGGTTAGTCTTCATCAGAGCTGATCCAGTTAGGATAAAGTGGTATTTGTAGGGTATGGAGGGGGAGAGATGGGAGATCGGTGGAGAAAGAGCCCAGAGAGGGAGAGAGAGATGAAGGGGTTAGGCAGACAGAGGATTGTTGACCGTAAACCATATAAAGTTCTTGTGCAGCCCAGCGTTATAGGACAGTCGCACTTTAGAAACAGCTCTTAAAGTGACAAAACGCGCATTAAAACAGAACGACTTAGTAAATTTAATCTGTATCCTGCCCTAAGGGGAGAGTGGTCCACTGCTTCCCCACAGCCCGGGAATGAGAATGTGGCTCAAGTATCTCCAATCTCTTCCTGTGGCTCTCTTGAAGCTACAACTTCCTGGACTTTGAAAAGTCCGGCTGTGTAAGGGTGAGGCACCCAGCAAGGACTGTCTTTGGCACTTGCCCGGCCTAACCTGAAAGCCAACATTTAACCCTGTTTAAATAAAACCCGAAAGAACAGTGGATGCTGGAAACCAGAAACAAGAACAAGTTGCTGGAAAAGCTCAGCAAGAAGGACAGCATCTGTGGAGAGAAATCAGTGTCCCTTAGTCAGAACTCTGTTTCAATGATTTCCAAAATCCACCGATTGTATTCTGAAAAACCTGGAAGCACCCAATTCCTGATGAGTGCCCAAAGACTGCAGTTATCTTTGAGCACTTTGTAATACCCCTTTCTCCTCCTGCAGTGCATAGCTCTCCCTTTGACCCAACACCTTCCCTTTTCCACTCTACTCCACCTGCCACCGCCCTCTATAATCTAGTCCACAATTTTTCAAGATCACTAGGCGCCTTCATTTCAGGTCTCTTGAGCTTTGCTATGGTCTTCCTGACTACACATTCTGAAATTCCCTTTCTAAGTTTCATTGGTTCTCCCTTGTTCTGTTTGACCAAACTGAAATAAAAAGAGACAAGTGCTGGAGAATTTGAGCTGGCCTAGCAGCCTCAGTGGAAAGAGAGAAATCGAGTTATTGTTTGGAGTCCACTCTGATTCTTTTCTGGAACTGAAAGAAGTTGGAAAATTTATGTTGATAGTTTTAAATGCTGTTTTACAGCATTGCACCTGCATCACAAAACCCAATATTTTCCAACGTGTTGATTTGGTTAATTACATTCAGTTTTAGTAAGCCACTCGGTTCAGGGTCACATTGAGCCAGGAAACAACTACAGGCATTGAATGAAGGGAAAAGAAAAGGACATTTCATTTCAAACAACTCTGGTGTTATAGAGTTAATCAGCACAGAAACGTACCCTTCGGTCCAACCAATCCATGCCGACCATAATCTCAAACTAAACTATTCTCACCTGCCTGCTCCTGGTCCATATCCCTCCCAACCCTTCCTAGTCATATAAGTTTCTCAATGTCTTATAAATGTTGTAATTGTATCCACATCTATTTACCATGAAAGGAGCTGGCACAGTCCTGATGGGCTAAATAGCCTCCTTCGGTGCTGTAATCATTCTATAATTGATGAAATGCACAGATAACGTATTTGGGCCAGCCTGGGTTTTGGAAGTTCTCTGATCCAGTGGCTTTCAGGCTCAAAGCACATGGAATGCAAATAATATAGTGTGTAACTGTTTGAGCTGGGTTTTTAATATCTTTTTACTTGTCCAGAGAAGATTTCTGCCCACAATCTACATTGCTAAAGTTTGGAATATGCAGGATTGTAAAAATGTCCCTCTCAATAATCAATATCACATAGCAATCTGGGTAGATCACTTTGAGAATGGGAAGGCTCCTGCAGACACAGGGAGTCAATATCTTTTCATAAGTACGCCAGATGCACACTCAATCCAACAATCTGTGTCAAATCTTCAGGAATGATGAAAGGCTAATGCTTGAAACATCAACTCTCCTGTTTCTCGGATGCTGCCTGACCTGCTGTGCTTTTCCAGCGCCACACTTTTTGACTCTGATCTCCACCATCTGCAGTCCTCACTTCCTCCTACTGCACTAGCTTGTTTGTCTCACTCACTGCAGTTGCTTCCTGACCCTCTGAGTATTTCCAACATTTTCAGTTTGCATTTCTTATTATAGAAGGTATAACTTTGTCAGTGATGGGGAATCAAGTCAGCCCCACACAAAGGCATACGCCAATTATATTTGCTCATGCCAAATTGGAAAGGTGCAACTTCTCATTTTAAAGTCTCATGTTACCCACATTAGTTTCTCAGTCATTAAACTTCAGAGCTGTGCTAATTCTTAGTGCAAAGTACAACCTTCATAATTATATGGATGAATTGTGAATATTATCTACAAAAGTCTGACTTTATCTCAGAGTGGCGTCTAAAGCACAAAATGACTTTTTAATAACTAATTAAGGAAATCAGACACTTGGCCATGATAATATCAGAATCATTAACTGAATCATAATTCATTCTGTAGTGGTGAACTTTACTGGTGACTGGGCAGCTGGATTTGCCAGGGTGAGCACAATTTACAAGGCTTTCAGTAATGAGGCAATCACTGCAGAAGTGGGACTCAACATTGGACTGGCAGGAATTAATGTGACTCTGAGAGGTAAGTCATTTTCTTGTGGCAATATTTTTTTTAAAATATGTAATCTATTTCCCTAACCAACCTCTTTCAGACATGTAATTATACACCTCTGGAGCAGGTGGGACTTTGAGCCCAAGCATCCTGGCTCAAGGTAGGGACACTACTTCTTAATCACACAAACCAATAATTGACTTTTATTCTAAATTGGCAACAACTCAATGGTTCAACAGGTAGAGATTGGTAATTGGTGTTAGGTGTTGCATCAGAAAAGAGCAGGAGCAGATCCCTTTGGAACTAGGTCAGTGCTTAGCTAAATGCGCCAATGGTTTGTGCATGAACAGTGAACAAGGAACTTACTTGCGAACCAAGTGCACATTCAACCCAACAATTTGTATCAGACCTCTGCCAAAGCAATTTAACTTATCTGCCCTTGCGGATTATACAAACTGTACGTTCTCGCTGTAAACCAGTAGATAAAAATAAATACACAGTCTGATATAATATATGATGGGGTCACACTGTTAAATAAAAGAAAAATAAATGTGATGAGAAAGTAATACTTTGGTTTAGGATTCCATTATTCATCGTCCATTGTCAAAGGTATGGGCTAACACTGCTGCATTTATGAAAATTTCTTTTGTTACCGATCTTAATGCCTCATCTCATTTGCTAGGATCTGTAGTGGCAAATACTCTGTAGAATAATGTACTTATAATTTCACTGCCATACACAGGAGCTTGTCTTTAATATATTTACAATGTTGTTAACTCACAGTCTGCTCCACTGAAGTGGACACCATCAGGAATGGGTGATTCAGCACAGATGCGCTTGCAAGTGGTTGGCCACAGCTTAAAGCGTTTGGATTTTCATCAATTGTAAAGTGTTATTTTGGATATTTAATTATTGTTTTGGCCGACTGCAAACTGAATTAACATATGAGGGTGCTCCATGCTATGTCCTTGCAGGAATCCCTGAGAACCAGCTGAATGAAACCATAGACTACAACGAGAGCTTTCTATGGAGATTTACAATGAATTACGATGAGCAATATAACAATGGGCTTAATCGAGGGCTTCCACATCCAATTTTGTACATTGCTGAGAAGTTTCAGAGCAAAAGCCCCTGTCTTATTCATGACCAGTACAGGTTCTCTGGCCATTATGCAACAGCCATGATGTGGTAAGCAAAACACATTCATGCATTTTGAATTGCATTTCTGATGTATTTGAAGATGAAGGGGTTAATTTCATCCAAGATCAAGCAGGCAGAGTTTAGACTCAGAATCAAAGGACAGTGGCAATTGCAAAGCAAAACAAATGGAACAGTTCTGCATTGACAATGGGGCTAAATTCCTAACCAAGGTATGAGTTCAAATTCAACCCGAACAAAAAGTAAAAGTGAATCTGTACATTGAGCAATTTGTGGATTAGCACCAGTGAATGCTCACGCAAGGGGCCACATTGTTAATGACAGTGTTCATTTGCCAATGCCAAGGGAAACCGTCACCTCTCTCCAGTATATCCCAAAATACATTGCTATCTGTTCTCAGCTGCAAAGTGCCCTCAGCTGAGCAAGGGAGAGTTAGTAAATGTGCAATGCAGTGTGCATGGTTCTGGCAATTCATTCAGTTATTGGGGGGGCAGTGGAGGACTGGATTTCTTTTTTCAAGGTGGACCTTTGTGGGGCGCCAGTGTCCAAGTGAAAGGCAAAATCCATCCTCCCAACAGGGCACACAGACTGGCTCACAGGGGAACTATTTTTAATCATCCTGTAGAGACGTGTTGCCGCACACTGGATCAGATGGGACTTGAACTTGGACATTCTGGTTCAGAGGTAGGAACACTACTTTTGCACCACACGACACATAAAGGAAAGTTATATTATATCCAGTAGGACTCGACTTGGCTCAGAGGGACACACTGACTGCTTTGTCCAGCAGCTTAAACATGGAGCCACTTTGCAGGGTATACCTTGCCTTATAAAAGACCAACAGCATTGGGAGCCCCTTAATTGGCCACTTGAAGGGCTCATTTCAGTAAGAGTGAGCAGACTGTCTAAAATCTATCCTGCCGCTCGTCAAATTTGAAGGTGACATGTACGCACTGACAGCCAGATTGAGGGGAGGGAGATGTAATATTCAGGACCCATTAAACTTGAGAATGGGCACAAGATACCAGCAATGGCCACAGCCTGGGAATCACCTCAAAACTCACCATAAAAATATCACAAACTGAAGCGTTTTCAAACCATCAATTTAAAATAGAGGTTGCAATTTCTACACAGGCAGTGAGACTGTTAGCTGCAACCGCAGCCCTGTAAGATGATACAGAGCAGTGTAAAAGAAAATCTAGAGGAAGGGAACATGAACATTAAACTCTGAAGCAAAGCTATGAATGAAAGTTTATTGGCACTAAACAACAGTGTGAGCAGTTTGTGACATCATTTTTAGAAAGAAGAAAGGACATAATTATAGAGGATGTATGAAGGCATTTGGCTCTCATTCAAGATGAACAAAAATGAGAACAGGGCTGTACATTGGTAATTCAACCAGGACTCTAGAGCTGAACATATTGGAGCAAACAAGGTTAAGGGCAATTGGTTATTACCACTGGTCAATGGAGGGCATGAACTTAAATATAAAGGACAGGTTTGAAGGTGTCTTCTCCACACAAAGGGTTATTAGACTATGGAATGTACAAATGCAAAGAGCCAATGAAGCTGAATCAATTGCAGCACTTAAGTGAGAGTTGTTTAAATTGTCGAATATAACATATTAATCAGTACAAGGGGGGAAAAAAAGGATCGAATAGTCTCTGAAGCTGGAACCAACACTGCCAGCATGGACCAAATGGTGATCTAAACTTTAAGAAAATACAGCTTTACCCTTTAACTACTTTAGAGAGTCATACAGCACGGAACAGACCCTTCAGTCAAACCAGTCCGTGCCAAACATAATCTCAAACTAAACTAGTCCCACATGCCTGCTCCTAGCCCATATTCCTCTGAACCTGTCCTGTTTATGTACTCACTGAAATGTCTTTTAAATGTTGTAATTTTGTCTACATCCACCACTGCCTCCAGGAAAATCATTCTGCATGTGAATTACCCTCTGTGTAAAACATTTGCCCTCGTGTGTTTTTTAAATCATTCTCCCCTCACTCTAGTCTTGAAATCCCTTATCTGAGGGAAAAGACAACTATCATTAACTCTAGCTATAGCCCTCATTATTTTATAAACTGCTATCAAGTCGCCTCTCAACCTCCTACCCTCCAGTTATGTTGAACCAAATGGCCTGTTATTATTCCAGTTCACTCAAAGAAATGCATGTCTAATTTGTCCGAAATTGTGATACTTGTGTGACAAGGTATTGGGGTTTCAACATTGATGTTGAAATTTGGTGCACACAATGTGTCATTGTGAAAAATCACTTACCTGTGCAGAGTGGACAACTCACTCAATTAAAGCATCTAAAAGAAATAGCTGAGCAATGGAAAAACTGGTTTTAGGATGAGATATGGATAAGGTCAGAAGGGAGATCCAAGATGTTAGTGCAGCTGATTGCTAGTTGACTACATTCCTATCATATTGAACAAACAGAAGTAATATTTGTGGGATGAATGTTTAGAGATTTTTGACCAAGCATTGTGTTTTTGATCTTTCTGATTAGGGTGGCATTTTGTGCCTGGATCATCACTAACATTCTCTTCTCCATGCCAACTATTGTGTACGGAGGCTACATGGCATTGGTCACATCTGCATTCATGATCTTTGGAGTCATCTCATTTGCCACTATACAAAATGTATCGCCATGCATCATTCAGTTTGGCCCAACAACACTGAAGACTAATTTCAGTGTCTCCTTCTGGCTGACATTAGCAACTGGTAAGCACAGTGAGTCTGTTTTTTAGAATACAGAAGATGTACTGATCTAAAGAAATGGAGATTTGCATTAGTATCAGGATAGATTTTCTTCTGTCAATTTTCTAGTGTGAAGGCTGCCCTGTTGATGTTGTGAGTCCAGGAAACACCATAAGTAATGTCCCCAATATCTTCTGAAACCACTGGATGGAAAATCTGGGGCTCTTCCCTTTTAATTTTCTGATTGACACGAGGGCACAGCAAGAAATCAATGAACATAGAAACATTTTTGCAATGCTTTGATGCTTAGTGCACCAAATACAGGAAATTGTTAAATTTAAGCTAAGTATAGTTAAGAGTTAAGTTATATTTAATAGTTATATTTAATGGAACAAATGCAGGAAATGTTTAAGGTTGAGGACAGGTAGTACAACTGTTGAAATCTATCTGTCATCCACTCTGACTCCCTAAAACTGGTGTCCAGAGTTGTTTTGAGCATAGCCTCAAGTTGACATCTCAGCTTCCTGCTTAGAAGATTCATAAAATTATCAAATTCATTCATTTGTAACCTACCACTAGAAAGAAAAAAGAATGAACATAGCCAATTTTCTTTCCTTGCAAAAAGCTGAGAGGTTCATTGATGTTCTTCAAAGATCAGAATCAACCACCTTTTCATGGTTTGGATGTAAACTAGCTTCAAATTTCACACAATGTGGTTAACTCTCAATGCTTTGGATCACAAAAACCCATTCAGTTCTTTCATCTTGGCAGCATATGTTTGGTTTTCATTTTGCTGAAATATTGGGACGTGGCCAGGCTATTGAATGAAATGTTGAATTTTCTTCCAAACGGTTGAAAAGTCCAACCAACATTTACAAAAAGAGCAGAGTCAGATTGACGACAGTTGGAAGTATCATCACCCCAAGACAATTTTATTCCCTTCTATTGGGTAATTTGTATTCCAACCTCCCATCACAGAAAAATGACAACATGCCCACCTGACCCCTCATGCTTAATCAACTCTTTGACAGAGTTTCCCCTCCCTACTCTTTGTCCTGCCAGCGTTTCATTTTTCGAGCATTTATCCAACTCATTTTTGAACGTTATGACTGAAACTGCTTTCACCGTCCTTTTTGGTCAGTGCCCTCCAGATTGCAGCAACCTGCTGTGCAAAGGAAAAGAAAATGCTTAGGCAAGTTGCCCTTATCTGTCTGACAGCCCCTTGAGATCTGTCTACACATGTTTTCCCTGGCTGTGAAGGAAGACTGATCTACTGTCTCTATGTGACATCTGAAACTGACTCCCAGGAAGGAGTGGTATGCTGATCAATTTCCATCAATTTTGGGAACGGATGAGCCGTGGTACTTTCTATACTAAGTGGCTAAAGGTTGAGAACTTGGGTTATTGCATTGACAAGAGTTGGGCAACTGTGGTTCTCTAAACTTGCTGTATATTGAGCCTTGGGACCTTTTGAACAGGAACTTTAATATTGACAGAAGGGACAAAGGGAATCCAGTAATAGGAGGCAAGACTAAGAGTGTGAAGCCCTGGCCCACTTTCCACTCTGACCATCAGCCAGCTGGATTGATTGGCTGGTAGGAAGGCGGAGACGTCATTTAGGGTGCCCATGCCAATACTGGAAATGGGTGAATTGGATGGGAACATGATGAATTAGATCTCAGAGTTCGAATTTCAGCTTTTATTCCTCGCGTGCACCATAGAGCGGTTGATAAAATTGGGTCATCAAAATTCCCAATTCCCACAAACAGCTGGTTTGGAACATGCAACAAATAACAGACCCCTTTCCTTTCTAATCTAGCGTTGCTGTGCTTCATTCTTGGAGTAATTGTAATCATTATGGATCACTGCATCCCAGAGAAACTGAAGACATTCTTCATGCTAAGTGGAGAGGAGGATGATGATGATCAAATGAGCATTGGATTAATTAGCAATAACTTTACTGATGATCGTGGAGATGCTGTATATTTAAAGGTAAGTTTTTAAACTATAGCTCACAATTCTATCAATATCCTCTTTCTGTCTTATAAGTACCACATTTTGGGAAATCACTCACTACTGCTTAATGACTCCTTAAGTAATGCTGTGAAGTGTGTTCTATTTAAAGTCAGGATATTCAGAATAGATGAAGTGTTACTATAGAGGGATTATTGTTCCACAGAGTTTCTAAGGTACCTGGAATAGATCACTGCTCAGTATGATTTAAAAACAGCAGAGGATGATATTACCCACAACTTAGGAGGTTTATAAACTCCTTGCATTGGAAATGCCAAAAAAATCCCCACTAATTTGTAATTTCCTCAAGTGGGTACTGGAGTGGCTGGGTTGGTGGTATTGTCCTGCCCCTGATCCTGAAAGACCTGGGTTCAAGTCTCTCACCAGGCCTCGCTGGCTACAAAATAACCTAGTTACTGGTGCGGGCAAGACTCCATATATTGGTACCAATTCCCAGTCCAGGTAAATCCAGAGAGTTGATGGCAGAAAGCGCATTTCAACTGCAGCTGTTTACCAATCACCAAATCCAAAAAGAGAAGAGGATTGATATGAAGACATCGACCAGCATTGTGGGCTAGGTGAAAGAGCAAAGGAAGAGGAATCATCAGTAGTGATGAATCTTTGGAGTAAAGAGTTAGGATTCCTTGGAATTCTCTACTCCACAGGTTGGGGATGCTCAGACAAGGACATTGAGTCATAGAGTTGTACAGTTTAGAAACAGGTCTAAGTTGTCCCTGCTGACCAGATATCCTAAATTAATCTCGTCCTATTTGCCAACATTTGGTACATATCTCTCTAAACCCTTCCTATTCATGTACCCATCCAGATGCCTTTTAAATGCTGTCCTTGTACTAGTCTCCACCACTTCCTCTGGTAGCTCATTCCATACACGCACCATTCTCAGTGTGAAACAGTGGAGAAGCAGTGGGAGAGCGAATGACTGTACATCAGATGGTGCTCCATTACAGAAATAGTCCAAGTATGGAGGTGGAGAGAGATGGCTCTCTGATCAAAGTTGGCTGCTACTGGAGCTGTCTCTCAAAGACACAACAGAGTGAATAGGGAAGAGAAGGTTTAGGAGGAGGGATTGTTGAGTGAATGAGTCAACTGGGGTGGGGGGGGGTTAGAAGGTGAGGCAAATAACTGACAGGAGGCCTAGGGGAGGGGATGCTGAGTGTGTGATTCTGGACGGGGTAGGATTTACAAAATGTGGTTGAAAAAGAACATGTCTCTAAGGGGTATGCATCAACTTGGTAAAATGAATAAGGACTAACACAGGCCCAAAACATTTGGAAACTGCTGCTCTAAAGCATCCATGAAAACCCAAGACTTTGCCCAATTTTTTTTGCTACTTTTGGAAATGAAGCCTTCTTCAGTCTCATGGCTGTGTAAGCCACTCTGGGGGGTTTCTCTATATTTAAGGGGAACTTGAAAAATGTTAGTGGCTTACATTATTCCTGGCTTTCAGCAAGTGTTGTGAAATATCACTCCATAGGATTGTAAAACAGTCTGGGTGTCTCTTTAGGTTAAGTCACAGATAATGAATTGAAGCTGTTTTGGATGTTTATTAATTGTTTCCAAATCTTTTAATGCTAGAAAATTAAAAATGGCTTCAAAAACAAGGACATTGTTGTTTATACCTAAGACTGAAGATGCCTGGAATTGAGAAGGTAATTTCTATTTCAATATCTCAAGTCAATTTTATTAATTACCAAAGTAACATGGCACTGTGTTACTGTATTAATATTGGAAAATAAAAGTTTGCAACCTCAGTCAGGTTTGAGGAGATGAAAGAAAGCTGTGCATTTGTATAGCACCTTTCACTATTTCAGCAGATTCTAAAGTACTTTACAAGCAATCAATTGCTTACTGTTCTAATACAACCAATAAGTACAAAATGTGGTACTTATAAGACAGAAAGAGGATATTGATAGAATTGTGAGCTATAGTTTAAACTTACCTTTAAATATACAACATCTCCACGATCATCAGTAAAGTTATTGCTAATTAATCCAATGCTCATTTGATGATCATCATCCTCCTCTCCTCTTAGCATGAAGAATGTCTTCAGCAATCTCTCACAAATAATAATGAGATAGGTGGTGTCATTTGAGGGATAAATAATGACCAGGACACCACCACTCTTCCTAGAAATGGTATCATGGAATGTCCTGCTTGAGATGCGCCTCTGACAGAGCAGCACTCCCTCAGCGCTGGATTGTGTGTGGTGTGTAGTCCTAGGGCAGGTCCTTGGCCCCTTACTTTCTGATATTAGAGGTGACAGGGCTTTCTGTTGAGCAAGAGGGGACTGGAAGGAAAAGGGGAGGGAGAGAGAGGCACTGGATCCACACATCTACAGTGACTATATATAGGTGAGGTTTCACAAAAGCAAATCCTTTGTTGCCATGAGTGACAAGCTCTTAAGCATTTGTCTGTTTCTCTCGTCAGTCTTTGCAGACCAGTTCTTACGTTCCTTTGGGAATTCTCATAAATGCATTCACGAGACCGCAACAATGAGTTAATCTTATAACTCGGTATGATCTGGGCTGACTCACGAGGGAAAGCGAATAAAACCAAACTATGATAGTTAAATATTGTGAAGTGTTCTGTCATGCTTAGGAGATGGGTGTGTACAGTCCAATTGGCAGAAGTATTCCATTGCTTTTGAATGAATGCTCCTCTCTGTTCATTTTACAGGATTACCATGCAACACCTGGCTCACTCAACAGTGTGACAGCTTCACTGGGCAACTCCTGAAGGATGTCAAAATTCCACTGCGTACATGATTTTTTTTTAAATGACTATTTTCATTAGATTATTTTGTGAAATGGCAGGTAGAGCCTTGAGCCAACTCTGTACCATTGAAAGTGAGCACAATCATGTGGATAATTTGATAGCGCAGCCGTTTTGTACCTATACCTTCTTTTGGAGTATTTGGAGAAGCAAGTCTTGGATTAACTGCAACAATTCAAAGAGGGACAAATTATTCATAATCAGACTTAACCTTTTTTGTTCTGAAGCTAAAAAATGCCAATGTTTAAACATGTGAAATCTGGCAAAAAGCCACAATGAGCAGTAGGATACAAGAAATCTGCACTTTAATAGATTAGAGTTAGCTATCTTAGTGAACACTTTACAGTCATAGAGATGTACAGCACAGAAAAAGGCCTTTCAGCCCATTGAATCACGGCTAGACGAAAACAGCCACCTACCTATTCTAATCCCAGTCTCTGGCACTTGGCCCGTAGCCTTGTCTACTTTGTAGTGAGAATTTTCAAATCAAGAGCAAATATGGTTCAAGTTGTTTTGGCTTTGATTTGGGAATTGAGTGATAATTACACATGTAGATATGTTTTCTGTATTTAAATGATCAACCCTGTTAACATCCCATTGAAACATGCCAGCTTCTGACAGGGCTGATCAAGTAGATTGTGAGAGATTATTCCTGTTTGTCTGGAATCTGAAATGCAGGGCACCATCACTGGACAAAGGATCGATGTTTTAGGACTGAGATGAGGCGTTTGTGATTCTTTGAATTCTCTATCCAAGTGAGTTGAGGATATTCTATCACTGACTACAGTTAAGGCTGGGATACACAAGTTTTTTGATCTCTCAGGGATATGGGACTTGGGCATGAAAATGATGTTAAAGCCTAAGTTCAAATATGATTGTATTGAATGGCAGAAGGGCTGAATGGTCTGTGCATTTTTATATAACAACCTGCAAATGCTGTCAGTGATTTGGCAGATGATTTTAACTCCTTGTCAACATAGTTTTGAGATGAATACCTGTTACTGGGCTTCACAAGGATGTAGACTTACGGGAAATGTTGGTCTCGAAATCAAAGGCACACAGCTTTTTATTTTTCTCTCCATGGCACAAAAAACTCAAGAATCTGGTGTCACTTTCTGATCTCATTGCGAAATCAACTCAAGCATTTGTTGGCCAAATGAAATGTAACCTGATTACTGTGTGATAAAGCTAAGACTGGAAGAACAAGACTGTGTTTAATATGTGAAAGCAGTCATTTTAAGGAGTCAAATGTGTACTACTGCTCATTATGAGTTGTGGATTTGTACACACGGGTACGGACAGCTCTTTTGCAAATAGTCAAGCAAAATCCTAAACATGGGAATGTATGTATTTTTTAGTGCAGATAGGGAGCAAGGAGGTGTCTGCCTAATTACAAATATAGTACCAAATGATTTGTTACTGATGAACAAGTTTTCTTTTATCTTGGTTTTAAATTATTCTTAATTTCTTATTTATTAAATAAAATTGAATGAGATGCAATTGAGTGGTTCGTCTTTTTCTTCCAATGTCTGTACGTGATTAAATAAAGAAAATCGATGCAGACAACAGATTCCGTTTATAGTGCATCTTCAATTTAAAAAGCCTTTTAATTTAAAATTCACAGGAGTGTAAGAACTAGGAGCAGGAGTAGATTTTTCAGCCCATTAACGTTGCTCTTTTTAGTACTATCATGGCTGAATCCATCTCGGACTCAAGTCCACTTTGTTGCCCACTCCCCATATCTCTTCAACCCATCACTAATTAAAAGTCTAGCCATCTCCTCCCTAAATTTGCTCAATGTTTCAGCACGAACTGCACTCTGGGGGAGTGAATTCCACAGATTCATGACCATTTGAGAGAAATAATTTCTTCTCATCTCTGTTTTAAATCTGCCCCATCTTCTCATAAAACTATGACCTCTCATTCTAAATTGCTACACAAGAGGAAACACCCTTTCTACGCCTATTTTGTCAACTCTCTTAGCATCTTATCGACTTCAATGAAATCTCTTCTCATTCTTCTAAACTCTAGAGAGTATAGACCTGAACTGCTCGAACTCTGTTCCTAAAACAAATCCATCAGCTCTGGATTCAATCCAATGAACCTCATTTGAATTCTCTCTGATTCAACTACATCCTTCCTCAAATAAAGGGACAAAAATTGTTTGCAATACTCAAATAAAGATTGACATGAGCCAGAAATTAAGACAGGTGCTCAAAGCTTTAGTTAAATGGTTCAGGTTATCAGGATTGTTTGTGAAAGGCAAGTTTGTTTCAATGTGTTTAGAAGGAAGGCGAGAGGCATTGTGTATTTGAATTTTGAGGAAATATTTAACAAAAGATCACGCAAAGATATGTTAAAAAATATTTTTTTAAAGAGAATATTGTAACAGGGATTTAGATTTTGAAAACTTAGACAAAATCTATGTGGAGATGTGATAGCTACTGATCCCATCATTGGTTGGCTCTCTGTATTCTCGTGCCTCGATGTTAATTTTGTCATCCTTTTTTACAAAGCCCCCATCCACTACCTCTCAAGCCTCCTTGCAGTCTTCAGTTCAGTGTGTTACACCAATTTGCCTCCATTTAGCCTCACTCCACCCTCTTGACCTGTCCTTCCAGTTCATCTTCCTTCTCAGCTAACTACTCCATCCTTCCCACTGACTTATCACAATTACCCCCCCATCTGCATTTGTCTGTCGCCTTCCCACCTATCTTCCATCGCCCCCACACACCCCCATCCCCACCTGTCATTCCCCTTCACCCTCCACATTCCTGATGAAGGGCTCTACCTGAATTTTCAGATGCTGCCTGATCTGTTGTGCTTTTCCAGGGCCACCCTTTGCAACTCACTCCACCAATATTAAGCATGTTTTCAACTGTTCAATCTCCAATCTCCAGTGTTCCCTTTTCAAACTTTTCCATCTTTGCTACTTTAAAGCCCCTCCTTATTACTTACATCCTTGATTAAGCTTATAGTCACCTGCCTCGTATTTCCTTGTGTGACTATGTGTTAAAGTTGGTTTGATAATGACCTTTTGAAGTGCATTAACTGTGCTAAAGGGTGAACTAAAAGGTTTTCACTGAGACCCCGTTTTGCACCTATATCAATAAATTACTTTTCCCTGTATTTATTTACAGGATGAGGGCATTGCTGGCTGAGGCAGCATTTATTGACCATCCCTAATTGGCCAGAGGGCAGTTAAGAGTCAACCACATTGCTGTGGGTCTGGAGTCACATGTAGGCCAGACCAGGTAAGGATGACAGTTTCCTTCCCTGAAGGACACTAGTGAACCAGATGGGTTCTTCCTAAAATGGATTCCTGGTCATCATTAGACGTGTAATTCCAGATTTTCTCTTTGTTGTTGAGTTCAAATTCCATCATCTGCTGTGACAGGATTCAAAGCCAGCTCCCTAGAACGTTTCTGGATTAAAAGCCCAGTGATAATACCGGCGGCACCTAAATAATGTGGACATAGTCATGAGGAATTAAAGTCCAGATGGGCGCATGGCAAACTGAACACGAATTTAAGAAAATTATAGGAAGACATAGCCAGGCTGGTAAAGTATCTTAAATCGAGAATAAAGAAATATAACCCAGAGCATTGTGAAGCAGTCCATTCTGGTAAGAAAAATTATAAAAGGAAGTCAGCCTTTAAAAAAAACTCAGATTCTCAAAAGTGTTAAACCACTGGCAATGCCTTTACAAAAAGTCATAAAAACGCAAATAAGACTGTGGAGTATCATATGTGGGAACACTGAATGTAAACATTTTTTTAAAATGAACAATATATTAGTTAGGCTGCATTGGAATATTGAACGCAGAAAGAATTGAGAGCTCTGGGAAGGTCCCATTGAAGATTCACCAGAATTGTAATATGGAATTAGAGATCATCGAGACAAAGAAAAGCTAAAAAAATTGTGGTTTGTTTACTGTAGGACAAAGAATTAAGGAAAATTTAATGGTTTTCATAATCAAGAAAATGATCAAAGGGATAAATAATGAAAGCTTGTTTCCACGTATTGGCTAATTCAACATATTACAGATTCATTTATTATGAGTGTAGTGATTGGAATGAGAACCAGATGGATCTCATTGGCTATCAGATCCCTGATTGGGGGTTCTTAACCTGGGTCAATCAGGGAGCCCCAGCTGACAGATATAAACAGGAGATTGGGGCTCTGTAGCACAGTGGTAGTGCCCCAGCCTCTGGAACAGAAGGCTTGGGTGCAAGTCCCACCTGCACCAGAGGTGTGTAATAACATTGCTGAACAGGTTGATTAGAAAAATAAGTTAAAGAAAAAATATAAACAGTAGATTCAGAGCATCTCCTGATTCTAGGGACTGGCTCTGAGTTGGCTGGTCAGAGCCCATGTCCAAGTAAATAAAGGGTGACTTGGTAATGAGATATTGGTCTCTACGCAGTTATTTCAAAAAGTAATGCAATGAGAAAGTAGAGGATATGGTTTGACACAAAAGTTATCAGCTTTAGAACATTGCACCACATGGGGCCATTGAACTGGAGACAGTTGTTTTAATTAATGGATCATTTTTCACTGTGCAGACTCTGCAACTGAGCAGAACTCTTGATGTGAGCCCAGGAACAAAGCTCCTTTACACTGTCAAAACAATGGAACTGAAACCAGCATCTGGTAGGCTTTCCCTTGACCTATTCATGGGACTGTGAACCAATGTAGTGGCTTCTCTGAGTAATTAACGTCTCACAGGTTTGAATGTGCTCCTTCATGAGGCTGAAGAATACTGAATTGGGAAGTGTTAAAAAAAAGTTGAAGAAGTGTATACACTAAAAAAACCTTTAAAAATAAAGGCATTTAAATCAATTCATCTCAGCTCAAATTACCCCAATACAAATAGCATATTCCAAGCCACAATGACACTGAACAAATATTTACATTTGGTTCATAGACCATAACACACTCAAGATTTCAATACTCCTGACTGATGAAGCTTAGTACTTAGCTGCTTGGAAAGGTTAAGAAATGCAGCAGTGTTTGAAGAAGGTCAGAGATCTTTAAGACATAAAAGGCTCTATGTAAAATGAGGCTTTTCCACTCAGTAATTTGAGATCAGGAATCTACTAGGAAACCAGGATACATGATGAAAAGCAGTGAGAAACAGTTGACAGACCCAATTAAGCAAATGGTGCTGAGTATATTTTCAAAAGCAAAATTAATGTGAGCTTTGCAGGTAAATAATCACAGGATAATAGCAACCTAGTTTAGATTGCTTTTCAAGGCTTAAAGGGTGGATAATGAGCAGAAGATAGGAAAAAGCAAATTGGCAAATATGTGAACAGATAGGCCGATGGGCCGAGGAATGACAGATGGAGTTTACTTTAAATAAATGTGAGTTGCTGCATTTTGGAAGGGCAAATCAGGTAAGTTCCTGGGGAGAATTACTGAACAAAGAGACCTTGGAGTGCAGGTTCATTGTTCCTCAGAAGTGGAGTCGCAGATACTTAGGTTTGTGAAGAAGGTGTTTGCCTTTATTGGTCAGTGCAATAAAGTATAGGAGTTAGGAGGTCATGTTGCAGCTGTCCAGGACTTTAGTTAGGCCGCTATTGGAATACTGTGTTTAATTCCGATCTCCCTGCTTTGGGAAGGATGCTGTGAAACATGAAAGGGTTCAGAAAAGATTTACAAGGATGTTACCAGGGTTGGAGCTTTTGAGCTATAGGGAGAGGCTGAATAGGTTGGGGCTGAATAGGTTTCCCTGGAGCATCGGAAGCTGAGGGGTGACCTTTTAGAAGATTATGAAATCATGAGGGACATGGATAGGGTAAATATGCAAAGTATTTCCTACGGGGTGGGGGAGTCCGAACTAGAGGTTTATGGTGAGAGAGTAAAGATATAAAAGGGACCTAAGGGGCAAATGTTTCACCCAGTGAGTGGGGCATGTATGAAACGAGTTACCAAAGGAAGTGGTGAAGGCTGGTACAATTGCAGCATTTAAAAGGCATCTGGATGGGTATTTGATTAGGAAAGGTTTAGTGGGATATAGGCCGGTTGCTGGCAAACAGGACTAGATTAGGTTAGGATATCTGGTCGGCATAGACGAGTTGGATCGAAGTATCTGTTTCCGTGCTGTACATCTCTATCACTCAATGATCTCCTGGCTACCTCAAATACTGCATCCGGATTTGATTTTCTTTATAACAGAGGGGTGCTCTTGCAATGGAGGGGAATTGGAGAAAACTCATTATCTTTATTCCTGACAGAAAAGGTTAATCATTTGGTGAAAGATTAGCTGATTGGTACTTAATGTATTGGAGTTTGGATGAATGGGAGGTGATCTTATTGAAAAGTAAGATTTGAAGGGGATTTGATAGATTCTGGGAGAACATTTCCTGGCGTTGAGGCAATGTAGAACTGGGGAGTACAGTTGTCAGAATGTGGACTCTCACACTGAAGATGGGGATAATGAGGAACTTCTACTGTTGAAAAGCCTTAATCTTTGTAAGTCTCTACCCCACTGAGACTGAACTACTGGAAGTATTCAAGACTGAGACAGCAAGTTTCTTGAACTATAATAGAGTCAGGCATCATAAGAATGGGCAGGAAAGTGGCGTTGAGGTCAGATCAGATTAGACACAATTGCACTGAATGGTGGTGGAGGCTTGAGGGGCTGAATGGCCTAATTCCTGCTACCTTAACCATTCTTATGTGCAATATTTCTCTCCAAAGACTTCACTAAAACCGCTGACATGTAAATTCAGCATTTTACCTCCATGCTGCATTCTGACAGGCAGGTTTTAATTAAAATCCTATCTCAATATGTCAGGAAAGGATGTGTTAGTGCAAAATAGATGCAAGGCCAAAAGTTGACTCTCGGTGCTAACATGGCACATACTTAAAGTAGCTGAAATACTTAAAGGCTATCGTGTTTGAGTGAGCAGCTACGCCTGTCTGAATGTTACATGAATATTAAGTAATCTGTTGGGCAATGTTTCCGACCTGGACACTCCCTGGTGAGATGATGAATCTTCTCTCAGCTCCTGTTGTCAGTTTCATGAAGTGACGCTGTCAACACTGACATGACTTGGAACCTCCTGCCAAGTATTGTGCCAACTCCCAGGGTGACACACCATATCTACTTCCAGGACAGAGGAACTCCCTCCTCTGTTCCACCTCATATTTCCTCATCGTTAGTGGATAATCTAAGCAAATTGCTCAAAGGCTTGGCTGCACTGTCACAGTCTTGTGTGAACAGTTTTTTTTCCATTTCCTGTGACAAAGCTCCTTTAAAAGATTGTTTTAAAGACCTCCAGCATCAAGCGGAGATGGTTCAAAACAGGAAGAGAAAGAGCGTGCGGCAACACCGAAAGCCTCTCCTTGGACATGTGCACAAATTTCAGTGCTAGCAGATCATCCCTAGTTGCCCATGAGAAGGTGATAGCATGCAGCCTTCTAGAACCACTGCAATCCATGTTGTATAGGGGCATCCACATTGCTGTTATCCAGAACATTGAACCAGTACCAGTGAAGGAATGGTGATATATCTCCAAATCAGGATATTGTGTGACTTAGAGGGGAACTTGGAGGTGGTGGGGTTGCCATATATCACCTACTCTTCTTGGTGGTGGATGTCTTGGTTTGGAAGGTGCTACGAAAGGAGCATCGGTGAGTTGTTGCAGTACATACTATGGATGGTACAAACTGCTGTCGCTGGTTACTGATGGTAGAGAATATTTAAAGTGGTTGATGGGGTGTTGATCAAGCAGTTGTTATTTAGATGGTGTCAAGCATCACGAGTGTTGTGGAGCTGCACCCATCCAGGCAGGTGGGGAGTATTCCATCACACTCTGGACTTGTACCTTGTAGATGGACAGGCTTTGGGAGTTGAGTTATTCACAGCAGAGTTTCCAATCTCTAACATGCCCTTGCAACCAAAAAATTGATATGACAGGTCCAGTTAATTTTCTGGTAAATAGTAACATCCCAGAATCTGGACATTAAAGGATCCAGTGGAGCTTAATGGTGTTGAATGTTGTGAGGTGAGGGTTTGATTCTCTCTAATTGGAGATGGTCATTGCCTGGCATTTGTGTGGCACAACTTTTACTTTCTGTTAATATATCTAAGCCTCAATGTTGTCCCAATCTTACTGCATGGGAAGAGGGGCAATTTAATATGTACATGCACTTTCGTGCAGCTATACAGGAGGTAATTTACCCTCTCTACAAGAGCAAGTCACCTGGTCCCACTCCTTCTTCTTCTGCCCATAGCCCTGCAAACCTTTCTGTTTCTCCAAATTTCTTTGAAAAGTCTTGTTGAAATTTGTCTCCACCAGACCATCACACAATGCAGTCTCCATGCTCTTGCTGCGGAAGGAATTTTCCTCATGTTGCCTTTGTGTTTTGTAAATTGTCGTACTCTGGTTCTGCTGAATGGAGCAATCTCTTCTTCTTCAACTTGATTTGCCTGTCAGACTGGTGCCTACAGTTAACCGGCCAAAAATACTGAGCAGAGAGGCTATGATTCATTTAGCAGATCCCTCAGAGGTCCTGAATTTATTCATGTTGTATCTAGTAAAGTCTAAAAAAGAGGGAAATCATAAGCAGGAGTAGGGACAATGCAATGTAAATAAAGAGAGGTCTGGTACCAGTTATACACAGTGTTTATTGCAGAAGGTCAATTGGCTGGGTGACATTACTTTTACAGTGGTCAAAACTGTAATTGCACAAACAAAACAAATCAGAAAAAGCTGTGCTGGGGACACTGTCTTGTTTGGCATTGTGATTGTTGTTGGCCACACTGGTTCTGTGGGCACAGCGATGGGCACTGCTGCTGCTGCTGTTCACAATTGATGACCACTTTGATTCCAGCTCCCTTCTTCACGCATTCGAATCCTTCCTGGGCCTGCTCCAGTCCGAAACGATGCGTAATCAGAGGTTTGACATCCACCTTCTTTGAAGCTAGCAGGGCGATTGCAGTATGCCACCTGGAACAGCAGGAGGGAGAGAGGTTAACTATCGGATCACATTGCTCACCACCGCCCCACTCCCTCCAACAGCCAACACCTCTGCCTGCTTGGTCATGACACACAAATCTCCCAGTCTCTGGAATGCATGTCAGGATTTGCCCCAGGAAATTTCAACTTCCGATGGCTGAGTCTGTTTTCCATGGGACGCCCTGTTTGGAGCGTCGATTTGGAGTTCTCGATTTGGAGTTACAACTTGGGTTTTGGACAGCTATAACATACTGTCTCAGATAATTACCCAGGAAATGTCAGGATATATATAAAAAAAATCACAGCCTAATTCTTGGATTCTATCTATCTCTTATCAAACACTCACACCGATAGCCAACCCGACCAGACTTATGGACTATCCTCTGGCTCTCTCTAAATACACCTGACCATTGACCACCTCCTCTGGTATCTGATTGTTGTTTGTCCCCCTGACCCCACCTGATGGCCTCTTGGGCACCCAATTCACTACCTCATACCATCTCATTCACCTACCACCATCTCCACCTACCAATCGACCCAGCTGCCATCTCACCTGCTTGCCCTTTCACTAAACTGCCACTTTACCCACTTGCCACCTCAGCCACTTATCACCTCACCCACTTGTCACCCAATCCATCTACTGCTCACCGACGCTACCCACTTATCAATGTACCACCCCTGGCTATCTGCCCTGCCCCATTCACTTATTCATCCACTTACCCATTCATTAACATTGATGTTGGACACCTCACCTTAGGAGAAGAGTGAGGGTGGATTTTATTGAAACCATTAAATGCGAACAAGACTAGTTGCAGTATGGATGTTCCCAATGACCAAAGAGCCCAGAACCAAGGGGTCACTGTCTAAGGATACGGGGTGGACCAAGATGAGAAGTTTCCTCACCTAGAGAGGAGGGAACCTGTGGAATTCTCTACCACAGAAAGCGACTGGGGCAAAACCATGGAATATTTTCAAGAAGTGGTTAGATACAGTTCTTAGGGCTAAAGGGGTTAAGGGGTATGGGGAGAGAGCAGGAATGGGGACTGAGTTGGATGATCAGCCATGGTCATATTGAATAGTGCAGCAGGCTGAGCGGCCTACTCCTGCTCCTATTTTCTATTTTTCTTCTGTTCCTTTTCTACCTAGAAGTGTTAACACACGCAAATGAATGACTGTCCCACCACCAGAATCACTGTGCCTTTTTGCATTTTTCCTTTTAACTCCCACTCATGTCCCCAATTAGAAGTTTACAAGCAAAGCCCATCAAAACCCATCAAACATGACACAGGGGGGGTAGGGAGAGTGGGAAGGCGCTTAATCAAAATGGAGTCGGAGGAGGAAATGAAACACTGTATCCCTTGATGTTTCTTTGTTTATCTTTATTATACGACCTGGCTAGTGCTGTAAAACAGGGGCTTGTCTGATTTTACCCCCAGATACGAGGGAACGCTATGCTCCACAGTTCTGGAACAGCTGGCTCCAGGAGACCCTGGTAGAAGTTGTGTGAATTTGGGAGAAAGTTTGAGCAGATAGGCATTCCAACAATAAACTCACCCCATCGTAAATGTAATGAGCTATATCATTAACACAGGCACTGCAAAGTGTGTGGTTAGGAACCGCAATCACTGTGCCACCAAATACAATTGTTGTATAAAGTGTGAGGAATGACCTCCCACCCTAGAGACCTGAACACAAAATCTTGGCTTCCTCTGCCTGCAGCGCCAAGGCACTGCTACAATGATACCTGTCAGTCAAGCCATTAAACTGCGCCTCCAACTGAGTTCCAATTTAAAAGGTCCCCAGAATCTCTAACTACAAAGAGCAGGGGAGTTCTCCCTTCTGACCCTGGTTAATACCAGTGGGAACTGAAGAGAAGTGCTGTACAAATTAGTGGCTCAAGATGGCTGTTCACCACCACCTTCTCAAGGGCAATAAGGGATGGGCAATAAATGCTGGGCCCAGCCAGTGACACCCTTCTCAAAGGCTGGTTGGCTGTAATCTGAGGGCTGTCACCTGGAGGGAGCCTGCACATGCATGTTGTACCTCGTTCTCATTTAACTCAACACCAAGCCGACTGAACTGTTTGAGGTATTGTTCCTCAGACTCCTATGGGCACCTGGTTTTAATGGCTGCCACCACTAATGGTACCTGGGGTGGGGGTTGTTCCCTTCCTGTTTGTGGGGTGGGTCCCGAACATTTATTGGGCTGCCACCACTAATACTGCCTGGGGTGGGGGATGTTCCTTTCCTTTTTGTGGAACATGTTTCACTTTCCCTGGAACACTACAGCTATGAGATGGATGTTTAGGTTCAACTATCCTCCCCTGCAGCTCTTTCACTACTAATGGGAGATGGTGGCCTAGAGGTATTATCACTGGACTCATAGTCCAGGGACCTGGGTTTGAATCCCGCTGCACAGCAGATGGTGGAATTGGAATTCAATGAAAACCTGGAGTGAAGAGTCCCGTGATGACCGTGAATCCATTGTCGCTTGTCAGGAAAAACCCAGCTGGTTTACTAATGTCCTTTAGGGAAGGAAACTGCCATCCTTACCTGGTCTGGTCTACATGTGACTCCAGACCCACAGCAATGTGGTTGACTCTTAACTGCCCTCCAGGTAATTAGGGATGGGCAATAAAAGCTGGCCTAGCCAGTACACTCTCATCCTGTAAATCAATTTAAAAAATACTATGTGAGGCTTGCACCTTCACTGGTTCCTGGCCTGTTTGAGAGTGGAGAAAGTGAGGACTGCAGATGCTGGAGATCAGAGCTGAAAATGTGTTGATGGAAAAGCGCAGCAGGTCAGGCAGCATCCAAGGAGCAGGAGAATCGACGTTTCGGGCATGAGCCCTTCTTCAGGAATGAGGAAAGTGTGCCCAGCAGGCTAAGATAAAAGGTAGCGAGGAGGGACTTGGGGGAGGGGTGTTGTAAATGCGATAGGTGGTAGGAGGTTAAGGTGAGGGTGATAAGCCGGAGTGGGGGTGGGGGCGGAGAGGTCAGGAAGAAGATTGCAGGTTAGGAAGGCGGTGCTGAGTTTGAGGGATTTGACTGAGACAAGGTGGGGCAGGGGAAATGAGGAAACTGGAGAAATCTGAGTTCATCCCTTGTGGTTGGAGGGTTCCTAGGCGGAAGATGAGGCTCTCTTCCTCCAACCATCGTGTTGCTATGGTCTGGCAGTGGAGAAGGCCAAGGACCTGCATGTCCTTGGTGGAGTGGGAGGGGGAGTTGAAGTGTTGAGCCACGGGGTGGTTGGGTTGGTTGGTCCGGGTGTCCCAGAGGTGTTCTCAGAAACGTTCCGCAAGTAGGCGGCCTGTCTCCCCGATATAGAGGAGGCTACATCGGGTGCAGCGGATGCAATAAATGATGTGTGTGGAGGTGTTGGTGAATTTGTGGCGGATATGGAAGGATCCCTTGGGGCCTTGGAGGGAAGTAAGGGGGGAGGTGTGGGCGCAAGTTTTGCATTTCTTGCGGTTGCAGGGGAAGGTGCCGGGAGTGGAGGTTGGGTTGGTGGGGGGTGTGGACCTGACGAGGGAGTCACGGAGGGAGTGGTCTTTTCGGAACACTGATAGGGGAGGGGAGGGAAATATATCCCTGGTGGTGGGGTCCGTTTGGAGGTGGAATCTGTTTGAGAGTGCCATTGATTTTCTTTGTAATCATACCTTGAAGGTACAGATAGCCAGATTTCTGGCAGTGGCTTGCCATCCATTTTCAGGTTCCATGGCCCTTTCCTGACCTCTCTTCTGGTTCCATGGCCTGACTCACTGCTGCCTAACCCCTTCTGGCTCTGTCCGGACACTTTCTGATACTGTCAGCCTGCTTCATTCGACTGACCCTTCCTGAACCACCGCAGGCCTCACCACTTTAAGAACCTCCGAGCCTTTTAGCTGTTTCCCTCTGGTTTGATGTATGTGACCCATCTTCAGCCAATTCTCATGGGATTCATTACACTCTGTGCATCTTTCTCAGTTCCCTGACTTTCTGTCATTAGCTACCAACTTTTTTCCTGTCACCTGCTCTGTCCTTTTCTATTTGAGGAAGCTATGTTGCTGCTCACCATACAGTTTCTCAATAAAACATGTATCCCTGTTACTGATACTATTGGTACCAGTCACTTGCGAAGTAAACTTGAACCAATGCTCAGTTATAACCTTTTCCATCCAGCCTTTACCTGCGCATGGGGATTTAACTTCCATCCAGGTGAAGAATCTTTGATTTTCACCTGCTTAGCAAGGAATGCATCTCCTAGAATGCCGGTATATCTTTTTAGCTGCTCAAACCAGTGACAAAAATATCTGACAGATCTCCTGGTCAACAGTCATACTTGAGCAGACAGAGTTAAAACTCACACAACACCAGATTATACTCCAACAGGTTTATTGGAAACAATAGCTTTCGGAGCACTGCTCCTTCATCGGGTAGCTATGAAGCAAGATCATAAGACACAGAATCTATCGCAAAAGTTCTGAGTGTCATGCAACTGAAACAATATATTGAACAAACCTAGATTGCTGTTAAGCCTTTCATCTTTCAGAATGGGTTGCAACTCTCCAAAAGCTAGTACTTCCAAATAAACCTGTTGGACTATAATCTGTGCAATTTTTAACTTTGTCCACCCCAGTCCAACACCAGCACCTCCATATCATGAGCAGACAGACACCAATATTAATACTACACACTATGGTTTCACAGCTTGAGCTTCGAGGGGCAGACAGAACCAACAATTTTCCAATACAGACTCTGGACTTGTACAGCACAAAGATTTGGGGCGATTTTCCCCTTGGGTCCCTTCTTTAAACAGTCCGAGATGGTTCTACTCACGCTGCCAAACTTCCTGTATTCTTCCGCTTGCTTCAGTTATACTTATCTTGCCTTTATTTCTCTTTGGTATGTGACCTAGACTGTGGTCCATGTGTTAACTCACAGTCAGCAGCCTATTGGGATGTGAGCTTCTTGTTGCTCTGACTCAGTGACTGGTCTCACTGACTTTCGATAAAACCTGGTTTACTTGACGCAATCCATGGTCACGTGACCATTTTAAAATTACTTCATCCCGCAAATGGCCTCAGGAATTAAAAGCCAAATGATGGGAAGCTAAAATTGAGAGTCCATAATATTAGTGCTATCATGGCACAAGCAGTGTGATGGAATACCTTTCTCTTACTTGATTGACACCTCATTTAACATTGACTCCCCTCTGTGACCATCACACAGTGGCAGCAACTCACTAATGGCCATCTCTCTCTGGATCCTGCTACCTTCTATTCTACTACATACACCTGGAGAACAAAAGGAATTGAGTCTTGGAGCCCCTCAAGAAGAATTATGGAAGTTCTTGTGCATGGCCTTAATTTCAAATGCCCATACACTTCAGATAAAAGTGAGCTGGTAAGCCATTCCAATTCCAGGGATGTCTGGTTTGTTGAGGATGAAGAATTTTTGTGTGAGTTAGTGTGGACTTAAAATAGCCTCTTTCTGCTGTGTCAAAGTCACTGGGCCTCACCTCAGGTAAGAAAGAGCAAACGTCATGGACTTTCCTCACCGGCCTACTCTATTGCTGTCGTGTGGGTTAGTTAAGTTGGCTGGCAGCTGGTTAGTGATGCCAATAGCGTCGGTTCAGGGGCTGCACCGGCTGAGATTACTATAAAGGTAGTCTCAGCCTCTCCCGTTTGTCTAAGGGACGGGGATCCTCAGGTTAAACCACCTCCACCTCTCTCTCTCTCTATGCACTAGCAAGACCATGGTGACTTTACCCTTTTTATTGTCGGACTGGTCACTTTAGTTGCTGTGCTAACCACTCAAAACATATAAAGGAGGCCATCACTCTTTCCCACAGCAAGTGCAGTGATTGAATGGGTGGACCGGAATATTTCAGCCCTTAGGTATGAGGTAGTCAGCTTGAGCTGTCTCAATTTAAACTCCCTTTCACTTTTGCCTTCTCTCTCCTGGAATTCTCTGTCTCCTCTCTGCTCTGATTTCCATCTCCCTCTGCTTCCTTTTCCAGTCTCACTTCTTTTTTTGCAAAATTTGCTTTGTTTTTTTTCTATTGAAATCCCAGTTCCAATCTCAGATTTTCCAATTTTAATGCATCTTGTTACCTTCAGTTTTCGCCTCTAGATTTTTCACCACCTGTTTTACAATTTCTAACTTTCTGGCTTTTAGCTGAAACTTCCCCTTCACATATCTAGCTATCTCTTTTAATTCTTCCAAAGTTAATGCACTTAGTTTCCCAAAAGCTATGATCTACAAAAGCATTAACATTTAAAGTAGGCACCTTACTTCTTTGATATTACAGTCTGAAGAAAATCTTTTCAGTTTCCATTCATCGTTAAAAACAATTTATTTTCCCCCCTTCCAATTCTGCCAGCTGAGTGGTTCCTCCTAGTTAGTAACAACAAATCTTTAAATTTATTTTTCCCAGCTTTCACACTTCCATGATAATGCAGTTAAAATTAACCAGCTTCACCTGTATGAAAGCAGGAGGAATTTTATTACTTACTATCCCTGAGAAAAATCACCAAACACACACACACAAATACAGGCACGGAAGTTAGAAAAGGAGAGGGTGTGTCTTGTACAGACAAGAGAAAAAGGCTATGTTATTTTAGAAGTCCTTAGAGTCCTTGAGATGTTACAATTTAATAGGGGGGGGGGGGGGGGGGGGGGGGAAGAGAGAGAGAGAGAGAGAGAATGAGAGAGAGAGAGACTTTCAGATTTTGTTATTACCAATCCATATCTCTTTTTCTTTCTGTGCTACTGCTACTGAAGTACAGATCTTTTGTGTATCCCCATGTCTGGCATCACTGTTTACTCGTCCAGATTAGAGTGGCGCTTGAAAAGCACAGCAGGCCAGGCAGCATCCGAGTAGCAGGAAAATCAACGTTTCGGGCAAAAGCCCTTCCTCAGGCATTCGTTTTGCCTGAAACTTCGATTTTCCTCCTCCTCAGATACTGCCTTTCCTGCTGTGCCTTTCCACCACCACTCTAATCTAGACTCTGATTTCCAGCATCTGCAGTCCTCACTTTTGCCATCACTATTTACATGCAAGCTGTGTAATCAACGGGCAACCTTTCATGTCCAATAAGTGCCACTTATCAAGCATATGCAAAGTGCAATAGGAGATGTGAGTTTCCTGATGTTTTGACTCAGTGTTTGGTTGCATTAACTTTAGATAAAATAATAACTTCAGTTCTGTTTTGTTTATTTTGCATTAGTTTACTTGATGCAGTCCATGGTCACGTGATCATTGAGGCCATTTTAGGTCAATGTGTATCCTTTTAAAATCACTTCAGCACATTAAAGGCCTCAGGAACTGAAAAGTGGATGATGGAAGCTGAAAATTGAGAGTCCATATATTATGACTGTCATGACATAGTCAGCAGCCTGATGGAATACCTTCCTCTTATCTAGATGGTGCATCTCCAACAACACTATCCAGGACTAACCCAACATGCTTGATTGGCACCCCATCCACAACACTGAATATTCACTCCCCTCTGTGACTGTCACACAGCTGCAGCAACTCGCCAACAGAACCTTCCAAACCTGTGACTTGTACCAACTAGAAGGGACTAGGTCATGGGAACACCACCCCCTCCAAGCCACTCACCATCCTGACTTGGGAATATACCGCTGTTACTTTACTGCTGCTGGGTTATATTCCTGGAACTTGCTCCATAAAATCAGTGTGGGCATTCCTACATCAGACAGACTCTCTCAGTCAGCAAACTGCATAAAGCATGACCAGGTGGACCAAAGGCAAGATGTAATATTCAGTTGTGTGCCCAACAATCATAAATCACCTCAGAAATGTTCACAAGAAATTTAAGATCCTCTTGAAACATCTGATGAAGTGAGGATGAAGATCTTTTTGTTCAACATGCCTCTGGACAAAACTCCACAGATGAAGCCTTTTCATTGGTTTGTGTCAATGCAGTGGCACGGTGGCTCAGTGGTTAGCACTGCTACCTCACAACACCAGAGACCCAGGTTCAATTCCAGCCTCGGGTGACTGTGTGAAGTTTGCATGTTCTCCCTGTGTCTGTGTGGGTTTCCTCCAGGTGCTCTGGTTTCCTCCCACAGCCCAAGGATATACAGGTTAGATGGATTGGCCATGGGAAATGCAGGGTTACAGGGAAAGGGTGGGATACACTTCAGAAGGTCGGTGTGGACTTGATGGGCCAAATGGCCTACTCCCACAATATAGGGACTCAATGATTCTATACACATCCCTCCCTGGTTACATCATCCCTACCAGAAAACAGCAATGACAGGAGACAACTGTCAGAAACCCTTCTAATGTGTCAGGAAATGAAGGCCTGTAATGAACATAAACACAGTCAGCAAGGACCCTCCCTCAGCATGAGGATCAAAGGGACATTGGAAGAGGTATTTAGCTTTGAAAGGTCCAATTCCCAAATGCGTTCTAGAATCTTTAAGCCAGGCAATTCAACTCTCGTTCCAAACATGCAGTTCAATTCACTCAGGAACAAACCTTTGAAGCTGCCAGAGGAAGTGGTGGAGGCTGGTACAAATACAATGTTTCAAAAGGCATCTGGATATCTTTACGAATAGGAAGGGTTTAGAGGGATATGGGCTAAGTGCTGGCAAGTGGGACTAGATTAGGTTAGGATATCTGGTCAGCACGAATGGGTTAGACCACAGGGTCTGTTTCCATGCTCCAACTCTAAGTCTCACCTCCATGCCACCAGGAATGAATACGCCATGGGATGTCCCATTTTGGGAGTCTCTGCTCTCTCACATGGTCCTGACACATGAGAGAGACTCCAATCAATCAGGTTCAGCTCAAGATCACATGCTGACTATGCAGTTACATGGAGGGCTTGCTTAGTGGTTACATTCCACTTTGAAGAAATAGTGAGCTCTCTCGCTTTGAACGTTCACCGGTCTGCATGTGCACATTCCTGTATGGGCGAGGTCCATCTTAAGAATTATGTGAGATATATATAATTACCTGCTGAATGGCTTGAAAACTGTATTAGTATTGTCCATTTTCTTTCATATTGGTGAAAGTTCATACCACCTATATCACAGCACATTCCATTTAAGAATTTCTCACAAACATTGCATGAGCAAGGCAGCTACCTGCCATAATCCTTTTATCTTTACCAAGCCTCAAGGTTTGAGTTGACTACTATCAGGCAATTGTTTATTGCGTCCCATTTGTGCCTCCATGTGCTGTGCCCCACCACCCACTGTAACCTCTTCCCCATTCCCACATAACAAGAGTTCTTGTGATTGTCACCACAGAAATTAAAACCCTCTCGGATTCCACACAACTCAATACTGGCAATCACTGGTTTCAGTGTTGAAGAGTGTGGTGCTGGAAAGCGCAGCCGGTCAGGCAGCATCCGAGGAGCAGGAGAGTCGACGTTTCGAGCATAAGCTCTTCACCAGGAATGAGGGGGTGGCCCGAGGGGGCTGAGAGATAAATGATGGGGGTGGGTTGGGGCTGAGAGGAAGCTAAAGCGTGCACAGAATTGTAGAATCCTTATAGTGCGGAAAGAGGCTATTTGGCCCATCGGGTCTGCACTGACTCCCTGAAGAGCATCCCATCCAGACCCGGTCCCCCACGCTGCCCCAACTTACCATGGTCCATCCACCTAGCCTGCATGTCTTAGAAAGCCATGCAAGAGAGGCCATTGAATGGAATGAGAAATTGGTTGACCTGGAGGCATGCTCAGAAAGAGCCCTAGGGTCCACTTGGCATTGGCGTCATACACCTCTGACAAATTCAAAGAAAATACCTGCTCTGGGTGCCCTGGTCAATATTCTCCCCCTCATCCAAAACCACCAAAAGCAAACTCCATTAGCTCTAACGCAGCATATAGCACCCTTCATTATTCTTTTGTCTCATTGTTACTTGTGGAGTCTTGCGTTGAGTGAAAGCACAACCGTATTCATTGGAATAACTGAGTACTCTTGAAGAGGTTTACTTTGGGGTATTTTCAAGACATGAGATGTCAAGGCAAATCAGTGCCAGAACACATGTGCTTTTCACTCAATTGTCCCTCCACAGATCAGATCGCAGAAATATGGACTTTTAAGGGTGCTTACGTGTTTGTATATCTAAAGGTACCCCGAATATCCACTTCTCGGACTGTCGCGTGTGTTACAGGAACATTTGCTGTAGCCAGTCCCATGCCAACCAATACGACCATTCCACCAGGTTTGACAGCCTGTGAAAAGCAAAACACAGTGAGGCACGGCACGCAGCAGTTCCAGCCCCTAAAAGATAAGTGTCATGTCTAAGCAAAGTTTGGGCTGGAGTTTACACTCTCCCCTACCAATGGGTTTGCAGGCTTTCCCTTCACCTACCTGCTCAGCTTCAATCTGTTTGAAATTTTAGAGTCAAAGGCATTGGGCACCTCATCTGACCCACAAAGCCAATTCAGGCCCTAAGTGGCCAATTAATGACAATCTCCCATTAGTCCAGTGTTAGAACATATTATTGAACGAATTGAAGTTCAATTCCACTAGTGGCGTAACCAGTGGAGATTTGAACTCACGTCCCCAGAGCTTTACTCTGAGCCTCATGGTAATTCATCCATTAGCAAAACCATTATGGCATCACTCCCTTGAATTTCAATTCAACATCCCTTTTACCAGGTGTCCTCACTTTAAATCAGGGTGCCATTCCCGAAAATTATGATTTGGAGATGCCGGTGCTGGACTGGGGTGTACAAAGTTAAAAATCACACAACACCAGGTTATAGTCCAACAGGGTTATTAGTTTTCGGAGCGCTGCTCCTTCATCCACCACCACCCGATGAAGGAGCAGCGCTCCGAAAACTAATAAACCTGTTGGACTATAACTCGGTGTTGTGCGATTTTTAAGTTTGAAAATTATGATAAAGTGAAGCAATTTTAAATTAAGCATGTTTCCTCATAAGATTCAATGTTAAAACCAGTTCCACGGGAAAGGCCAATATAAAAGTTGAAATGCTGTTCTACATATGTGTAGCACTGTGAATTCTGAATTGAAATACTTGCAAAAGAAAACGAGGTGAACAAAGTGGACCTCTTCCTTTAGAGGAGCTGTAAAGAGGTTTATTGTACAGTACAAATGCAGAATAAGTACTACAGAGTACAGCGGCTCCGCTAAAATACAGATACAAACAACAAAGAATTTTGAAAAACAAAGCTTAAAAGAGATGTTTCACAAAATGATGACCTTTGACTGCAGGGCGTAGACACGATGGTAACAAACTTTAGAGTGAGATCAGTGGGCATCATAACTGAGGCACAATGATATGAGACTTGACCAGGAACAAAGGGATGTTAAAACAGGGAATGGTACTTTAAATGGGAACACAGGACATTAAAAAAAATTAACATGGAAACAAACTTAAAACGAGGACTCACTGTATAAGGACATGGGTCTTCCAGCATGAATAAAAACAGAAAGTATTGTTAAATATACTCATCTAAATCCTATGTAGGTGACAGCAAGTATTAAAAGTAAAGGAGGGTAATTCACTCAAAGCCATTAAATGTTTGTTCACTACCACACTCATTTCCATAGCTACTTGAGCACAGATAGAGGCCTTTCTAACTTATGGACATACCTGAGCAAAGGAATGGAAGGTACTGACCTCAATCTGATCTTGGCTGAAAACACATGGATGTCATACATAACAATTTTGACACCTTTCCTGAGCCTTAGTGTTTAAGCCTAACTACAGCAAAAACAATGATGTACAAGCCGCAAACTAAACCTCAGCTAGAATACCATATCCCAATACTGGGCAGCAAACCTTCGGAATTGATACTATTTCATGGAATGAGCACACTGAAAGTTTACAACATTGAAACCAATTTGAGTTCTTAAAAGGATACTGGAATGCTAATAATTCTTTACATGGGGCAGTTTGTAAGAACTAAGGCAGACAGGTATGTTCAGTTTAAACATATATGAGATTAGTTTTACTGCTAAAGCAGTCAGGCGAAATTATTAAACACATTAACAATGGACCAATACGCCTTACTTCTCTTTGATTAGTGCTAACACAGATATATTTGCCAGAAATTCAAAAATGAAATACAAATGAACTAAGTATCAGATTTAAACTTGGCCATTGGAGAAGGAGCATGTGGTGTCCACTAACACCCTCAAGCTGTTCAGGGAGTGGAGTGCATTATTTCCCCCTCCAACTCTATTTTGATTTAATCCCTGCCCTCCTCTTCACTGTTTGATCACACAGCATTGCCCTTTGATGTGAAGGGCACTGCTTGTCACTGGCCAAGCAGTGGGTGTTTCTTTTCTTCCTGGTGGTGGAAATTGAATAAAGATTTGTACACCTTGTGACTTTCGCTGTGTCTCACACTTGCACACACACAACATTAAAAAAAAGGAGTTAAAAAAAATTAAACTTGGCCATGTAAGATGCAGATAAAGAGGTAAAGTTAATAAATAATCACTGATTTCTACTGGATGTTTGGTTCTCACTTGGGCAGTCACTCACCAGTCGTAGCTGGTACAATCCTATCTCTCCTGCAGTCACTGTGTAGTAAATCCAGAGGTCTTTTTGAGCAGGACGTCTCTGCCTGTTGCTGGGTTGACGACACTTTCCCACAGCTAAACAGGGCTCAGAACTTAAATGAAATTAAGAGAGAAGGAGAGATACAGACAGTTGCTCATTCCAGCAGAAAACAACAAATGCCGGAGATTGCAGTGGGTCAGGCAGCATCCATGGAGAGCAGGCTAACGGTTCGAGTCTAGATGACTCTTCATCAGCTTCATTCCAGCAGCTTGTGTGCTCTCCAGATCACATTTCCATAAAGCAGGCAAAAGGTTGCATCACATGGGGCAGCACGGTGGCACAGTGGTTAGCACGGTTGCCTCACAGCGCCAGGGACCTGGGTTCAATTCCCACCTCGGGCAACTGTCTGTCTGGAGTTTACACATTCTCCCCGTGTCTGCATAGGTTTCCTCTGGGTGCTCTGGTTTCCTCCCACAGTCCAAAGATGTGCAGGTCAGGTGAATTGGCCATGCTAAATTGCCCATAGCGTTAGGTGAAGGGGTAAATGTAGGGGAATGGGTCTGGGTGGGTTGCACTTCGGCGGGTCGGTGTGGACTTGTTGGGCCGACGGGCTTGTTTCCACACTGTAGGGAATCTAATCTAATGACCTCTCTCTACGTTGGTTTTGTATTTCAAAGATTGTAGAAGGATGAGCTCAAGTCTCACATTGCTTCTCTTTAGCAGTTGACTCATAGCCAAATTGACTGAATATATTTCTAGTCCCAACCGTTAACTTCTGACTGATCCACCTTCCACCTTGATGAGACGGAAAGGAGCTATTCATAAGTTTCTCTTGGGGGTCTCCGAAAACATTACATCTACTTGAAATGAACCAAAATCAGGAAGTGGAGAGAAAGAAGAGTCAATGCTTTGGGGTCAGTGACCCCTCATCGGTGTTCTTCCACAAATCCTGCAAGACCTGCTGAGTTTCTTCATTCGTTTCTGTTGTTGTTTCAGATTTCTAGCATCTGAACGTCTTAGCTTTATTTCTGTGAAATGAACTGTGGTTTCACAATGCCAATCAGCAGTGACTTTAAAAATCAATGTCTGTTGATTAGTAAAAGTGTCATTCTTCGAAAGAAATGTTCAATATCTACCCATTTATAACCAGTCATTGGAATTATAAGTTAATACAGTACTCCACTCAGGACACCTTTGTACGTAGGCGTTCAGTCACATGGAGAAACTGATGAAACTGGGACTGATCTTCATTAAGCATCAACAGTTAAGGGGGAAAATTAGCAGAGGCATTTAAAATTAGGAGGACTTTGGGAGCTGGTCAGTAATAGAAGACCTAAATTTCAGATCATTTCAAAAAAAGCAGTCGAGAATTCTCTTTCTGTAGTGAAGTGTTGTATTGGAATGTACCTGAAAGAATGGTGGAAGCAGATTCAATTGTAACCTTCAGTTGGGTGTGCAGCTGCAAAGATGGAAATTGTCAAGGCTCTGGAGAAAGACCATGGGGAATGGGACTAACTGATAAGCTGCTTCAGAGAGCCAGCACATGCATGATGGCACAAATGGCCTCACTAGTTGCAATGTATTTCTTTTGCTCCAATGATCACAGCTGGATCCTGGGACCTCTGCTGTGCCGGTCATGTACCCAATTGATGGGCTCTTGTGGTGCAAAGATAGTGTCCCTACCTCTGGGCCAGAACATTTGGTTTCAAATCCTTACCTGCCCTTCAGATTTGTCATAACATGTCTGAGCAGGTTGGTTGAAGTATTTATACCCAGTTGGTGCACTGAAGTGCATTCCATTGCTCACAATCAAAAGCCAAATTTTTCACTGTAACAATAAAATATTATCTGTCTCATTTTGGAACCTTGCATTTGGAAAATATTGTTTTCCTCTATATACCAATTTAAAGAAACATGCTGTACTCAAGATGAGGAGATGCCATCTGGACTACATACAGAGACCCGGCTGAGAATTTCAGAAAATATCCTTGCACAATCTCTAACTTTATGCTATCTTTTTTGTCTAATATCGCACAGGTTGACAGATTTCAAAAAGTTAAGGATCCCAGTACTTACATAGACACCAGCCTGGGTACAGGTATCAGAGCCAGTGCATTCAAGGCATATGTCTGGCATGGCACATAGAGAGTTCTTCACCTTCTGGGCCAGTTCCATAGGACATGTACATTTATCGACCTTCAAGACAACAGTGGCCCCCAGGCATTTTGCCTTCTCCAATCGATCCTGACACATATCTGACAAAAAAACAATGCGATTAAAAGTTAGCATCAGAAGTTTCCAGGAGCCCTGTTTCTTCCTCCAGTTCTGGTCCTTTCTGCATCCTGATTTACTCCCCTCGACCTTATCACACACTCCATCACCAACACCTTTCACAGAAAAATTAAATCATTGAAGATAGAAGGAGGAGGCCATTCGGTCCCTCAAGTCTGCTCTGCCATTCAATATGATCATGGCTGACCATTGAGCTCAAAACCCTTGCTCTCTTTAGCCACAAGAGCTATATCTACCTCTTTCTTGAAAATACACAATATTTTGGCCTCAGCCACTTCCTGTGGTAGTGAATTCCCCCGGCTCCCCACTTTCTGGGTGAAGACGTTTCTCCTCATTTCAGTCCTAAAAGGTTTACCCCTTATATTTAAACTGTGACCTCTAGCTCTTGACTCCCCAAATATGGGAACATCACTCATACATCTATAACCTATCTAGTCCTGTTCGAATTTGATAGGTTTCTATGAGGACTTCCCACATTTTTCTAAACTCCAGTGAATACAATGCTAATCGACTTGATCTCTGCTCATACATCAGTCCTGGTATCCCAGGAATCAGTCTTTTCTGCACTCACTCTGCAGCAAGAACACGCTTCCTCAGATAAGGAGACCAAAACTATAAACACTAGATTTCAGGTACGACCTCCGCAATGCTCTTTGTAACTGTAGCAAGACATCCTTGTTCCTGTACTCAAATCCTCTCACTTTAACATACAGTTTGCCTTCTTTACTGCCTGCTGTACCTGCATGGTTACTGTCAGTGACTCGTATACAAGGACACCTAGATTTATAGCCAATCTACAGTCATTCAAATAATCGTCTGCCTTCCTATGTTTGTTATCAAAATGGATAACCTCACTTCTGTCCACATTATGCTGCATTTGCCAACTCACTCAGTTTGTCCATACTGCAACATCTTTGCATTCTCCTGACTGCCCAGTCTCCCATCTAACTTTATCTCTCATGTCCAACCACTCCACTGGCACCTATACCTTCAGCTTCTTTGACTTCTCTCCCTAAACCTCTCACATCTCTAGCTGTCTCTCTCTCTCTCTCTCACTCTCCTCTTTCCCCAAACCTGCTCCATGGACCAAAGGCTGAATCTCACGCTTGCTTGCCACCCGAGTGTGAGTTTTGTCGGGCTTTATCAAAGGGAGTTGTTCGGCAAAAGGACTAGTGAGCAACTTGCCCTCACAGCTGCTCCGACATTCCGCACACTGCTATCGGCGTGCCCACATGGTTCACATCGTTTTCGATTCCCTGCGTGCAGGGAAAACCGTTCAGCAGAATAGAACAAGGGGGACTGCTGGTAGTGAGCATTCTCACTGGGTCTGAGCAAATTTGCTTCATTAACGATGTAAACCTGCCCTAACTACAGTGCCCCTCAGGTCTGGTTCCAGCTCCGTCTACGAGAGGTGCTGTTCCTGGAAGAGCGTCCTGCTGGCTGGATATCCGTCGCATCTGCACCATCCTTTGAAGGCGGCTGTTGAAAGTACTGACATTCCACAGCTGCCACGACAGGGACCTAGCACTCCTGGTGGAGCAAAGGAAGAGGGGAACCAGAAAAGGGGTCAACAACAATGTCCCGAGGGGCAGCCTGCTCCAAGATGGTCACCCTGGGTCAGTGCAGTCTGTGCTGTCTGGAGAAATGCCCAGCCATGCCAGAGTCAGGTCAATTATCATCTTCCTTGTGCCAGGCTAAGTGGCGTAAATCTTCTCTCTGCTCCCTCACACTCTGTCTCTGTTCCTGTATCCACCTCCCACCAAGGCCCATGCTCCATCCACTCTCAGTAATTCCTGCAACATCTTGTCTTTGCCGCTCCCACCACGTTTGTCTCGCAGTGTCGCCCCGACGTCACTGTTCAAAAGCACGAGGCCTAACTCCATGTCCACACAGGATGTGCACACATGGATCTATGGCTGCGTTGACATCCCGCTGCACCTGCAAGAGGAACCTGGGTGTACAAAGGCAAATGGGTTCTTGCTGACACCTTTGGCCCTCACCCTATAACATATCCCTATTCTTACCTTGACCGCAATGTCTGAGTGAATGAGGTGGTCAACAATGCCGGAGGCAGGGACATGCAAACCACACCAGGGTGGGGGGGATGCTTTAGAGTGGCACCGAGGCTCAGTGTTTAGCACTGCTGCCCCACAGTGCCAGGGAAGCAAGTTTGATTCTACCCTCAGGCATGTGTCAGTGTGGAGCTTGCACATTCTCTGCGAGGGTTTCCTCTGGATGCTCCGGTTTCCTCCCACAGTCCAAAGATGTGCAGGGTGGGTGGACTGGCCGTGCTCAATTGCTTCATAGCGTACAGGCTTGTGGTGGATTAGACATGGGGAAATGAGGGGTGTAGGGTAGGTGGGTACAGGTCTGGGTCAGATGCTCTTCGGAGGGTTGGTGTGGAGTTGATGGGCCAAATGGCCTACTTCCACACTGTAGGGCTTGTGTGATTAGGATGGCCAGGGATTTGGAGGCCTGCAGCACTGTGATGTTTCCCCTCACAAGGGCCTCACATCCATGAGTGTTGGAGCTCCATCCCTCACAGGATGAAACACTTACCCGACCCCCATTGAGTGTGTTCACAGCTCCATCTTCCTTCTCGTTGTGCACTTCCTAGTCCCAGTGTGATGGAAGGTGGCAGTGAGAGCTCTTTGGCCAGTGGTTTCCATCCCCTGCCTCTCCACATTGATATGGCCCCTGATAGCCCCTGCTAGGAACCCTAGGGGGTTCATAGCTCCCCAGGTTTCCACCCAATAGCCGACATGAGCCTGGGGTTGCCCAATATCTTCTGGTAACAATGCCAAGTGTGGTCCTAATATGTACCATGACACCAGGGTGCTCTAGACCATAGATGAACATCCTTTTTCCTGCATTTTTACCACATTTACCATGCCCCCCCTCTTTCCCTCCCCTTCACAATCATTACCCACCCTTCCCCCAACGAGCCTGCAGTTCTGAAGAATAACTTGCCAAGTCTCCTTTCTGCAGCAGTGATCCACTCCCCCAACCTGGTGCCCCTTCAGCCCTCCTCCCGTCAGGTTCGACACAGGGATCAATCAACCGACAGACGCTCAGCCTCCTTGGGCAGCGGAATGGGACAGTCCCGGATGAGAAACGACCAGACCGTCTAACCGGTATCCGGCCATCTCCTGACCCCTCAGTCTGGCCATGTTTGAGCCACTGGACTGACTGTGCCGCACCCCCAGGACGTCAGAGGCACAGGGCACCCATCCTCGGACTGATACTAGAGGCTGCCTCAGACTTCCTGCACTAGGAGCCCCTGACTGACGGATACCTCATCAATGGATGACTTTGCTAAGACTTTCAGACACAGCTGTTTACTTGGTGCACACAGTGGGGTGTGTTTGCCATCCAAGCTGTTGGCAACACGGTGCCATACAGTGAGTCATACAACAACTACACACCCCCACCCCACTGCCCACCACCCCATCCTCCAACTGAGGGTTGCTGACCAGGAAGACAAGCCGCTGGTTGTATGACTATGCCGCATAGCATGGCAAGGCAGAAACCAAGGTAAGGCCTGGATGGTTTGAGCAGACGTGAGGTAAGAGAGCTAAGACAGCCATCGAACAGCCCTGAGATGGAGCCTGATCCAATCCGCTGTCTGGGACCCGGTTCGTGTCTGCACTGTCCTTGCTGCAGCCTTTCACTGCTAGTTGTCAGCGACCACTGCAATCCAAGTTTGTGATTCATCAGTGGCCTGCAAAGTGTTATCGGAGAGATGCCATAATGACCATCAGGGGTTAGTATATATCAATGTTCTTGGATGAGGGGTGCATGTGGCTGGTGCCCGTGGATTGTGCTCAGATGCAGTCTGTTCCTAGCCAACAGATCAAGCAGTGAGCTGAATTCACCAGGTACCTGCTCCTATTTCCATGTAGAGTTTACTTGTCACCTTGCTTGCTTGGTTAGTTTAGTAAGGTGGGAAGCTAAATGTTAACAAGGGAGTCGGGCTATTAACAAGATGTTGAACAACCAATAATCCCCTTAATTCACAACTCGATGCTGTCTAGCAAGACAGTCACCATAACTATCGAAAGCATAAAGGATGAAGAAAAATGCTCCCATCATCGAGATAAGCCTCACTAGGCATAATCTTACCATAGCTCACATTGGTCAGATCCCTGTAAGATCCCAAGTTTTTATTTACTCATGGGACATTGGCATACCTGGTTGGCTCAACATCTATTGCCCATCCTTTGGGGCCCTTCAGAAGGTGGTGGTGAGCTGCGTTCTTGAACTGCTGCAGACCATGTGCTGTAAGTAGACCCACAATGTCTTTAGGTAGGCAATTCCAGGATTTTGACCCAGTGACAGTGAAGGAATGGCGATATATTTCCAAGTCTGGATGGTGAGTGGCTTGCAGGTGAACTCGGAGGGGGTGGTGTTCCCAAGTATTTGCTGCCATTGTCTTTCTCGATGGAAGTGGTTTTGAGTTTGAAAGGTGCTGTCTAAGGTTTGTTGGTGAATTTCTGCAGTGCTTCTCGTCGATAGTACATACTGCTGCGACTGAGTGTTGGTGGTGGAGGGAGTGAATGCTTGTGGATGTGGTGCAATCAAGCAGACTGTATTTTCCTGGATGGTGCCAAGTTTCGTGAGTGTTGTTGGAGCTGCATCAAGATTAGAGTGGTGTTGAAAAAGCACAGCAGATCAGGCAGCATCTGAGGAGCAGGAAAATCGACGCTTTGGGCAAAACTCCCTTCATCAGGAATGAGGCAGGGAGCCTCTGAGGTGGAGAGATAAATGGGAGGGGGTGGGGGTAGGGAGAAGGCTGCTAAGAGTACAATAGGTGGATGGAGGTGGGGATGAAGGTGATCGGTTGGAGAGGAGGTTGGAGCAGATAGGTGGGAAGAAAGATTGGCAGGTAGGACAGGTCATGAGGATGGTGCTGAGCTGGCAGGTTGGAACCGGGGTAGGGTGGTAGGAGGGGAAATGAGGAAACTGGTGAAGTCCACTTTGATGCCCTGGGGTTGAAGTGTTCCGAGGCGGAATTTATGCTCCACCCTCCTCTCCGACCTATCACCTTCATCCCCACCTCTATCCACCTATTGCACTCATGGCTACCTTCTCCCCAGCCCAACCCCTTCCCATTTATCTCTCCACCCTAGAGTTTCCTTGCCTCATTCCTGATTAAGGGCTTTTGCCCGAAACATCGATTTTCCTGCTCCTCGGATGCTGCCCTGACCTGCTGTGCTTTTCCAGCACCACTCTAGTCTTGACTCTGATCTCCAGCACCTGCAGTCTTCACTTTTGCCTTGTTGTTGGAGCTGCACCCATCCAGACAAATGGGGAGACAATGGTAAACCCCAGGATGTTGATAGTGATAGTAAAATCATTGAATGCCAAGGGTGGTGGTCAAATTGTCCCTTAATGGAAGTGATTGTAGCCTGGCAGTTGTGTGGTCTGAGTATTATTTGCCATTTGTCAGCCCAAACCTGGATATTGTCCAGGTTTTGTAGATTTTGAATATGGACTGCTTCAGTCTCTGGGGAGTTGCAAATGGTGCTGAACATTGCGCAATCATCAGTGACCATCCCCACATCTGACTATGTTGGAGGGAAGGTCATTGATGAAGATGGTTGGGCCTAGGACACTACCCTAAGAAACCCCTGCGGAGATGTCCTGGAGCTGAGATGACTGACCTCTAACAACCACGATCATCTTCCAGGTATGACTCCAACCAGGAGAGAATTTTCACCCTGATACCCATTGATTTCAGTTTTGCTCCTTGATGGCAGACTCAGGCGTATGCAGCCTTGGTGTCAGGGGCTGCCACTCTCACTCCCCTCTGGAATTCAGCTCTTTTGTCCATGTTTGAAGCAAGGCTCAAATGAGGTCAGGAACTGACTGGCCCTGGGGAACCCAAATGTCACTGAGCAGGTTATTGCTGAGCAGGTTGGTGACACCTTCCATCTCTTTACTGATGATCAAGTGTAGATTGATGGGGTGGTAATTGGCTGGGTTGGATTTGTTCTCCAATTTATGTGCAGGACATATCTGGGCAATTTTCCTCATTGTCAGGTCGATGCCAGTGTTGTAGCTGTACTGGAACAGCTTGGCTAGGGGAGCAGCAGGTTCAGGAGTGCAGGTCTTCAGTAGTACTGCTGCAATGTTGTCAGGGCCCAGCTACAGAATCCAGTGCCTTAATATCACATGGAGTGCATTGAATTGGCTGAAGATTGGTCTCTGTAATTTTTTTTAAACAATTAGATTTCCTACAGTATGGAAACAGGCCCTTCGGCCCAACAAGTCCGTACCGACCCTACGAAGAGTAACCCACCCAGCCACATTCCCCATATTCATCCCTGACGATGGGCAATTTAGCATGACCAATTCACCTGACCTGCACAGCTTTGGATTGTGGGAGGAAACCGGAGCACCCGGAGGAAACCCACGCAGACCCGGGGAGAATGTGCAAACTCCACACAGTCAGTCACCCAAGGCAGGAATTAAACCCAGTCCCTGGTGCTGTGAGGCAGCAGTGCTAATCACTGAGCCACCGTGCCACCCTGTAAGGCTGGAGACCACTGGAGGAGGCTAAGATGGATCACCCACACAGCACTTCTGGCTGAAATTTACTGCGAATCATTCAGCCTTATGTTTTGCACTGACATGCTGGGCTCTGCCATCATGTAGGACGGGGATATTTGTGGACCCTCTCCTCCTCCAGTGAGTTGTTTAATTTTCCAACACCATTCACAACCGTGACAGAACTGCAGAGCTTAGGTGGGATCCATATCTACCCACTTCCATAACCAGCGCTCCTCAAACATTCCAGAAGATTCCCCTGGCCTCGGAAACTATGCAGACACCATTAGCCATGCGGCTGCCACCCCCACGCTGATTGATGTTAGGTAGCTTCACCAGGTTGACATTTCATTTTCACAAAAACCTGGTGCTGCTCCTGACATGCCCTCCTGCACTCTCCATTGAACCAAAGTTGATCCCCTGGTTTGATGGTAAAGGTTGTGAGGGCCATGAGTGGGAGATATGATGGGCCATAAATGGCGTATATGATGGGCCATAGGTGGGGATATGATGGGTCATGAGCAGGGGATATGGTGGGCCATGAGTGGGGATATGATGGGTCACGAATGGGGAATATGATGGGCCATGAGTGGGGGATATGATGGACCATGAGTGGGAAATGTGATGGGCCATGAGTGGGGATATGATGGGCCAAGAGTGGGGGATATGATGGGCCATGGGTGGGGGATATGATGGGCCATGAGTGGGGGATATGATGGGCCATGGGTGGGGGATATGATGGGCCATGGGTGGGGGATATGAGGGGCCATGAGTGGGAGATATGATGGGCCATGAGTGGGAGATATGATGGGCCATGAGTGGGGGATATGAGGGGCCATGAATGGGGAATATGATGGGCCATGGGTGGGGGATATAATGGACCATGAGTGGGAGATATGATGGGTCATGAGTGGGGGATATGAGGGGCCATGAGTGGGGGATATGATGGGCCATGAATGGGGTTTATTATGGGCCATGAGTGGGGGATATGATGGGCCATGAGTGGGGGATATGATGGGCCATGAGTGGGGCATATGGTAGGCCATGCCTGGGGGATATGATGGGCCACGAGTGGGGGATATGATGGGCATGAGTGGGGAATATGATGGACCATGAATGGGGGATATGATGGGCCATGAGTGGGGAATATGATGGGCCCTGAATGGGGGATATGGTAGGCCATGAGTGGGAGATATGGTGGGCCATGAATGGGGTATATGATGGGCCATGAATGGGGGAATATGGTAGGCCATGAATGGGGTATATGATGGGCCAAGAGCGGGGGATATGGTGGGCCATGAGCGGGGGATATGGTGGACCATGAGTGGGGGATATGGTGGGCCATGAGCGTGGGATATGATGGGCCATGAGTGGGGGATATGATCGGCCATGTGTGGGGGATATGAAGGGCCATGAATGGGGGATATGGTGGGCCAAGAGCGGGGGATATGATCGGCCATGAGTGGGGGATATGTTGGGCGATGAGCGGGGGATATGATGGGCCACGAATGGGAGGTATGAAGGGCCATGAGTGGGGGTTATGTTGGGCCATGAGTGGGGGATATGATGGGCCATGGGTGGGGGATATAGTGGACCATGAGTGGGAGATATGATGGGCCATGAGTGGGGGATATGATGCGCCATGAATGGGGGATATGATGGGCCATGGGAGAGGGATCTTATGGGTCATAAGTGGGGGATATGGTGGACCATGAGTGGGGGATATAGTGGGCTATGAGTGGGGGATTCAGTGGGCTATGGGAGAGGGATATGATGGGCCATGAATGGGAGATATGGCGGACTATGAGTGGGAGATATGATGAGCCATGAATGGGGGATATGGTGGGACATATGAGAGGGATATGATGGGCCATAAGTGGGGGACATAATGGGCCATGAGTGGGGGATATGATGGGCCATGAGTGGGGGATATGGTGAACTATGAGTGGGAGATTTGATGGGCCATGAATGGGGGATATGGTGGGACATATGAGAGGGATATGATGGGCCATAAGTGGGGGACATAATGGGCCATGAATGGAGGATATGGTGGGCCATGGAAGAGGGATATGATGGGCCATGAGTGGGGGACATACTTGGCTATGAATGGGTATATGGTGGGCCATGAGTGGGTGATATGGTGGGCCATGAGTGGGGAATATGGTGGGCTATGAGTGGGGAATACGCTGAGCCATGCGGGAAGGATATGATGGGTCATGAGTGGGAGATATGTTGGGCCATGAGTGGGGGATATGATGGGCCATGAGTGGGGGATATGTTGGGCCATGAGTGGGGGATATGATGGGCCATGAGTGGGGGATATGATGGGCCATGAGTGGGGGATATGATGGGCCATGAGTGGGGGATAAGATGGGCCATGAGTGGGGAATATGATCGGCCATGAGTGGGGGATATGATGGGCCATGAGTGGGAGATATGATGGGCCATGAGTGTGAGATATGATGGCCCATGAGTGGGGGATATGGTGGACCATGACTGGGAGATATGATGGGCCTTGAATGGGGGATATGATGGGTCCTGGGAGAGGGACCATATGGGCCATGAGTGGGGGATATGGTGGACCATGAGTGGGAGATATAGTGGGCTATGAGTGGGGGATTCGGTGGGCCATGGGAGAGCGATATGATGGGCCATGAGTGGGAGATATGGTGGACCAAGAGTGGGAGATATGATGGGCCATGAGTGGGAGATATGATGGGCCATGAATGTGAAATATGATGGCCCATGAGTGGGGGATATGGTGGGCCATGGGAGAGGGATATGATGGGTCATAAGTGGGGGACATAATGGGCCATGAATGGGGGATATGGTGGGCCATGAGTGCGGGATATGGTGGGCCATGAATGGGGGATATGGTGGGCTATGAGTGGGGGATACGGTGAGTCATGGGAGAGGGATATGATGGGCCATGAGTGGGAGATATGGTGGACCATGACTGGAAGATATGATGGGCCATGAGTGGCAGTTACAGTGGGCCATGGGAGAGGGATATGATGGGCCATGAATGGGGTATATGGTGGACCTTGAGTGGGAGATATGGTGGACTATGAATGGGGAATTAGGTGGACCACGAGTGGGAGATATAGTGGACCATGAGTGGGGTATATGATGGGCCATGAGTGGGGGATATGGTGGGCCATGAATGGGGGAAATGATGGGCCATGGGAGAGGGGTCCTATGGGCCATGAGTGGGGGATATGGTGGACCATGAGTGGGAGATATAGTGTGCGATGAGTGAGGGATTCGGTGGGCTATGGGAGAGGGATATGATGGGCCATGAGTGGGAGATATGGTGGACCAAGAGTGGGAGATATGATGGGCCATGAGTGGGCGATATGATGCGCCATGAATGGGGGATATGATGGGCCATGGGAGAGGGATCTTATGGGTCATAAGTGGGGGATATGGTGGACCATGAGTGGGGGATATAGTGGGCTATGAGTGGGGGATTCAGTGGGCTATGGGAGAGGGATATGATGGGCCATGAATGGGAGATATGGCGGACTATGAGTGGGAGATATGATGAGCCATGAATGGGGGATATGGTGGGACATATGAGAGGGATATGATGGGCCATAAGTGGGGGACATAATGGGCCATGAGTGGGGGATATGATGGGCCATGAGTGGGGGATATGGTGAACTATGAGTGGGAGATTTGATGGGCCATGAATGGGGGATATGGTGGGACATATGAGAGGGATATGATGGGCCATAAGTGGGGGACATAATGGGCCATGAATGGAGGATATGGTGGGCCATGGAAGAGGGATATGATGGGCCATGAGTGGGGGACATACTTGGCTATGAATGGGTATATGGTGGGCCATGAGTGGGTGATATGGTGGGCCATGAGTGGGGAATATGGTGGGCTATGAGTGGGGAATACGCTGAGCCATGCGGGAAGGATATGATGGGTCATGAGTGGGAGATATGTTGGGCCATGAGTGGGGGATATGATGGGCCATGAGTGGGGGATATGTTGGGCCATGAGTGGGGGATATGATGGGCCATGAGTGGGGGATATGATGGGCCATGAGTGGGGGATATGATGGGCCATGAGTGGGGGATAAGATGGGCCATGAGTGGGGAATATGATCGGCCATGAGTGGGGGATATGATGGGCCATGAGTGGGAGATATGATGGGCCATGAGTGTGAGATATGATGGCCCATGAGTGGGGGATATGGTGGACCATGACTGGGAGATATGATGGGCCTTGAATGGGGGATATGATGGGTCCTGGGAGAGGGACCATATGGGCCATGAGTGGGGGATATGGTGGACCATGAGTGGGAGATATAGTGGGCTATGAGTGGGGGATTCGGTGGGCCATGGGAGAGCGATATGATGGGCCATGAGTGGGAGATATGGTGGACCAAGAGTGGGAGATATGATGGGCCATGAGTGGGAGATATGATGGGCCATGAATGTGAAATATGATGGCCCATGAGTGGGGGATATGGTGGGCCATGGGAGAGGGATATGATGGGTCATAAGTGGGGGACATAATGGGCCATGAATGGGGGATATGGTGGGCCATGAGTGCGGGATATGGTGGGCCATGAATGGGGGATATGGTGGGCTATGAGTGGGGGATACGGTGAGTCATGGGAGAGGGATATGATGGGCCATGAGTGGGAGATATGGTGGACCATGACTGGAAGATATGATGGGCCATGAGTGGCAGTTACAGTGGGCCATGGGAGAGGGATATGATGGGCCATGAATGGGGTATATGGTGGACCTTGAGTGGGAGATATGGTGGACTATGAATGGGGAATTAGGTGGACCACGAGTGGGAGATATAGTGGACCATGAGTGGGGTATATGATGGGCCATGAGTGGGGGATATGGTGGGCCATGAATGGGGGAAATGATGGGCCATGGGAGAGGGGTCCTATGGGCCATGAGTGGGGGATATGGTGGACCATGAGTGGGAGATATAGTGTGCGATGAGTGAGGGATTCGGTGGGCTATGGGAGAGGGATATGATGGGCCATGAGTGGGAGATATGGTGGACCAAGAGTGGGAGATATGATGGGCCATGAGTGGGCGATATGGTAAGCTATGAATGGGGGATAGGATGGGCCATGAGTGGGAGATATGATGGACCATGAGTGGGCGATATGGTAAGCTATGAATGGGGGATATGCTGGACCATGAGTGGGAGATATGGTGGACCATGAGTGGGGGATATGATGGGCCATGAATGGGGGATATGATGGGCCATTGAGTGGGAGATATGGTGGGCCATGGGTGGGGGATATGGTGGGCCATGTGCAGGGGATATGGTGGGCCATGAATGGGGGATAGGATGGGCCATGAGTGGGAGATATGAAGGGCCATGAATGGGAGATATGATGGGCCATGAGTGGGGGATGTGATGGGCCATGAGTGGGAGATATGGTGGGCCATGAGTGGGCGATATGGTGGGCCATGTGCAGGGGATATGGTGGGCCATGAATGGGGGATATGATGGGCCATGAGTGGGAGATATGATTGGCCATGAATGGAGCATATGATGGGCCATGAGTGGGGGATATGATGGGCCATGAATGTGGTATATGATGGGCCATGAGTGGGGGGTATGAAGGGCCATGAGTGGGAGATATGATGACCCATGAGTGGGAGATATGGTGGGCCATGAGTGGGGGATATGATTGTCCATGAGTGGGTCATATGATGCACCATGAATGGGGAACCTGGTGGGCCATGGGAGGGGGATCTGATGGACCATGAGTGGGAGATATGATGGGCCATGAATGGAGGATATGGTGGGCCATGGGAGAGGGATATAATGGGCCATGAGTGGGAGATATGGTGGACCATGAGTGGGAGATATGATGGGCCATGAGTAGGAGATACGGTGGGCCATGGGAGAGGGATATGATGGCCCATGAGTGGGAGATATGGTGGGCCATGAATGGGGGATATGGTGGACCATGAGTGGGAGATATGATGGGCCATGAGTGGGAGATATAGTGGATCATGAGTGGGAGATATGATGGGCCATGAATGGGGGATATGGTGGACCATGAGTGGGAGATATAGTGTGCTATGAGTGGGGGATTCGGTGGGCTATGGGAGAGGGATATGATGGGCCATGAGTGGGAGATATGTTGGGCCATGAGTGGGAGATATGATGGGCCATGAATGGGGTATATGATGGACCATGAGTGGGCGATATGGTAGGCTATGAATGGGGGATATGCTGGACCATGAGTGGGAGATATGGTGGACCATGAGTGGGGGATATGATGGGCCATGAGTGGAGGATATGGTGGGACATGAATGGGGGATATGATGGGCCATGAATGGGGAATATGATGGGCCATGAGTGGGGAATACGGTGGGACATGAGCGGGGGATATGGTGGGCCATGTGTGGGGGATATGGTGGACAATGAGTGGGAGATATGATGGGCCATAAGTGGAGGGTATGATGGACCATGAGTGGGAGATATGGTGGGACATGAATGGGAGATATGATGGGCCATGAATAGGGGATATGGTGAGCCATGTGGGAGATATGATGGGCCCTAAGTGGGGGATATGATGGGCCATGAATGGGGGATATGATGGGCCATGAGTGGGAGATATGATGAGCCCTAGGTTGGGGATATGATGGGCCATGAATGGGGGATATGATGGGCCATGAGTGGGGAATATGATGGGCCATGAGTGGGGAATACGGTGGGACATGAGCGGGGGATATGGTGGGCCATGTGTGGGGGATATTGTGGACAATGAGTGGGAGATATGATGGGCCATAAGTGGAGGGTATGATGGACCATGAGTGGGAGATATGGTGGGACATGAATGGGAGATATGATGGGCCATGAATAGGGGATATGGTGAGCCATGTGGGAGATATGATGGGCCCTAAGTGGGGGATATGATGGGCCATGAATGGGGGATATGATGGGCCATGAGTGGGAGATATGATGAGCCCTAGGTTGGGGATATGATGGGCCATGAATGGGGGATATGATGGGCCATGAGTGGGAGATATGGTGGGCCATGGGTGGGGGATATGGTGGGCCATGTGCAGGGGATATGGTGGGCCATGAATGGGGGATAGGATGGGCCATGAGTGGGAGATATGAAGGGCCATGAGTGGGAGATATGATGGGGCATGAGTGGGGGATGTGATGGGCCATGAGTGGGAGATATGGTGGGCCATGAGTGGGCGATATGGTGGGCCATGTGCAGGGGATATGGTGGGCCATGAATGGGGGATATGATGGGCCATGATTGGGAGATATGATTGGCCATGAATGGAGCATATGATGGGCCATGAGTGGGGGATATGATGGGCCATGAATGTGGTATATAATGGGCCATGAGTGGGGGGTATGAAGGGCCATGAGTGGGAGATATGATGGGCCATGAATAGGGGATATGGTGAGCCATGTGGGAGATAGGATGGGCCCTAAGTGGGGGATATGATGGGCCATGAATGGGGGATATGATGGGCCATGAGTGGGAGATATGATGAGCCCTAGGTTGGGGATATGATGGGCCATGAATGGGGGATATGATGGACCATGAGTGGGAGATATGGTGGGCCATGGGTGGGGGATATGGTGGGCCATGTGCAGGGGATATGGTGGGCCATGAATGGGGGATAGGATGGGCCATGAGTGGGAGATATGAAGGGCCATGAGTGGGAGATATGATGGGGCATGAGTGGGGGATGTGATGGGCCATGAGTGGGAGATATGGTGGGCCATGAGTGGGCGATATGGTGGGCCATGTGCAGGGGATATGGTGGGCCATGAATGGGGGATATGATGGGCCATGATTGGGAGATATGAGTGGCCATGAATGGAGCATATGATGGGCCATGAGTGGGGGATATGATGGGCCATGAATGTGGTATATAATGGGCCATGAGTGGGGGGTATGAAGGGCCATGAGTGGGAGATATGATGGGCCATGAGTGGGGGATATGATGGGTCATGAGTGGGAGATATGATTGGCCATGAGTGGGAGATATGATGACCCATGAGTGGGAGATATGGTGGGCCATGAGTGGGGGATATGATTGGCCATGAGTGGGTCATATGATGCACCATGAATGGGGAACCTGGTGGGCCATGGGAGGGGGATCTGATGGACCATGAGTGGGAGATATGATGGGCCATGAATAGAGGATATGGTGGGCCATGGGAGAGGGATATAATGGGCCATGAGTGGGAGATATGGTGGACCTTGAGTGGGAGATATGATGGGCCATGAGTAGGAGATACGGTGGGCCATGGGAGAGGGATATGATGGCCCATGAGTGGGAGATATGATGGGCCATGAGTGGGAGATATGGTGGGCCATGGGTGGGGGATATGGTGGGCCATGTGCAGGGGATATGGTGGGCCATGAATGGGGGATAGGATGGGCCATGAGTGGGAGATATGAAGGGCCATGAGTGGGAGATATGATGGGGCCTGAGTGGGGGAATGTGATGGGCCATGAGTGGGAGATATGGTGGGCCATGAGTGGGCGATATGGTGGGCCATGTGCAGGGGATATGGTGGGCCATGAATGGGGGATACGATGGGCCATGAGTGGGAGATATGATTGGCCATGAATGGAGCATATGATGGGCCATGAGTGGGGGATATGATGGGCCATGAATGTGGTATATGATGGGCCATGAGTGGGGGGTATGAAGGGCCATGAGTGGGAGATATGATGGGCCATGAGTGGGGGATATGATGGGCCATGAGTGGGAGATATGATTGGCCATGAGTGGGAGATATGATGACCCATGAGTGGGAGATATGGTGGGCCGTGAGTGGGGGATATGATTGGCCATGAGTGGGTCATATGATGCACCATGAATGGGGAACCTGGTGGGCCATGGGAGGGGGATCTGATGGACCATGAGTGGGAGATATGATGGGCCATGAATGGAGGATATGGTGGGCCATGGGAGAGGGATATAATGGGCCATGAGTGGGAGATATGGTGGACCATGAGTGGGAGATATGATGTGCCATGAGTAGGAGATACGGTGGGCCATGGGAGAGGGATATGATGGCCCATGAGTGGGAGATATGATGGGCCATGAGTGGGAGATATGGTGGGCCATGAATGGGGGATATGGTGGACCATGAGTGGGAGATATGATGGGCCATGAGTGGGAGATATAGTGGATCATGAGTGGGAGATATGATGGGCCATGAATGGGGGATATGGTGGGCCATGGGAGAGGGATATGATGGGCCATGAGTGGGGGACATAATGCGCCATGAGTGGGGGATATGGTGGGCCTTGAATGGAGGATATGGTGGGCTCTGAATGGGGGATACGGTGGGCCATGAATGGGGGATATGTTGGGCCATTATTGGGGAATATGGTGGGCCATTAATGGGGGATACGGTGGGCTATGAGTTGGGATACGGTGGGCCATGGGAGAGGGATCTGATGGGCCATAAATGGGGGATATCGTGGACCCTGAGTGGGAGATATGGTGGGCTGTGCGTGGGAGATATGGTGGGCTATGAATGGGAGATATGATCGGCCATGAGTGGGGGAAATGATGGGCCATGAATGGGTGATATGGTGGGCTAAGAGTGGGGGATACGGTGGGCCATGGGAGAGGGATATGATGGGCCATGAATGGGGGACATGGTGGGCCATGAAAGGGGGATATGGTGGGCTATGAGTGGGAGATACGGTGGGCCATGGGTGAGGGATCTGATGGGCCATGAATGGAGGACATGGTGGACCATGAGTGGGAGATATGTTGGAATATGAGTGGGAGATATGATGGGCCATGAATGAGGGATATGGTGGGCATTGCGAGAGGGATATCATGGGCCATGATGGGGATCTGACGGGCCATGAATGGAGGATATGGTGGACCATGAGTGGGAGATATGGTGGACTATGAGTGGGAGAAACGATGGGCCATGAATGGGGGATATGGTGGGCATTGCGAGAGGGATATGATGGGCCATGAGTGGGGGATATGGTGGGCCATGTGCAGGGGATATGGTGTGCCATGAATGGGGGATATGATGGGCCATGAGTGGGAGATATGGTGGACCATGAGTGGGAGATATGATGGGCCATGGATGGGGGATATGGTGGGCATTGCGAGAGGGATATGATGGGCCATGAGTGGGGGACATAATGGGCCATGAATGTGGGATTTGGTGGGCTATGAGTGGGGGATACAGTGAGCCATGGGAGAGGGATATGATGGGCCATGAGTGGGAGATATGGTGGACCATGAGAGGGAGATATGGTGGACTATGAGTGGGAGAAACGATGGGCCATGAATGGGGGATATGGTGGGCATTGCGAGAGGGATATGATGGGCCATGAGTGGGGGATATGGTGGGCCATGTGCAGGGGATATGGTGTGCCATGAATGGGGGATATGATGGGCCATGAGTGGGAGATATGGTGGACCATGAGTGGGAGATATGATGGGCCATGGATGGGGGATATGGTGGGCATTGCGAGAGGGATATGATGGGCCATGAGTGGGGGACATAATGGGCCATGAATGTGGGATTTGGTGGGCTATGAGTGGGGGATACAGTGAGCCATGGGAGAGGGATATGATGGGCCATGAGTGGGAGATATGGTGGACCATGAGAGGGAGATATGATGGATCACGACTGGGAGATACGGTGGGCCATGGGAGAGGGATATATATGCTGGGCCATGAATGGGGGATATGGTGGGCCATAAGTGGGGGATATGGTGGGCGATGAGTGGGGAATATGAATGTGGGATACGAATGTGGGATATGATGGACCGTGAATGGGGGATATGGTGGACAATGAGTGGGAGACATGATGGGCCATGAGTGGGAGATATGATGGGCCATGCATGGGGGATATGGTGGGCCATGGGAGAGGGATATGATGGGCCATGAGTGGGGGACATGATGGGCCATGAATGGGGGATAGGGTGGGCCATGAGTGGGGAATATGATAGGTCATGAATGTGGGACATGATGGACCATGAATGGGGGATATGGTGGACCATGAGTGGGAGAATTGATGGGTCATGAGTGGGGGATATGGTGGACTACGAGTGGGTGATATGATGGCCCTGAATGGGGGATATGGTGGGCCATGGGAGAGGGATATGATGGGCCATGAGTGGGGGACATTATGGGCCATGAATGGGGGATATGGTGGGTCATGAGTGGTAGATATGATGGGCCATGAATGGGGGATATGGTGGACCATGAGTGGTAGATATGATGGGCCATGAGTGGGAGATACAATGGGCCATGAGTGGGAGATACGATGGGCCATGAGTGGGCGATATAATGGCCATGGAGTACAACTATGTTGCTGTTGATGGCCCACAGCACCATTTCAATGTCTGTCCCATTTAGCACGGTGATAGTGCCACACAAATATGACGGAAGATGTTCTCAATGTGAAGGTGGGACTTTGTCTCCACAAGCATTGTGTGGTGGTCACTCTTACTGATACTGTCCTGGATAGGTGCAATTACAGCCGACAGATTGGTCAGGATGAGATTAAGTATGATTGTCCCCCTCGTTGGTTCCCTGACCACCTGCTACAGACCCTGTCTCGCAGCTATGTCCTTTCAAACTGGACCAGTTCAATCGGCAGTAATGTTGCCGAACCCTATTTGAAATCGCCCACACAGAGTACATTGTGTGTCCTTGCCACACTCTGCTTCTTCCAAGTGTTGTTCAACATTGAGGAGCACAAATTTATCCACTAAGAAAGGACAGTACACGGTAATCAGCAGGAGGTTTCCCTGTCCATGTTGAACCTGAAGCCATGAGACTTCATGGGGCCCAGAATTAATGTTGAGGGCTCCCAGGGCAAGTTCCTCCTGACTATATACCACTGTGCTGCCACTGGTGGTAGGTCAATGTCTTTTCCACTGCCAAGGTCAATGCCAGGTGGTCAGTCTGGTTTCCCTTCTTTATTGAGACTTCAAACTGATTGATACAACTGAGTAGCTTGCTAGACCATTTCCAAGGGCAGTTCAATCAGATTGCTGTTGGTCTGGGGTCACAGGGGGCTAGGCCAGGGGAGCTTGGCAGAATTAACTCCCTCAAGGACACCAGTCTTCTACCTAGTATCTCCCTATCTGGCTCAAAATCCCATTCTGTCTGGTAATACTCTGATGAAACTATGTCCTATGTTAAAAGACACGATGTAAATGTAAGGCACGGCTGTTGGCTTGGTAAATTAATAAAATAAACTTGTTAACAAAATAAGGAGCCAACTCTAATAAATGTGAGATGACTTCAGCATAATATAAGATCTTAAGGTTGTAACACAAGATACAGGAGTGGGAGTAGTCCATTCAGCCCATTTAGCTTGCATCTTCAAGTTGAGGTTACTCTTGTATACTGCGCACAGGTGAGAATGTTCATCATAGCACATCGTCGCTAAATAACTCCCACTCCACTCCTCCCTCACATGTTCCAATGGAAGGGTGAACAATGTTAAACCACATAAATACCACTCAGGAACTTGAGAGTAATGACTGGCACTCAGGCTGTGAATAATTTCGAAAGTTATGAATGAAGACTTACCACAAACCACAATCAGAGTGACTCCTATGGCCTTGCAGACGAGTAGAGTCAACAGTCCAATTGGCCCTTAATTGATAAAAATGTTAGTTACAAGATCATATAGAGACAAAACCAGATGCACTTATCAGAGGCACTCACAGATTGGGCAAATATATATCCACACAAAAGCAAATAGCTATATCAACACTTCTTCTTTTGAGTAACTTGGCACATCTATTTTCCATTTCTGCCAATCTCAAACATGCAAATGAATCACCGGAGCGGGAATAAAACCACCTGCAATGTGAGTCTGTCCACTCAGTGCTGACAGCAGAACTAGCCTAGTGCAGGGGGTTACAGATCCTGCACCCCACAATATTAGGCCACAGCTAGGTGACAGTTACAGTTTAAAGGCATTCCATACCGTACCACCTGCACGTTGAAATTGCAACTCGCCCAGGTCTGAAGAATCCTGAGCCAATACAATACACGTGTGCAAGAATCAAAGAATCCCTATGATGTGGAAGCAAGCCATTCGGCCTATTGTGTCCACAGCACCCCCCCAAAGAGCATTTCACCCAGACACACCCACCTTACCCTATCCTTGTAACCTGCATTTGCCATGGCTAACCCACCTAACCTACACATCCCTGGACACAATGGGTAGTTTAGCTTGGCCAACCCACCTAACCTGCACATCTTTGGATTTCAGGAGGAAACCAGAGCATGGGGAGAATGTGCAAACTCCACACAGTCACCTGAGGCTGGAATTGAACCTGATCCCTGGTGCTCTGAGGCAGCAATGCTAGCCACTGAGCCGCACTGCAAGACCACATGTGGATAAAGGGACCATAACTTTTCAGGATTCTTAGCAGTTCAACTCAGAACAGTTGTTTCAGTGGGCAGATTTCAGACATTAGTCTGTTTGGAAAACTAATTGCAGACTGCTACACTGGCTTAGACTCTCGTTATCAGGATAGAGTTTTCAATCAGATTCATTAACGGGGTACACTGTTTGCTAGCCCTGTTCACCCAAGTCACAGTCTGTCTCCTGTGAGAGGGCTGCACTGTTTTCTGGAAGAATAACAAGGGCCAGATAGCACCAGCAGGCAAACATCGCTACCACAAGATAGAAGGAGAAGGCAGGAGAAAGGGGCCGAAGAGTATATCAGCCGTGATTGAAGACATGATGGACCAAATGGCCTAATTATGCTCTTATATCTATTGGTCTAAATAATTTATCTGTCACACTGAGAGCTGACAAACTGCACTTTTCTTTCCTTGTCCTGTTGTAACTCCCATGGTGAGTCAGGTATTGCACGTTTTTGAAGATGAGACATAAACCACTCAGCATTTCCCAGCTGAGTCAGAAACTGATCATCTCCTGCACCCTGCCAGCTTTTGCCCCCAATACCTCTTCTTTGTTATTGATTTGGAGGTGCCAGTGTTTCACTGGGGTGTACAAAGTTAAAAATCACACAACACCAGGTTATAGTCCAACAGGTTTATAGCTTTCGGAACACTGCTCCTTCATCAGGTGGTGATGGAGTATATTGGTTCCCTCTGTGACCTGGGCCAGAGCACAGAGATGGAAAAAGAGACACACAGCAGGACAGACACTTATGGACAGACTAGGACAGGTAAGAGACACCTATCATCTGCGTATAGATAAACCTCACTCTGTCACATTTATTTGAATATTGAGTTCCCAACCAATGTTTCCAGGAGCAAAACATCTCAGACTGTGCACATGGGTGTTGAAAGTTGCTGTCTGATTTAATGCTTTGTAACGATCAGTGCCAAATCTACTGGAAAATCTACCGAAAGGACGATTTGCTTATTGAATGGGATGGTTATATCTGGTTGGTCATAAGGGAGGGAGGCACAAAAGATATTCTCCTAGAATCCAGATGCCATAGCTAAACAGTAAACACTAAATCATAAGAAATTTAGACTCCGCACTTGTAAATCAGACAGCAACTGTAAACATCCATGTCTGAGGTAACTTGTACCTTGGAAACCTTCAGTTGGAAACGTAATGTTCAAAATAAATATGACAGCATGAGGTTGGGATGCCTATATATGTACCAACTAAATACAGGGGAAAGAAAATAGAGCTTGCACATTCAAGTGAATTTTAAACACTATGATTAATTTTAACTATCGCCAAAACGTGTGCAGTCTAAGTTTTTTATGATTTCTAATGATTAATGGAAGTAGAAAACCTTTTTAAAGCCTTTACATTTATCATTCTCTTGTTTAAATATATTAAATATTTAGTTCTCTCTCTATCTTGCTTTCTGTACATGATCTGTCATTGAGTTAAATATTCAAACTTATGCTTCCTAGTTTCAGCATTCTGTGTCTCAGTTATGTTGGTTTATTAGTTGCTTGTCAAACATTTAATTTTGTAATGTTACTTCTGTCCATTTTTTGAGAACACCAGATAACCATTCCTGCAACTCACCAAGCATTCAGAGTCAGCAAACTCCATTTACCCTTCTCTTTGTTACCCATCCACTTTTTATAGCCATGCAAAATGGGGTGAGAATGGGGAAGTGGGATAGTGCTTTTACTGTGGGCCAAATGGTCACCACCCTCTTTTATTCTATGAGCTCAATGGGTGAAGCCCAATCTCAAATCCCAGATTGGACCGAAAAATTGTACTATCTGTACAAAATATGAATATGAAAGAATCAAAGGGGTGTGGTGGACTGTGTACAGCATGTTCTTTCAGCTGATGAGACATGTGGGGTTCCAACTGTGGGAAAAATTGACCTGAGGAGTAAAGTGGAGAGTTTCTTTTCAATGTGTCCCACATTCTGCATGAGGAACTACCAGAAGAGTTGCTTGGTAAATGGAGAATGACGGGTTGAAGGAATTGAAACTAAGTTTTCGAATTGAGCTCGCGAGGACAGGAGGATGGCTTTCAAAGAATTTCACCTCATCTGCACGTCTGATTTCTCGAGGTAAGCCCTGTGCTTTTTAATATTGACTTGATCAACATTCACAACACCTCCGGTGATTAAAGTGAGCATGACTTACCGGCTCCACAGATGAAAACTTTTTGGCCGACTTTCACTCGTCCTCTTTGACAGGCATGAAGTGCGACACAGAGAGGCTCGACTAATGCACCTTCTTCTAAGCACACACATTCAGGAAGTCTGGAAAGGAGACAGAACCAACATTGGCCATGCACTCACACACATTAACTCAATAATCACTGGCATGTCAGACATGAAGGTCTGAAATCCCAACCCAAATTGGACGGAAATCGAATCAGTTCACAGAGACTGGCTTGTGGCTCAGTGGTTAGCACAGCTGCCTCACAGCACCAGGGACTCGGGTTCAATTCCCGCCTCGGGCAACTATCTGTGTGGAGTTTGCATATTCTCCCTGTGTCTGCGTGGGTTTCCCCTCGGGTGCTCCGGTTTCCTCCCACAGTCCAACGATGTGCAGGCCAGGTGAATTGGCCATGCTAAATTGCCCATAGTGTTAGGTTCATAGTCAGGGGTAAACGTGGGGGAATGGGTCTGGGTGGGTTGCTCTTCAGAGGGTCAGTGTGGATTTGTTGGACCAAAGGGCATGTATCCGCACTGTCGGGAATCTAATCCAATCTAAGGTATTCAGAGTATGGAGGTGCTTTCTCTGTCAACCACAGACAGTGTAGCCATCAATGGGAGATCCTTGCAGGACGAGAAACAGTCTAAGCCTTTCTCAAGGTCTGGCAGAATTGTTGGTGAATCATATTTTCAAGAAGGAGGTAGATATAGCTCTTGTGACTAAAGGAGGTGAATCAGGATGAGAGCATTGAGCTCAATGATCACATTATCATATTGAATGGCACAGCAAGCTCAAGCAAGCTCTCTTATCTTCTATGTTTCTATGTTTATACCTTAACGTGCCAGAACTATATGTCAGGTGATGAGAAGACTGAATGTAGTGACAACTGAAATGGGTAATTATAGGTATATTTAGAATTAGCTTACTCCATATCTCGTTTCACTCTATATGCGTGTCAGTCCCAGCAACAGATATGTCAGCCAATCCCTTCTCAGAATCTGAGCTGATGGTCTTTGGAGCAAATGATAGCCATATCTCAACCCATGCTGTAGACAGGTGCTCCATGTTTGTGTCCATTGTGAGAGTGGGTGAGGTGCAGATATGTCCAGATAAATCCCAGAAGGACAAACCCAGCAAAACTAATGAACCCACTAACTTATGTACTTAAAAACGGAGTTCCAATACCACCTGTACTTCCATTTCCAATAATTACTGTTTCTTTTGCCCTTTGAGATACTATCTTTTTCAATTGTAGCATCAGCTGGTGCCTAAAATGGATGGACACAACATTGGTTACCCAATTATTCACCAATAAGGATGTGACCTTGGCCCTCAGTAAAAATGTACAGTCTACTTCCTCATTGGTATAATTTCCTGTAGTTAAGCATCTTCTCATAACCAAACGGCAAAAAGAAAAGTACAATCTAAACAATGCCAGCTAAATAAAAGAGAAAATTAGGTCCCGGGTTGTAACTGAGATGTGATCATCAAGTCGTTTATATGAGGAAACAGAGATAAATAAAAGTCTGACTTGCAACACAAGCCGCAATAAAAACCACAGTGGTTTTAACTCTGTTGCAATAACAATTTTCCAAAACCACTGGCATGTCTTAACACGATCATCCTGAATTGCTCACTGAGTCACTGTACAATGCCACCTATCCCAAGATTATTATAGGTATTTTTATTGAAAGAAAAAAAGAAATTTTTCAACATTTTTTTACAAAATTACAAAGTAATACAAACAAGTACAAACACTAATATATAATTAAATATATATAAAAATAAATAAATAATAACCAAAACACAACAAAAGAAAAACAGGAGAATCTATCCTACAAACAACCAAAGCATAAAATAAGATATCTTACATTACTAGTAAGAAATAACATAATAATTAAATAATTAAGTATATACTCAAAATGAATTAACATCAAGTCATAATAAAATCCGTCTTTATATGGGATTCCTCCCCCTGTGGGCCTCCAGACCAGCTAGAACCACTACCACAGCCAGACAAAAGCCCTTGACAATATGGTCGAAATATCTGTGTCGATATAGTTCAGAAAGGGCTGCCATATTTTATAGAATAATTCAGTTTTTTGGTGCACCATATTTGTGAGGAAGTCAGGGGGGATATGTTCCATGATTAACCTGTGCCAATTCGAAAGTCCTGGAGGGCCCTCAGCTACCCAATTCACTAAGATATTTTTCCTTGCACAGAAAGAGAGAATAGAAGACATTGGATCCAATCCAATCTCTGTTCCCAAGATTTCTGTCAGAGCATTCGCTACTCTGTCCCAGTATCTATGGATCTTGTGACATATCCATAAACAGTGCTTGAGAGTGCCCACTTCTATTTTGCATTTAGGACACATTGGGGATATTCCTACCCTAAATTTTGCCAGTCGTTCAGGTGCTATATGGGCCCTATGGAGTATCTTTAATTGAATAGCTTGTGTTCTATTACAAATAGAGATCTTTCTGGCGTTTTCCCAGATGTCCTCCCACATTTCTAGAGGGATTTCTAACCCGAATTCCTGGTTCCATGTTTTAAACAGTTGCTCCATGTCTTTTGATACCTCGTTATATAATGAGTGATAAAGAGTACTGACCGAAAGTGGACCCATTGGTCATAGCACTCTTCTCTCCCTATCCGATTTGAAGGGGCTGTCTAATAACGAGGTCTTCTTAATGTGTATATAATCTCATATTTGGAAATACCGAAAAAAGGTCTCCATTAGGCAGTCCAAACGTCTGGTGCAACTGCTCAAAAGACATCATAACCAACCCATCCAACAGGTCCCCTAAGCAAGAGATACCTCTGGACCTCCAGGTTTTAAATGTAGCGTCTGTCAGCCCTGGCTGAAAACCTGATGCTCCCAATATAGGAGTATAAGGAGAGGTTTTCTGTAGGTTACCTTCATCTTGCAGCATTATCCTCCAGGCTTTAATTGTATTTAATACAATAGGGTTTTTGCAATAGTCCATAATAGCACTCATCTTATCTAAAAATTAAAGATTGATATGGGGACACTTTGCTTGGGAGGTCTCAATGTCGAACCAAATTGACTGTGGGTCACAAGAGACCCAATCAGCTACATAGCATAATAAAGAACTCAACTGATACCTCCTAAAGTCTGGAAAATCCAGTCCTTGTGGAAGCTGCAGCTTTTATAATTTGATAAGGTGCCGTCTATGAGTCCAAATAAAGGAACCAAGCCAGCCGTGTAGCTTACGTAACGCCAGTCTCAGCAACATCAAAGGGAGCACTCCCATAGGATACAGGAGACGAGGCAGAATATTCATTTTAACTAGAGCTACTCTGCCTAACCAGAATATTGGGAGATCTCCCCAGCGTTGAAGGTCCTGCCTTATTTTCTCTAGTAGGTGCACAAAATTGGCTTTATACAGCTGACCAAATACTGGGGTGATAAAAATACCTAAGTATAGAAAACCCTCCAGTGACCACCAAAAGGGAAAGCAAGATCCGTCCGATAAATTGGATACACTAGCGAGACCTCCCAACGCCATGGCCTCCGATTTCATAAAATTGATGTTATAGCCTGAGAACATACTAAATAGATTGATTACTTGAATTAAGCGGGGGAAGGATATCAAAGGATTACTTAAGAAAAGGAGGATATCATCTGCATAGAGAGTGATTTTATGTTTACCTGAACCAACCCTCAGAGCCACTATGCACGAGTCGGTTCGTATAGCTTCCGCCAGTGGTTTGATTATTAGCGTGAATAATAACGGTGAGACAGGACATCCCTGACGACAGTCCCTACCCACACTGAAGCTATCCGAACCCAAACCATTGGTAATCATGGCTGCCCTGGGGTCATTGTATAATATAGACCCATTTAGAAAATACTTCTCCGACACCAAACCTTTCCAGTGTGTAAAAAAAGATATGACCATTCTACCCGATCAAATGCCTTCTCTGCATCCAAGGAGACAACTATCCCCGGTAACCTTTCCTGTTGACAGGTTTGTATCGTATTTAAGACCCTTCTAATATTGTTAGCTGATCTACAGCCCTTGGTAAACTCTGTCTGGTCCTCCTTTATGATATATGGTAAGACCCTCTCCAATCTTAATGCTAACGTTTTAGAAAGGATTTTGAAATCCACATTTAGCAAGGGTATTGGTCTATATGATGAGCAATCTTCTGGGGCCTTTCCTTTTTTAAGAATGAGAGAAATATTTGCTTCTCTGCACGGAGGCGGGAGGCAGCCCTGACTATGTGAGTAATTATATATGTCTATAAGTGGACCAGCCAGTTCCCCTATAAATCTTATATAAAATTCAACCTGGAATCCATCTGGTCCAGGTGCTTTGCCACTCTGAAGCTGTCTAATTGCATTAAGTACTTCCTGGGTTGTCAGGGGGGAATTCAGGATCAACACCTGCTCCGGGGTTAAATCTAGAAAGGCCACGTTTTTAAAGAAGGACTATATCTTCTTAGTTCTATCCTCACAGTCCTGCAATTTATACAATTCAAAATAGAACTTTCTAAAGGCTGTATTGATCCTATTACGATCACAAGTCAGAGTACCAGCACTTTCCCTAATGGATGTGATAACTTGAGGAGCTTTTTTTTTCCTAGCAAGATATGCTAGGTATCTGCCATGCTTGTTGCCATATTCATATAGTCTTTGCTTTGCAAATAATATTTCCCTCTTTGCTGTTTGAGTAAGTGCGGTGTTCAAGGCTGTCCTAAGGGCTATGGATCCATTGTAGCTTAATAATAGAGGGCCTATTATTATACGATGTCTCAGCTGCCTTCAAGCGAGCCTCGAGCAGGCGGTGTTGTTCTCCCTTTCGTCTTTTCTGGGTCGCAGAATATGAGATGATCAAACCTCACGCATAAGCCTTAATGGTCTCCCACATCGTCAATGGGTTACTGGCCATATCTGAATTAATTTCCAAAAAGGTTTTGAATTCTTGAGAAAAATATTTTATAAATTTGCTATCCTTCATTAAGAAAGAATCCATACGCCAATGTCAGGGGCCTGTCCCATCGTCCCTAGTCTTAACTTCCATATATACTGCAGCATGATCAGAGATTGCTATATTACCTATTTTGCAGGACAATATGGAATTCAAAAGGGTCGAGGGAGCAAAAAACATATCAATTCTAGTATGACACTTGTGTGGGTTAGAGTAGAAAGTAGAGTCTCTGCCCTGGGGGTGAAGACACCTCCACACATCTACTAGCCCAGCTCCTTATTCAGATCCACCAAATGTCTAGATCTAAGAGATATACTCATAGTACTCTTGAGTACCCTATCTGTCTCTGAGTCCATAATACAATTAAAATTAGATTAGATTAGATTAGATTAGATTACAGTGTGGAAACAGGCCCTTCGGCCCAACAAGTCCACACCGACCCGCCGAAGCGAAACCCACCCATACCCCTAACCTTACACTACAGGCAATTTAGTATGGCCAATTCACCTGACGCTGCACATTTTTTGGATGGTGGGAGGAAACCCACGCAGACACGGGGAGAACGTGCAAACTCCACACAGTCAGTCGCCTGAGGCGGGAATTGAACCCAGATCTCTGGCGCTGTGCAGCAGCAGTGCTAACACTGTGCCGCCCACAAATCTCCTCCTATAATTGTATGGCAGGCCTCAAAAGCCATCAACTTAGAGAACGCTTCTGTTACAAATTTGAAGGGATGTGCCGGGGGGCAATAAAGATTCAAAATCCCACACTCCTCTCCATTTATTAGGGCTTTGATCAGTATATACCGTCCAGATTCATCTTTTATCTGGCTTAAGATTTTAAAAGGAAGATTCTTCCGAATGAGAATAACTACTCCCCTACTTTTTGAGCTAAAAGATGAGAAAAAGGTCTGGTCAAATCCAACCTGTTGTAATTTTAAGTGCTCTTTGTCAAGTAGATGTGTCTCCTGTAAAAGAGCTATATCAACCCTTTCTTTTTTGAGGTTTGATAATATTTGTCCTTTTTATTGGTGAATTACTGCCCTTGACATTCCAGGTGTACCACCTAAGCGAATGGTTAGCCATGATCGTCCAGGCAAGCCCGAGACCCCCCAGGAGGAAGAAACCTACCCAAAACACCTTTAATAAAGACCATGGAAAATTCACAAAAACAAAAATTCTTTAAGACATTTACACCAACACAATTAAAAACTATCCCTAAGTAAAGAAAACAATACAAAACACATTTGAAAGGAAATTTTTCCCCTTGCTCCCACGGGGAGTAACTACCCATCAATAACCCCATCATAACGTCTCCTAACTAGTGCCCTGCCCTCGGCCCAGGCATTTTAAAATGGAGTAGACAAATTTGAGTATTCTATAAAACCAAAGTTGAAAGTGAGTAACCCACCCACCCCCACACCAACACCTAGGTGCATTTAGCAAACATAATACAAAATATAAATATATAAAAGGACAAAGTTACAATCTTAGCAATTATTAGAAAACTAAGTAAGTTGACAGAAGAAGAGAACTCTGCTCTAAAAAAAAAGGTTGGACAAACCAAGACCCCCCTCCCACACAAATCAAATAAGCTGCACGGCCTGTAAAAAAAGAAGTCACATAGTGAAGAACAAATAAGCCCTCCCCCCCCCCACCCAAGAGAAGGTAATGAACAAAAAAGGGATGGAGAAGGTAAGAAAGGATAAACCGGGGGGGGGGGGGGGGGGGGGGACAAAGTAAAATCATTATCCATACAGTTTGAATCTTACAGTCTATTTAAGAGAGTCCAAAATTTTTTTAGCCTTCTCCGGTGATCCAGAGTTGTATACTGATCCTTCGTGGCTGAAGCGGAGCGTTGCTGGGTAACGCAAGGAGTATTGGATATTTAGGTCTCTTAGGCGCTTCTTCGCCTCATCAAATGCCCTCCTCTTGCAGACCACGGCTGGAGAAAAGTCCTGGAATAACATTGTCCTGGATTCCTTCTGCATCATGGCCTGGGGATCCTTCCCCAGGACTCTGGAGGCTTCCAGGAGCGTCTGCTTCTCTTTATAATATTGGAGCCGGAACAGAACCGGGTGGGGGCACTGGTCCCACCTGGGCCTGCGTATAGCAACCCGGTGGGCCCACTCCACCCGTACCTGGCCTGATCCCAACTCCAACTTTAACATTTGAGGGAGCCATTGCTCCAAAAAAACTGCAAGCTGGCCTTCCTCTTCCCATTCGGGAAGTCATAGAGTCATAGAGACGTACAGCACGGAAACAGACCCTTCGGTCCAACTCATCCATGCCGACCAGATATCCCAACCCAATCTAGTCCCACCTGCCAGCATCCACCCCATATCCCTCCAAACCCTTCCTATTCATATACCCATCCAAATGCCTCTTAAATGTTGCAATTGTACCAGCCTCCGCCACGTCCTCTGGCAGCTCATTCCATACACGTACCACCCTCTGCGTGAAAATGTTGCCCTTTGGGTCTCTTTTATATCTATCACCTCTCACCCTAAACCTATGCCCTCTAGTTCTGGACTCCCCAACACCAGGCAAAAGACTTTATCTATTTATCCTATCCATGCCCCTCATAATTTTGTAAACCTCTATAAGGTCACCCCTCAGCCTCCGACGCTCCCGGGAATAGCCGCAGCCTGTTCAGCCTCTCCCTATAGCTCAGATCCTCCAAGCCTGGCAACATCCTTGTAAATCTTTTCTGAACCTTTTCAAGTTTCACAACATCTTTCCGATAGGAAGGAGACCAGAATTGCATGCAATATTCCAACAGTGGCCTAACCAATGTCCTGCACAGCTGCAACATGACCTCCCAACTCCTGTACTCAATACTCTGACCAATAAAGGAAAGCATACCAAACGCCTTCTTCACTATCCTATCTACCTGCGACTCCACTTTCAAGGAGCTATGAACCTGTACTCCAAGGTCTCTTTGTTCAGCAACACTCCCTGGACCTTACCATTAAGTGTATAAGTCCTGCTAAGATTTGCTTTCCCATTTCGATGACCCCAATTATCGAGGTCATTGATATGCTCTTCCAAGGTCCAGACTCGCTGCTCTAGAGCCCAGACCTGGCCCACGGCCGATTCGGCAGCAGCTTCTGAGGTCGCAGCCTTTTGCTCCGCCCCCTCCGACGCAGTTATTCAAGTTTTTCAAGTTCTCGGTCGTGCTTCTGCAGCAGGACCAAGAACGACTCCCACCTGGTCCTGGATTCTTCGAGGAAGGCGTCGATCTTCTCCTGCAGCTTGTTGACCCCAGAGATCAGGCTCGCCTCCGCAGGTAAGTCCCCCGAGGTGGCCGCGGATGTCTCTGCTGCTGCTGGAGGGGGTGGGGGAGGGGTCCCTGCCTGTTGCGAACTTTGGGAATTTTTGCCCTTAGTCATTTTAAGAACAACACCAAACTGTTCAAGTTCAATGTAAAATGACTAATCATGCAAAAGTTATCTTAAATGATTTAAAAGGTGTGGTGAAGGCAGGTACCCCACTTTGCCCAAGTCTTAGGCAGAGCACTACAGACTCAGACTTGCTGGGTCACCGCCATCTTGTATCCCCCCAAGATTATTATAACATTTTGTGACCTTTTAAGAGTACACAGAAGCTTTCCCAGATGTTAGATGTTGCTATTCTAAAGTTAGGTTTGTTTGTGACTAGCGCAAATCTTAATGCCCCAAGATGTTAAACACTTACCAAAATAATTAAGTATCCATCCATGCATCCTCTCGATCCACAACTGGAATCTCAATTAATTACGTTTATAAAGATACCCTTGAGGGAAGCAATGAAAATCTTCCTTCCCCTTCACAATGGAGGGGCACTAAGTCCTTGTTAAAGATGGAAATCAGCTGTGTAGTGAGCATGATCTCTTGAAACAGGGTTTATAAAAACGTGGATGTAATAACCAACTGGCCATCTAGTCTACCCTACACTATGGAGCAAGAATTTCTCACTGACCCAGTTTTCCCCAGAGACAAATCACTTCCCAAAGGAGTTTCAGAAACATTCATGGCCAGAGAAAAGTAGCCTTTTCCCATCACTGATTCCTTCAAGGTTTATAAAATTATGATGGGCATGGATAGGGTGAACAGACGTGGAATTTTTCCCAGGATGGGGGAGTCCAAAACTAGAGGACATAGGTTTAAGGTGAGAGGGAAAAAAATTTAAAAAGGACCTGAGGGGTAACTTTTTCATGCAGAGTATGGTGTGTATATGGAATGAGCTACCAGAGGAAGTGGTGGATGCTGGTCCAATTGTGTTCCTGACATATCATGCAGGTCTGAAAAACCACAAACTTCCATCCATTAACTTGTAGATATTAGGTAACTGGTATGTGGTATCCTACCACTTGTTTTTGCTTTGTAGAAATACTCTCGATAATATTATTCCATTGAGAGAGCCTGTTCCACCTGTCCTACAGCTGTTCATGATCAATCTAGAAACTGATACACAATGAGGATATGGAAAGGTGCAGTCTACACCCTTACAAGCAAAGATTAACAGGCTTTATTTATGTAACTATTTACAAGGTATTTATAGACTCAGGCTCCAGTTCCATGTTGTCTGGTATTATTATGAGATAACTCCTTTTGCATAAAGTCAAATAGCTGTTCTTGAAGAGGAGAAAGAATTAATGCTTTAATCCAGGTCTCCCTGACGCTCTTTCATGGGCATTCTATTAACCATGAATATTTTACTCTTTACTCCCTTGCTCTCCATCCTCTATACAAAAGCATCTTTGGTTTGTGGCACTAATGTACAGTGCAACATCATTCTCAGTTCTACTGGAGAATGAGTAGAAAGCATGGACCCTCTATCATTATCATAATCATAGAGTTTTAGAGTCATAAGCACAGAAACAGACCCCTTGGTCTAACTCATGCTCCCTAGTTCCAGCATTCTATGTCTCAGTTAGGCTTCTTCATGTTGGTTCATCCGACCAGACATCCCAATCTGAACTGTCGCATTTGCCAGTATTTGGCCCAGAACCCTTTAAACCCTGCGTATTCATGCTGTAATTTTTCCCTCTCACCTTAAACCTATGTCCTCCAGTTTTGGACTCCCCCATCCTGGGAAAACTTCCATGTCTGTTCACCCTATCCATGCCAGTCATGATTTTATAAACCTTGAAGGAATCCGTGATGGGAAAAGGCTACTTTTCTCTGGCCATGAATGTTTCTGAAACTCCTTTGGGAAGTAATTTGTCTCTGGGGAAAACTGGGTCAGTGAGAAATTCTTGCTCCATAGTCTAGGGTAGACTAGATGGCCAGTTGGTTATTACATCCTCGTTGTTTTTATAAACCCTGTTTCAAGAGATCATCCTCATTACGGAGCTGATTTCCATCTTTAACAAGTACTTACTGCCCCTCCATTGTGAAGGGGAAGGAAGATTTTCATTTCTTCCCTCAAGAGTATCTTTTTAAATGTAATGAATGTTCGGCTTTTCTCAGCTACTAAGTCACAATGATTTACAAGTTTCAAATAAATTCAGTGACAGCGAGACTATTTCCTCGATCAATTTATCTTTTGGCAGCCTCAGTTGTGTGACAACATTGGTCACCTGTGTATAGGATTTCTGGAAATCTATGGAAGTGTGCTGCGGTTCAGTCTCCACGGTTTGACTGTGTAGCGCAACTGTGGGTCATCAGTCCCTTTACACTAGATCACTGTCAATGATGGAGAACTTCTTTTGCTGCTCTGTATCAAGTTCTTCCAAAGCTGGCTTCAGTTCTGAGCGGTGGCACAGTCAAATGGGATCTCCATTCGCCTGGAAAGCTCTTTTTTTTCATTGTATTGCGGGATGTGGGAATCACTGGAAAGGCCAACTTTGATGTCCATCCCTAATTGCCCTGGAATTGAGTGGCTTACAAAGTTTTGTCAGAAGACATGAAGAGTCTACTTATGGATCAGGAGTCACAATGCAGACCAGACCAGGTTAAGAATGGTGGATTCCTTTCCCAAAAAGAGGATACAAGTAAAACAGATGAGGTTTTACAATAATCAATGCTCATTATTCTAAAAAGACTTTACAACTGTAGGTGTCATCTACTTAATTCCACCAGCTGGTTGGATGGGTATTGAACTCATAACTATCTGGGGTAATTAACCACCACACCAGCATCTCACCAAGCTGGGGCAAAAGACACCTTGGAGTGCAGGTTCATAGCTCCTTGAAAGTAGAGTCACAGGTAGATAGGATAGTGAAGAAGGCATTTGGTATGCTTTCCTTTATTGGTCATAGTACAGGAGTTGGGAGGTCATGTTGCAGCTGTACAGGACATTGGTTAGGCCACTTTCGGAATATTGCTTGCAATTCTGGACTCCTTCCTATCGGAAGGATGTTGTGAAACTTGAAAGGGTTCAGAAAAGATTTACAAGAATGTTGCCAGGGTTGGAGGATTTGAGCTATAGGGAGAGGCTGAACAGGCTGGGGCTGTTTTCCCTGGAGCATCGGAGGCTGAGGGGTGACCTTATAGTGGTTTATAAAATCATGAAGGGCATGGATAGAGCAAGTAGACAAGGTCTTTTCTGTGGGATTGGGGAGTCCAGAACTGGAGAGCATAGGTTTAGGGTGAGAGGGAAAGTCATAAAAGATACCTAACGGGCGACATTTTCACACAGAGGGTGGTGCGTGAATGGAATGAGCTGCCAGAGGAAGTGGTGGAGACTAGTACAATTACAACATTTAAAAGGCATCTGGCTGGGTATATGAATAGGAAGGGTTTGGAGGAATATGGGCTGGGTGCTGGCAAGTGGAACTAGGTTGGGTTGGGATATCTGGTCGGCATGGACGGGTTGGACCGAAGGGTCTGTTTCCATGCTGTACATCTCTATGACTCCAACTGTTGAATTTCCTTCTGGTGAATCAGTTCAAGAGTTTGGAGAGTCTTTTCTCTCTAAATGTATCTGATGTGTCTTGATTGCCTCAGCGCATGATTGTAAACAGGGTTGGTGGGCCATTTTCCATCCTGTCTGAAACTTCAGCATGGATCATTATGTCGATCTCTGTGAGACCATTTGAAGATCTCCAACTCTGCAATTAGAGATTTCTCAAATGGCTGTAGGCAACTTAGGTGTTGTAAAATTATATGGAGGTTATTGGTTTCCTTTGTTGATGAAACAAGTATAACGTTTGTTCTGTAGCACTTTAACAAATTTGTCATCTGACTGTAGTTTCAGTTGCTTTTACTTCCACTGTCCCTTCTCCAAGAGAGGGCTGATTCTGCTGAAAAGAGACAGCAAGGTGTTCTGAAACAGTGACACCCGAATGGAAGTGCAGGAAGGTTCAGAAATCTCAAACTCCACTAAACAAGTAACCCGATTCTCTGTGACAGTCTCCAGAAAGAGCAAACAAAGTCCAGAGTGCCTTCTGGTGCTGGGCACCTCCTTCTTTGATGCTTTTTGTAGCTCCTCTTCTGAAAATATTCAAAGGTCAGCATTAACTTTACATGTCTGAGGACGAGTATGACTGCCATAACAATATCAGAACCAGGAGCAGGATTAGGCCATCCAATAAGATCATGGCTGATCTTTTTGTGGACTCAGCTCCACTTACCCGCCCACTCACCGTAACCCTTAATTCCTTTACTGTTCAAAAATCTACCTTTGCCTTAAAAACATTCAACGAGGTGGCCTCAACTGCTTCACTGGGCAGGGAATTCCACAGATTCTCAACCCTTTGGGTGAAGAAGTTCCTCCTCAACTCAGTCCAAAATGTGACCTCCCCTTATTTTGAGGCCACGCACCCCAGTTCTGGCAGTGCACTGAATTACTAACATAGAAAAACAGGAACAAGAATTGGTTATTCAGTCCAATGCTCTACGTCCAACATGATCACCATTGATATTTTATTTCCCATACCTTTTCAGTCTAGAAACCTATTCCTTTCTGAAATTAATTCAGTTACTTGACCTCCACAGCCTTCTATGGTACGGAATTGAAATCAGTAGCTCTGGTATTGGCTTGCTGAAGAATATTTAAGGTTACATACACACTTCCACCTACTACAGTAGCATAGTAGTTAGGAGGAACAGACAGAGTTTAGGTGACCCTTTTTCCACTCTACTGAAGTCCAGCATGCATCTGTCCTTTCGTTTTATTTTAATACCCCCCACCCCACCCACACCAGGGTCCCAAAGGTTGAATACTCCGAGAATGTTTTGTTTCAAAAGAATGGAAACATTAACCACTGCATCAAATGTAAAATTTGTTTTCTTGTAATTTACAATCTCTGCAACTCACAGTTTGTCCTACAGGTTTGTGAAATTATGCAGGTCGGAGTCTTGCTGTGGCTCTACCACATTCTCCAGGAAGAGCTCACCTGCCCCTCTGCGTTACAGACTGTTGGTACACGTGCTGACTGTTGTCTTCAATTGGCTGTGCTGTTGCTGCCACTGTGACTTGGTCTCTTTGTGTCTGTGACCTTCTATGAAACTGGCTGTGTTCAATACCTACTAGAGGACCACACTCCGTTTTCTGCAAGTGTTTGCCAGTGGTGATTTTCTTTAGTACTGACTTCTTCTCCATCCTTGTTCAAATTTTTTGTAATGCTCTATGTACTTGTTTATTTTCTCTTGTTTCTTGCTGCCTCGTACTGTCTCTGTTATGGGTCCTCTGCTACACTTTGTTTCCTTGAAGTCTGTTACTTGCGGGACCCCACCACCGTGGAGCTTCTCTTCAGGCACCTCTCCCACCTCCTAGAGTCGAATCACTGCACCGCCGTCATGGTTTATGCTGAACATCGCACTGTCGCCGAGTTTCACTCAGAGCTCTTATTGCCTCTTACCCTCCGGTTTCTTCATCATCAGCGGTCCCTCACAGACCCTCTTCCACTCTCAGGGTGAGTCTGTCAGTGGCTGTACAGAGAGATGCAGCTTCCACAAGCTCTGTTACACTGGGGGCAGGAGGTGGTCACGGGGAAGGGGCGGGATGGGAGCCCCTTATGCTGTTTTCTCCTGGCTTCTGCTTTTTCCCAACAGTGGGTCTCCAGTTTCATGAGGCTGGTCACCATCTGCCACCCCATAGAAAGATGTAACCTACCCTCACGTGAGCAAAAATAAATAGGTTTTATTAACCTTAACTATTTACAAGGCACAATAAGTCATGCTAGGTAACCCTTTAAGATTCAGGCTCTTGTTCCACATGATCTGCCATACTCAGTAGTTCTTCCTGGTGTAAAGATATAATTAACCCTTTACACTACAAGGGCAGCACTGTTATCCAGTATAGTCTGAACCCCTTTGCTGAGCTGCACTGTTTACAATTAGCAACCAACTTGATAGATTTGTACAGGGTCCGCAAATAGAGGAGGCCAGCAATTACAAGTCATCAACCCATCACCAGGCAAAACAGGAAGGCATTTTCCCTTATTTATCTGAAAAGGGCTGTGTTGCAGGTCTCACTCACACACATGGAGCTCTCCCTTCTCTTTATTGCTCATAGCCCCTGAATGGTCAGTCTCCAGTGATGTGGGAGAAATGCTAAAGGTAAAAGGAGACACAACCAGAGATGTTTTGGGGGGATGGCGATGGCCTAGTGATATTATCGCGGAGACTCAGGTTCGAATCCGGTCATGGTGGATGGTGGAATTTGAATTCAATAAAAGAAAAGTCGAATGATGATCAAGAATCCATTGCTGATTGTCGAGGAAAAAGAAAACATCACCTAAAACCCACTAGAACATAGATAGAACATAGAACATAGAAGAATACAGCGCAGTACAGGCCCTTTGGCCCTCGATGTTGCGCCGATCCAAGCCCACCTAACCTACACTAGCCCACTATCCTCCATATGCCTATCCAATGCCCGTTTAAATGCCCATAAAGAGGGAGAGTCTACCACTGCTACTGGCAGGGCATTCCATGAACTCACGACTCGCTGAGTAAAGAATCTACCCCTAACATCTGTCCTATACCTACCACCCCTTAATTTAAAGCTATGCCCCCTTGTAATAGCTGACTCCATACATGGAAAAAGGTTCTCATGGTCAACCCTATCTAAACCCCTAATCATCTTGTACACCTCTATCAAGTCACCCCTAAACCTTCTTTTCTCTAATGAAAACAGCCCCAAGTGCCTCAGCCTTTCCTCATACGATCTTCCTACCATAGCAGGCAACATCCTGGTAAACCTCCTCTACACCCGTTCCAGTGTCTCCACATCCTTCCTATAGTATGGCGACCAAAACTGCACACAATACTCCAGATGCGGCCGCACCAGAGTCTTATACAACTGCAACATGATCTCAGGGCTCCGGAACTCAATTCCTCTACCAATAAAAGGCAGTACGCCATATGCTTTCTTCACCGCACTATTTACTTGGGTGGCAACTTTCAGAGATCTGTGTACATGGACACCAAGATCCCTCTGCTCATCCACACTACCAAGTATCCGACCATTAGCCCAGTACCCCATCTTTTTGTTACTCTTACCAAAGTGAATCACCTCATACTTACCTACATTGAACTCCATTTGCCACCTTTCTGCCCAGCTCTGCAACTTATCAATATCCCGCTGTAACCTGACACATCCTTCCTCACTGTCAACAACTCCACCGACTTTCATATCATCCGCAAACTTGCTCACCCAACCTTCTAGTCCCTCCTCCAGGTCATTTATAAAAATGACAAACAGCAATGGTCCCAAAACAGATCCTTGCGGAACACCGCTAGTAACTGCACTCCAAGATGAACCTTTACCATCAACTAGTACCCTCTGTCTTCTTCCAGCCAGCCAATTCCTAATCCAAACCTCCAACTCACCCTCAATGCCATACCTCCGTATCTTTTGCAATAGCCTACCATGGGGAACCTTATCAAACGCCTTACTAAAATCCATATACACCACATCTACCGCTTTACCCTCGTCTACTTCCTTAGTCACCTTCTCAAAGAATTCAATAAGGTTTGTGAGGCACGACTTGCCCTTCACAAAACCATGCTGACTATCCTTGATCACATTATTCCCATCCAGATGTTCATAAATCCTATCCCTTACAATTCTCTCTAAGATTTTGCCCACAACAGAAGTGAGACTCACCGGCCTATCGTTACTAGGATTATCCCTATTCCCCTTCTTGAACAAGGGAACCACATTTGCTATCCTCCAGTCTTCTGGCACTATTCCTGTAGACAACGAGGACATAAAAATCAAGGCCAATGGCTCTGCAATCTCCTCCCTTGCTTCCCAGAGAATCCTAGGTTAAACGCCATCAGGCCCAGGGGACTTATCTATTTTCACCCTTCCCAGAATTTCCAACACCTCTTCCCTACATACCTCAAAAGCTGTCCATTCTAAATAATTGTGACTCAGTATTCACATCGGCAACAATGTCCTGTTCCTGAGTGAATACTGACGAAAAGTATTCATTCAGTGTCTCCCCAATCTCTTCAGCCTGCACATGCAACTTCTCACTACTATCCTTGACTGGACCTATTCCTACCCTAGTCATTCTTTTATTCCTGACATACCTATAGAAAGCCTTAGGGTTTTCCCTAATCCTACCAACTAAGGACTTTTCATGTCCCCTTCTTGCTGCTTTTAGCTCTCTCTTCAGATCCTTCCTGGCTACCTTATAAATCTCAATCGCCCCAAGTGAACCTTCACGTCTCATCTTTACATAGGCCGCCCTCTTCCATTTAACAAGGGATTCCAATTCCTTATTAAACCACGGCTCCCTCACACGACCCTTTCCTCCCTGCCTGACAGGTACATACTTATCAAGGACACTCAATAGTTGCTCCTTGAACAAGCTCCACATATCAATTGTGCCCATGCCTTGAAGCTTACTTTTCCAAGCCACGCATCCTAAGTCGTGCCTCACCACATCATAATTTCCCTGCCCCCAGCTATAACTCTTGCCCTGCAGTGCACACTTATCCCTCTCCATCACTAGAGTAAAAGTCACTGAATTGTGGTCACTGTCCCCAAAGTGCTCACCTACCTCCAATTCTAACACCTGGCCTGGTTCGTTACCCAGAACCAAATCCAGTATGACCTCACCTCTTGTTGGTCTGTCTACATATTGTGTCAGGAAACCCTCCTGCACACATTGGACAAACACCGACCCATCTAACGAACTCGAGCTATAGCTTTCCCAGTCAATATCTGAAAAGTTAAAGTCCCCCATAACAACCACCCTATTACTTTCACTCTTCTATGAATCATCCTCGCAATCCTTTCTTCTACATCTCTAGGACTATTAGGAGGCCTGTAGAAAACTCCTAACAGGGTGAGCTCACCTTTCCTATTCCTAACCTCAGCCCAAACTACCTCAGATGGCGAGTCTTCATCCATCGTCCTTTCCACCACTGTAATACTATCTTTGACAAGCAATGCCACACCTCCCCCTCTTTTACCCCCACCTCTGACCCTACTAAAGCATTTAAACCCTGGAACCTGCAACAGCCAATCCTGTCCCTGTTCTACCCATGTCTCCGTAATAGCCACAACATCGAAATCCCAGGTACCAACCCACGCTGCAAGTTCACCTACCTTATTTCGTATACTTCTTGCATTGAAGTATACACACTTCAAGACACTTTCCTGATTACAGGCACCCTCCTTTGAGATTGATGCCATGTTCCTAACCTCCCTACACTCCAGGTCCTGCACCCTAAAGCTACAGTCTAGGTTCCCATGCCCCTGCAGAGTTAGTTTAAAACCCCCCCAAGAGCACTAGCAAACCTCCCCCCAAGGATACTGGTGCCCCTCAGGTTCAGGTGTAGACCATCCTGTTTATAGGGGTCCCATCTTCCCCAGAAAGAACCCCAGTTATCCAGATACCGGAATCCCTCCCTCTTGCACCATCCCTGTAGCCACGCATTTAACTGTTCTCTCTCCCTATTCCTCGACTCTCTATCACGTGGCACGGGTAACAAACCAGAGACAACAACTCTGTTTGTTCTAACTCTGAGCTTCCAACTGAGCTCCCTGAAAGCCTGCCTAACATCCTCAGCGCTCCTCCGACCTATGTCTTTGGTGCCAATGTGGACCACGACTTCGGGCTGCTCCCCCTCCCCCTTAAGGACCCGGAAAACACGATCAGAGACGTCACGTACCCTTGCACCTGGGAGGCAACATACCAAACGTGAGTCTCTCTCGCCCCCACAGAACCGCCTATCTGTGCCCCGGGAAGGAAACAGCATTCCTTACCTGGTCTGGCCTACTTCAGATCCACAGCAATGTGGGTCAACTCTTAACTGCCCCCTGGGCAATTAGGGGTGGGCAAGAGACACCCTGATTCCATGAATAAATTTAAGAAGTGTTCATCCTTCTGAACTCACAGAAAGAGCAAGGCATATCTATTCTAACTTTAGTCATTTCACAAGCAGATGCTGTGGGATCTTGTATTGCAGAGAAAGTGTCTCTGCTCCTACAGCAGGAGATCCCAGTTCAAGGCCCACTTGCTACACAGTTGTAGAATAATATCTACTGAACAGGTTTACTCAAAAGTACATACAAGCAAATGCTCCATGACAGTTGACCTTATACTACATATTGAAAGAGCTCCAACATCATACAATACCTCAAAAGGCATGCCCCTTCTAGAATTACATTGTCCTCAACAAACTGGGGCATTGTATAAAACATATAGTTGCAAGGTTATTTAATCAATCAAAATGTAGGCATCTTTATAGACAAGAAGCATTTAGATGAACTGCAGCAATGGTGAGTTTGTCTGAAGATGTGTTTGTGGGATGTCCATGTTACTGGTTTGTCTAGCATCAATAAAACATACTGCCTCATGGCACCAGGAACCTGGGTTCGATTCCAGCCTCGAGCAACTGTCCAAGTGGAGTTTGCACATTCTCCCCGTGTCTGCGTGGGTTTCCTTTGGGTGCTCCGGTTTCCTTCCACAACCCAAAGATGTGCAGGTCAGGTGAACTGGCCATGCTAAATTGCCCATAGGTGTTCAGGGATGTACAGGTTGGGTGCATTAGTCAGGGGAAATATTGGATAATAGGGCAGAGGAATGGGTTACTCTTTAGAGGGTCGGTGTGGACTTGTTCCATTGAAGGGCCTACTTCCACACTGTAGAGATTCTGCTGACCTCCAATTTGCCTGGAGGAGTTGGTAGTGAGCTGTCTTCTTGAACTGCTGCAGTCATTGGGATGCTGTCTAAGGAGTCTTGGTGAGTTGCAGTAGTGCGTCTTGTGCTGTCACTGTGCATCACAGGTGAAGGCAGCAAACATCAAAAGGTGGTAGGTTGGTTTTGTCAGCAGCAGTCCCTCAGAACTGAAGACGGCTACATGAATCCTTGGGTGACCGAGGTGTCCCATTTTCAATTTGCAAAGGTTTTCCCACAGTGGGGGCACGTGGTTACAAGGGGAAATGGAACTTGGTGCCCCAGGCTGGCATCCTTCATGTTTCTTCGCCATGGTCATTCTACCTCGAAGTCAGTTGATGAGGAGTCTCAAGTGATTCACACTCGACAAATCCAGAAGTGCTAGGACAAGCGATCAGCAGCTTTCTCTTCCAGGTTATTGTTATCAATGCCTCTGTGCATTAGGGTAACTTTGACCACATCCTTATAAAATGTTCCTGTTGGCTGCTCTTTGACAGCTGGCCAATGGGAAGCTAGGAGGTGGGATCCTGCCGAGAGCAGCAGCTCTTGAGAGTTTGGATGCGATGTCCCCTCCATCAGAGACAGTTCTTCAGGAGCAGGGCTTTGATGTGGCTGGACACTCTTGCATTGGTCCAAAGGTGCTCCCATTGCATCCTCAGAATCTGGTGCAGGACCACTGCTGCAAGCTTTCAGAAGATGGCCCAGATTTCACTGCAGCTGAGAAGGATGCCAACGCACTGGCATTATTAGAACTACCACTGATTTCCAGAAGTCTCTTTTGTCAAAGACACGTTGTTGCAGGCTGAAAGCAGTGCTGGCACAGTTGACCCAGTGCTGGACTTGTTCATTAATAGCAGGAAGTGCTGCCCAGGCTCCAGAGGGACTTCAACTATGAAGATGTTGTGGGCATTACACAACTGGCCAAGGAAAGGAGGATCTCTACGGATTTGCAATGTTTGAAAATGATATGGGGCATGTCTTTAAAGGGTTGAGTGCTCTTTGCACATCCTGCGCAGCGTGCATAATCAGACAGCTGCAAACTGAAGGTCCATGAGGGTGACGTTTGTCCTGGACGCAATCAAGAGTGAGGTTGAAGTGCGTCCTGTCCAGATAATAATGGATGCTGATGATGGGTGGTAGAGGGAGATTGGTGATGACACTCAGATAAAGTCAAGCCATTCGGGGTTCTGTTATGGAACAACTCCAATAGTCGATACCCAGGTGTTTGGGATGGTGAAGGTGTGTTGCACTCAGTATGCTGGCATATAGATAGCAACAATAGTGGGCACTTGCTCTTGTGCACGATATAAACGGGCCTGGCACTCTCTCCCCAGTGCTCCAGATCACTCAAGGCAGGAATGTTTAGCTTTCTCCGTGTGGTTTCATAGGTTTTCCAGTGTCTTGTGTCTGGCAAATGATCATCACTGAGCACACATGTCCACGATCCATTCAGTAATAGTCAGAAACCTCCACAATTTTTGGCATGAGCATATCTTTCAGGTCTCTACCTTGGACAATGAAATAGTCCAGGATGCACCAATGCCTCAGATCCCAGATGCCTCCACATGGTCTTCAGTTGCTTCTTATGGTGGAAGGCCATGTTCTTGGTTGGGTGCTTAGTGGGCTACTTAGTCCTGGATGAAGTTGAGTTTGTTGAATGTTGTCAGTGCTGCACTCACCTAATTGAGATTATTCCAACTCATGTGTGAATTGTACTTTACAGATGGTGGACAGGAATTAGGGAGTCAGGAGGTAAGTTACTCACTGCAATATTCTGAGCATTTCCTTCTCTTCTCTTGAAGCACCAGTACTTGTCCCAGTTCAGTTCCTTCTCAATGGTGACCCCCAAAATGTTGATAGTTAGGCTTTTAGTCAAAGTAATATCAGTGAATATCGTGAGGCATAAGGCTGTTGTTGAAGATGATCCTTGCTAGGCACGTGTCTGGAGTGAGTGCCACTTATCACTTATCAAACTCAGTCTGGATATTGTCCAGGTCTTGCTGTATACAGACACAGATTGTTGAGTCGAGAGTGTAGTGCTGGAAAAGCACAGCAGGTCAGGCCACATCCGAGGAGCAGGAGAATCAATGTATCAGGCATAAGCCCTTCATTAGGAAGGGCTTATGCCCGAAACGCCAATTCTCCTGCTCCTCGGATGCTGCCTGACCTGCTGCGCTTTTCCAGTACTACATTCTCGACTCTGATCTCCACATCTGCAGTCCTCACTTTCTCCTAACAGATTGTTGAGTATCTGTGAGTCACGAATGGTGCTGAACATTGTTTGCTAACACTTGCACATCTTCCACTTTGGACCATATGTTGGAAGGAAGATATTGGATGAAGCAACTGAAGATCTAAGACACTACCCTGAGGAACCCTTCCATTGATATCCTAGGTCTGAGATGAACAACCACAACCATCTTCCTATGTGCCAAGTATAACTCCATCAGCTAAGATGACAGGTTGTTCCCAATTCTCACTGATTCCAGTTTTGCTCGGACTCCTGGTTACCATGGCACTCGGTCAAATGTGACACTCTCACCTTGCCTCTGGAACTCACTTCTTTTGTCCATATTGGTCAGAAGGAGAGTGGGCTTGGCAGAACCCAAGCTGGGTGTCCGTGAGCAGGTAACTCTTTTGTGTTGATGACCTCTTCTGTTACTTTGCCGATGTTTGAGAGTGGACAGAAAGGGCAGTAATTGTCCACCTTGGACTTTTCTTGTTTTCTTTGTGTACAGGACAGACCTGGGCAATTCTCCCCATTGTCATGGAGGTGCCAGTTTTGTGGTTGTACTGAAACAGCTTGACTAAGGGAGCAGCAAGGTTTGCCGTACAAATCCTCAATACTACTTTGAATCTTTCGTCAGGGCTCATAGCCATTGCAGTATCCAGAGCCTCCAGCTGTGTGATATCACAATGAGTGAATCACATTAGTTGAAGATTGGCATCTGTAATGCTGGAGAACTCAGAAAGGGAAAAAAGTGAGGACTGCAGATGCTGGAGATCAGAGTTGAAAAATGTGTTGCTGGAAAAGCGCAGCAGGTCAGGCAGCATCCAAAGAGCAGGAGAATTGACGTTTTGGGCAAAAGCCCTTCTTCAGGAATGAGGAAGGTGTGCCAAGCAGGCTGAGATAAAAGGTAAGGAGGAGGGACTTGGGGAAGGGGCGTTGGGAATACGATAGGTGGAAGGAGGTTAAGGTGAGGGTGATAGGCCGGAGAGAGGGTGAGGGCGGAGATGTCGGGAAGAAGATTGCAGGTCAAGAAGGCGGTGCTGAGTCCGAGGGTTGGACTGAGATAAGGTGGGGGGAGGGGAAATGAGGAAGCTAGAGAAATCTGCAATCATCCCTTGTGGTTGGAGGGTTCCTAGGCGGATGAGGCGCTCTTCCTCCAGGCTTCGTGTTGCCATGGTCTGGTGATGGAGGAGGCCAAGGACCTGCATGTCCTTGGCGGAGTGGGAGGGGGAGTTAAAGTGTTCAGCCACAGGGTGGTTGGGTTGGTTGGTGCGGGTGTCCCAGAGGTATTCTCTGAAACGTTCCACAAGTAGGTGGCCTGTCTCCCCAATGTAGAGGAGGCCACATCGGGTGCAGCGGATGCAGTAAATGATGTGTGTGGAGGTGCAGGTGAATTTGTGACGGATATGGAAGGATCCCTTGGTGCCTTGGAGGGAAGTGAGGGGGGAGGTGTGGGCGCAAGTTTTGCATTTCTTGCGGTTGCAGGGGAAGGTGCCGGGAGTGGAGGTTGGGTTGGTGGAGGGTGTGGACCTGACGAGGGAGTCGCGGAGGGAGTGGTCTTTCCGGAACGCTGATAGGGGAGGGAAGGGAAATATATCCTTGGTGGTGGGGTCTGTTTGGAGGTGGCGGAAATGACGAAGGATGATACGATGTACCTGGAGGTTGGTGGGGTGGTAGGTGAGGACCTGTCCTGGTGGCGATTGGAGGGGCGGGGTTCAAGGGCGGAGGAGTGGGAAGTGGAGGAGATGCGGTGGAGGGCATTGTCAACCACATCTGAGGGGAAATTGCGGTCTTTGAAGAAGGAGGCCATCTGGGTTGTTCGGTATTGGAATTGGTCCTCCTGGGAGCAGATGCAGCGGAGGCGAAGGAATTGGGAATATGGGATGGCGTTTTTACAGGGGGCAGGGTGGGAGGAGGTGTAATCTAGGTAGCTGTGGGAGTCGGTCGGTTTATAGTAAATGTCTGTGTTGAGTCGGTCGCCCGAGATAGAAATGGAGAGGTCTAGGAAGGGGAGGGAGGAGTGTTAGTAAAGTGGATGAACTGTTCAACCTCCTCGTGGGAGCATGAGGTAGCGCCGATACAGTCATCGATGTAGCGGAGGAAAAGATGGGGGATGGTGCCAGTGTAGCTGCGGAAGATGGACTGTTCCACATATCCGACGAAGAGGCAGGCATAGCTGGGGCCTATGCGGGTGCCCATGGCTACTCCTTTGGGGCATAGCTGGGGCCCATGTGGGTGCCCATGGCTACTCATTTGGGACATAGCTGGGGCCCATGTGGGTGCCCATGGCACCTTCCACCCCGACCTCAAATTTACCTGGACCGTCTCAGACTCCTGCCTCCCCTTCCTAGATGTCTCCATTTCTACCTCGGGCGACCGACTCAACACGGACGTTTACTATAAACCATTCCCAACGCCCCTCCCCTAAGTCCTTCCTCCCTACCTTTATCTCAGCCTGCTTGGCACACCTTCCTCATTCCTGAAGAAGGGCTTATGCCCGAAACGTCAATTCTCCTGCTCCGTGGATGCTACCTGACCTGCTGCGCTTTTCCAGCAACACATTTTTGAACTCAGAAAGGGGCCAAGATGGACCATCTACTCGGGACTTATTGCTGAAGATGGATGCAAAGACTTCAGCCTTGTCTTTGACATGCTGGGCTCCACTATCATTGAGGATGGAAGTCATGATTTGGAGATGCCGGTGTTGGACTGGGGTGTACAAAGATAAAAAATCACACAACACCAGGTTATAGTCCAATAGGTTTAATTGTAAGCACTAGCTTTCGGAGCGCCGCTCCTTCATCAGGTGGTTGTGGACACAATCTGTTGAATTATAACCGAGTGTTATGTGATTTTTAACATTAAGGATGGAGATATTTACAGAGCTTCCACCAGCTGTTAGTTTTTAATTGTCCATAATGTACGACTGAAAGTGGCAGGATTGAAGAGTTTAGACCTGATCCATTGGTTGTGGGATTGCTTAGCTCTGTTTCACTTGCTTCTTCTGTGGTTTGGCACTGATGTAATCCTGCATTGTTGCTTCACTACATGGACACCTCATTTTTTTTAAGAATGCCTGGAGTTGCTCCTGACATGCCCTTCTGTGCTCTTTATTGAACCAGTTGATCCCCTGGCTTGATGCTAGAGTGAGGAATAAGCCGAACCATGAGTTTCAGATTGTAGTTGAGCACAGTTCTATGGCTGATAATGTCCTTGTTCTGGATTGATGGACCTGTTTGAAGGGGGGCTAAAGTGAGGACTGCAGATGCTGAAGATTAACAGTCAAGATTAGAGTGGTACTGGAAAAGCACAGCAGCGTTTTGGGCAGGAGCCCTTCATCAGGAATCGTGGGCTTCACCAGGAATGATTCTTGATGAAGGGCTCCTGCCCGAAACATGGATTTTCCTGCTCCTTGGATGCTGCCTGACCTGCTATGCTTTTCCAGCACCACTCTAATCTGGACCTGTTTGAAGTCTACTCCATCTAGCATGGTGACAGGGCCACACACATAATGGAAAGTATCCTCAATTTGAAGAGCAGGTTTCACCTCCACAAGGGCTGTGCAGTTGTCACTCTTAGTGATACTGTCATGGACAGACAAACCTGCAGCCTGCAGATTGCTGGAGATGAGGTCAAGAGCATTTTTCCTCACCACTTGCCTCAGAACCTGTCCAGCAGCTGTGTCCTTCCAGACTCAACCAGATCAGTCAGCAGGGGTGCTGCCCAGTCAGTCAATCTGGATGATGGACATTGAAGTCATCCACCCAGAGTAAACTCTGTGCCCTTGCCACCCTCATTGTTCCCTCCTAGTGAAGTTCAACATAGAGGAAAACTACTTCAGCAGCTGGGGAGGGTGGCATTTGAGGAGAGTAAGGAGCAAATAGGAAAGAGGCTTCACTGCTCGTGTTTAACCTGACGCTATGACATTTCATGGAATCCAGAGACAAAGTCAAGGCCACCCAGGGTAACCTCTTCCCAACTACACCCTATCACCAGAGATGCTACCTTCCTGCAGGTGGGACAAGACTAATGATAAGGGAGTAGCAACAACCACACATGTGCGGCATTGGCCAGGAATCAACCATTCTACAACATCTGTTTCCTTCAGCACCTACTAGCCTGGTTTATCAGAGTGCACTTCAGTCCAGCTGCCCCTGTCGGTATCCCTGTGCTAAAATACTCAGGCTGCACTAAAGAGGAATTTAAATAACTTTCAGTAACAACAATATCATTAATACAGTCGGTGACGGACTAACTTGTAACAGTAGTTGGCTTTGTGGACATAATATCGGCACATAGTTCCATCATCAGGAGGAAAGCCAGCCATGAAGCATGTTGGGGACAGGTTGTAGCGCCCAATTCTAACATATTCATCATTCTCCCTGGGGACGATGGGTTCAATAACAACCTTGTCACCTGCAGCAAAGGATAAACATGGATACTTAGTGCACAATGAACAGTGAAGATCTGTGTACTGTCAATAACAAATGCAACAAATTAGATGAATCAGAGATCATACTTTGGGGGGAAAACCCATTAGAGGATCTATGTACCATTCGGCTGCTAAAGTTAATGGGAATTAATTTTAGTCTAACCAGGTTCAAATGTAAAATAGGTTAGGAAAGATTAGCAACAGTGTATGCCACCTCACCAGTTTGCATGTACATGGATTAGATTAATATCCTCTCTGTCAACACTCTACACATGCCTAGAGGTATGAGAGGCACAAGGAAGCCAGAAGCTAACCTGAGGCCAGAGCTGATGAAGGAGTGGCGCTCAGAAAGCTAGTGCTTCCAAATAAACCTGTTGGACTATAACCTGGTGTTGTGTGATTTTTAACTGAAGCCAGAGGCTATAGTTTAAGGTGCACCAGTCTGTGTCAAGTATTTCTGATCTGAAGACTCTCCCATTCCTATCACCTGCTGTAGGTGTATTGGAAGGATTTACAAGCTGATTATCAAATTGTGTAGTGGCATTATTACTTGCTTCTTCCATGGACATCAAGTCGAGAAAGGGGCCGTGAACCTGGACAGGCAGGGATATTGTCGCCTGTGCCACAAGACATTGATTTTAATTAACATTACCCTCTCATATAAATCAAGTACCTTTCAACAATTGTATCAATGGTCGATGGAGTACTGTGGTTGGATAAGTTCATTTTCTTAAAATATGTCCAATGTGCTGAGAATACAACAAAACCCTCCCTTTTCCATTTCCACTGCCAAGATTAGTATCAAACCCTCTCACTGCAGGTCAATGCCAAGTTGGCTGCTCCTTTTACTGTCCATTTGTCATGGCCCTCCCAAGAGCGCTCACTATTACGTTAGCATATTATTCCATTCCCTACAATCATCTTTGAAAATAATGGGAGTGAGTTGATTAAACCATCTATAATTTATCCCAATGAGCTGCTTGGACCCATCATTGAGTCATGGAGATACACGGTACAAAAACAGAGCCTTCTGTCCAACTTATCCATGCAGACCAGATATCCTAAATTAATATAGTCCCATTTATTTGCACTTGGCCCTATCCCTCTAAATCCTTCCATCCAGATGTCTTTTAAATGTTGAAATTGTACCAGCCTCCACTACTTCCTCTGGCAGCTCATTCCAAATAAGCGCCACCCTCTGCGTGAAAAGTTGCCCCTTAGGTCCCTTTTAAATTTTCCCCCTCTCACTATAGATCTATGCCCTCTAGTTCTGGACTTCCCCACCCCTTGTCTATTTACCCTATCCGTGCCCCTCATGATTTTATAAACCTCTATAAGGTCACCCTTCACCCTCTGACGCTCCAGGGAAAACAGCCCCAGCCTATTCAGCCTCTCCCAATAGCTGAAATCCTCCAACCCAAATCTTTCAGATTGCTTCTTGAACAGAATTTCCTTCAGAAAAATCCTATGAATACACCCCTGTATCTAAAGCTTCTTCTAGATACAGCTTGTCAGCAGCAAAGATGCCTTCAACCACCTGTTTTTACTGTCCACGCTTCCCAGACCAATGCACAGCATTAATTATTGACTCCCATTAAAAGTATGATGAACTTTGCCATGTTAGAATAGCCACCTGAAAGACTGGTATATACACTATTACTAAAAAAAGGACGTGTATAGAATGCTGGACCAGATCCAACACTGGAAACATAGGTATGCGTTTTTCAGAATTTCATTTGGCGAATGTTTTATTTGCTCTCCACACCTATGCTTCCATTCATGTTTCGGACAGCTGCATGGATCTCTAAGATCTCTGAATGGCTGGCTGATAATCAAATCTGCCAGGCTGCTTTCTGCCATCTGACCGGGGAACACATAACCTACTCACAGGGAATACTGCTTCAGACTTCCTCAATAAAAGCAGTCAGCTCCACTATGTTATACCTGGAGTCAAGCCTAGTCTGACTACACCACCAGTTTAACTGGCATAACTTGTCGGTTTCCTCTCTCGATGCAAAATCATTTTTCTGTGAGAACCTGTTTCAATGAACTGGGACGTGAATAACACTTTCCGTGTAGCCATGATGTGGAGGCACCGGAGTTGGATGCGGGTGGACAAAGACAGAAGTCACATGACACTCAGTTATATTCCAACAGGTTTATTTGAAGTCACAAGCTTTCAGAGCGCTGCTCCTTTGTCGGGTGAAGTCTAACCCTCCATCTTCACCTGACGAAGGAGCAGTGCTCCGAAAGCTTGTGACTTCAAATAAACCTGTTGGACTATAACCTGGTGTTGTGTGACTTCTGAAACTTTCCAAGGAGGACTGTTGATCAAAATTCACGACTAATGTTTACTATCTAACCTTTTGCATTTAAATTCCCTTTCGTCTATCATACATTGTCAAATTCTTTAGCATCTTACCATAGAAAATCTTTGACGTGCATTATAAAGATGCTTGTCAGTTTCTCTCTATATACTAGTAGAACATTATTGCAACTATTTTAAGCTCAATGTAACTTTCTTTCAGCAAGTGTTTAGTGATTGTAGGGGATGGTGAGGGGGTTACTAACTGAGAAATACCATACCATGCTGCATCATTCAACCCATAAACACCTTTGTTCATTTCTATTTTCCATAGCTTCCCTTCTATATCACTCATTTCTTTAGGTGTTTCAGAAATATTTCCCCTTGAAATCTTTCACCCTGCAAAAATAGACATCAGAACATTTCCACGTTTCCTGCAGTGTAATACTACTCTAACAGCCTGATCTCCAAGTTTCTCTTCAAATCCCTGAGCCATTGTATGTCCCATTTTTCTTGTGTATATCCATTTGAATGATAAGGCTGCTCATCCCCTTTCTACTATACCAAACTATTTCCTGCTTACTCTTTATCCGCCATTCTTTATCAACATAACCTAGAGTTGGTTTGTAACCTGAAAACTCCCAGTCATAAGGGATTCTACTTACTGTGGCATTCCCAGCCAGTTCCATAGTCCTTGTTCCTATAAAACTGTCACATCTACTCATCTTCCTATTTAGTTCTTGGATTACTACTATAAAATCTCCCCCTCCTAGGATTATAATTCCTTGTGCACGCTTGCAATCTCTTCCTTCATCCATATTCAAGGAACCTGGTCCACTTCCAAAACCTGCACTGCATTCCCTGGCCTTCCTCAGCTTTCTTTCATTTTTCCAATCGATGGATCTTACCTCCTGACTCTCATCTTTCACATTTAGTCAATAATTGTATTTGCTGATGTCATTTCCTGCTCTCCCTGTAATGGTGGCATTCCTCTATTCTCAGACCCCCTGGTGGCACCTGATACTTTAGAGGTCGTTCTGCTATAATGCAGTTTCGTTAATGCAAATTCATTAGGTTTCGTTAACACAAAGTGACAAACTGGGGACACTGTTTCTAAAGCGCAAACTTTTAAAATGCATGTTGGCTGTAACGTGATTACATCACCAATATTTTAAGTGCTGTTTCTAAAGCGCAATTGTTCTACAATGCGGGGTTGCACTATACTATCTATACTGCCAATTTTCAGTAGTTGCCTACTTAGGTAATAGCCTTATCCCTGTATCTCTGTATCATGCTGTCTGCATTCAGTCATTTTGCATCAGTGATAGTCTGGTCCTCACAATTGTCCAGCAGATGCTATATGAAGTTCATGGTGCCTCATCACTTGTTTCTGTAAGTGTGCAAGCAGTTTCAAGGTCATACCTTATTTTTACTTTAAGTAATAAGGATGTAACCCACTTCCCTAGCTCTACATCATTTTTCTATTGATCAGAAGGTTTAGCATCATAGAACATCGGTGAGAAATTACATCTTGATACTTTCAGCCATTCTTCTCAAAACTAACTCAAATTACAAGCTTCTATCTGAAAAGAACCTTTAGTTTCCAATCTCCACCTTTAGGCAACCATCTCTGCTTCACTGTCAATTTGGATCTAAGCCAGCAATGAAATACAAACCAAGTACATTGTGCATAGAGATTAATAACTAATCAGTCTTACAGCTCCTTCTACACACCAGTCCCACCTTTTAATCAATCTGTTCAGGAGTGTTATGACACATCTTGAGAGGAGGCAGGACTTGAACCAAGGCTTCCTGTCTCAGAAGTAGGAACACTACTACCACACCATGAGAATCACTATCCCCTTCCCATCTACCCAGTCAATGGTGATTTCTCAACCTGTTTAAAGATGTTATTTGATAATGCTGGAGCAGGTGGGATTGGAACCTAGCTCTCCTGGCTGAGAGGTATGTACCCATTACCGCTGTATCCATGTACCCACAACAAGCACTCATTACTTAAACACAGTTTATTTTCCCCATCACCAGATCACCTGTGGTATTTTTCTTTCATCTATTACCTTTAATGCAGTCAATGAATTAATCTAAGAATCCCAATCATCTGCTTAACTGCTTCCTATATGAAGCACTGCCCAAAAACTGTTTCAAGATCCGATTTCCATGGTGATCAAGGTGGGTTTTAAGGACCTCAGAGGTAAAACCATCACGTCCCAACATAATGCACCATCCGATTCCCTGCAAAAATATTACAGTTATAACCATATTGTTCCTTCACTGTCACTGGATCAAAATCCGAGAACTCCCCACCTAGCAGCACTGTGTGTACCTGCACCACAAAGACTGCAGTAGTTCAAGGTGACAGATCACCTTTCTCAGGAGTAATTGGAGATGGGCCTAGCCAGTGTCGATGACCCCATGAATAAATGCAATGCAACGCCTGCACCCACAAGATAACCTTGTCACTATGGATGTAGCAATTTATTTGGATTCAAGGATGAAGAAAAGCTTCACCCTCAACCTTGAGAAAATTGTTTTGGACCCAAATTATATTTACTACTCCAACATAGCCCTTCAAAACCAGACTTAGCAAACAGTCTCAGATAAGCTAACCCTGTGGCCTTGGAAACTAGTCCCTTCACCTTTAGGGAACCAATCCCTTGAACCTTGTGAACCAGTTGCTTGACCCTTACATACCAGTCTATGACAACGAAGCTTGGGATCCTTAGCAACCAGCTCTGGGGTCCTTAGCAACAAGTCCTTTGACCTTTAGCAACCAGTACCTTTGCCCTAGGCCTTCAGCAACAAGTTCCCTGGACAAACAGTTCCCAAGCTCTTTATTATTTTGATTGCTCAAGACAAATTGCAAATGGGAAAAGCTCAACATAAGGACTGTATTTCGACCTACCTGCTTTGAGATGGTTCACGCCACAGGACACTTTACACACAGTCCCTGCTGCTTCATGCCCAAGAACAAGGGGTTTCTTGACGACCCAATCCCCAAACTTTCCTTCACACCAGAAATGGATATCTGAACTACAGATCCCAACAAAACCCATCTTCACAAGGACATCTGAAATGAACAGCACAGCAATAAGATAGGGTTTTGTGCTTACATTGTGGAATGAAAGTAAAAATGTTAAAATCTTGTAAAGATTGGAACAACACACAATTTTGCTTAACTTGATATAGAAACAATATAATCTGTATAAAATATTAATTAATTAATTAATTCATCTGTCAATCAAGATTTGGGGGTCTGGGTAGTGGCAGAGGTCTCATTGTGGAATCAGTGCCTGATTGAGAACACTCTTCAGGCAGGTGCCAGGGGTCAAGGTGTGAGGTGTAACTCACCTCCCGATCCTCCCAAATCCTTTGCTCGATGAAGCTGCCAGGTTATCCTGACACACAGCACTCCAGGGTTAAAGGTGAAAAACCGCAAGAAGACTTGGACCTGGCAACGATTCTATCTAGAGTTCCAACCCCACTCCTTGGAGCGGGTTAATCTCCTGCGCATCATCCAGTCTCAGTTAAAGCCAGAATTAGATGTGTCAACAACGGGTCTGGGTGGGGAAACAGAATTGTTCAGGTCTTAAACCCCACCCTGCCCAAACCTGTCTGTTTTTTGGTGACATTAAATGTTTGAACAACCAGCTTGGTTATATTTGACTTCAACATACTAATCAAATTCAGATAACAAGAGGAAGCAAGGTATTAAGTACTGGAGCTAGCCAATGGATATAGTTACCATCCTAGAGTCTCACACATTTGGATTATTTTGTCTCTGGTTCAGAAAGCCCTACAACACGGAAACAGGCCCTTCGGTCCAACTCATCCATGCTAACCAGGTTTCTCAACTTAATCTAGTCCCACTTGCCTGTGTTTGGCCCATATCCCTCTAAACATTTTTTATTCGTGTGTCTGTCCAAATGTTTCTTTAAACGTTCTAACTTTAACTTGGAGAGAGGATCATTTCAAAGGAGTAGTCCAGAGTTCAACTGGCAACTTGAAGGATATTTTGTTTTGAAAAATTAATGTCATTTTATTCAGGAAACATGTGTTCAGCCCAGGCACTGCATTGCAGTGCGACATGCATCAAAATATCAAAATGTACACTCAGAAAGCAGGTTGAAAATTTGCAATCACATATTGACAAAAGTAAACAAAGAAATTCTACAGGGAAGTGATCCAGAGATATTAAAGGAAGGGTAATGCTGAATTAATTGTTTTTTATTCTTATATGGGATGTGGGCATTGGTGGCAAGACCGGCATTTAGGTCATAGAGATGTACAACACGGAAACAGACCCTTCGGTCCAACCCGTCCATGCCAACCAAGTATCCCAACCCAATCTAGTCCCATCTGTCAGCACCCAGTCCATTTCCCTCCAAACCTTTCTTATTCATATAACCATCCAGATGCCTTTTAATCACTGTAACTGTGCAGATTCACTGCTGTGACAGGCAGCAGTGTTGGTTTCTTTCTCTGATCATATGGTCTCTGCCTTTGTCTATCTCCCTCCTTTTTAAAGTGCTGTTGTTTTTATCTTTTTGCCCCTCAATATTCCAAAACAATACAACAGCTTATAAAACAGTAATTGCTACTCCTGGAATTTGAGGAAATTGTTACCCATCACTGGCAGCCCTTGAACTGAACCAAAAACAGAGAGCGCTGGAGAACCTCAGCAGGTCTGGCAGCATGTGTGGAGAGAGAAACAGAGTTAATATTTTGAGATGTCTTCTGAAGAAGGGGCATTGGACTCGAAACACTGACTCTGCTTTCTCTCTAGAGATGCTGCTAGACGTGCTGAGTTTCTCCAGCAATTCCTGTTTTTCACTTCAGGTCTTCAGCGCCTACAGTTCTTTGTTTTGTTTTAGCCTTAAACTGATTGGCTCTCTCGGCTATTTCAGGCCTATTCCTGCTTCTAATTTGAATGCTTCTACAATGGTTGATGAGTTTAGAGACATCGTAATCCATGAAAAGACATTTAAAATGTATACGTTAATATCGCTGTTAAAAATTACACAAAACCAGGTTACAGTCCAACAGGTTTGATTGGAAGCGCGCTAGCTTTCGGAGCGCTGCTCCTTCACCAGGTGATAATGGACTCCACAACCTGAAGGAGCGGTGCTCCGAAAGCTAGCGCGCTTCCAATTAAACCTGTTGGACTATAACCTGGTGTTGTGTGATTTTTAACTTTGTACACCCCAGTCCAACACTGGCATCTCCAAATCATTAATATCTCCGATACTTGCTGAAATGGATAAAATGCTAGGTGGACTGAAAGAAAAGGTTATTTAAATGCACATAACTAACATGAAGAAGGAAAGGGCATGAAGACAGATTTGAAGATTGACTAAATACATCTGTCTGCAAGAAAAACTGCACAGGAATGGAGAATCACCAGCAAATCAGGATGTACATGCTTCAGACATGTCAAAAAATTTTCTATGACGACATAACTTTACAGCACTGGAACTCTGCTTCCTTGATCAGCTTCTTCTGGGGAGCAGTAAGCAGCAAATTTCCAAGCTGTGCAAGGCCTAATTTTCCATTCAAGAAATAAAGTTGTCTTCTTGAGTCATTTCTGCCTCACGGTAGCAATGTCAACTTCAGGATCCACCTCTAATCAGCAGCTATGCTAAAGTTATATTGTGTGAATTAGGAGCTAGGATCTGATTGGCACTGCAGAATAGATTTCTGCAGCTTAAAGCTACTCAATAGAACCCAGGAGTTCATGGAGGATGGCACAGTGGTTAGCACTGCTGTCTCACAGCACCAGGGACCCAGGTTCGATTCCAGCCCTCGGGTGATTGTGCAAACTCCACACATTCTCCCCGTGTCTGCGTGGATTTCCTCCCACAATCCAAAGATGTGCAGGTTAGGTGAATTGGCCATGCTAAATGGCTCACAGTGTTCAGGGATGTGTAGGTTGGTTGCATTAGTCAGGGGAAATGTAGAGTAATAGGGTAGGGGAATATGTTTGGGTGGGTTACTCTTCAGGGGGTCGGTGTGAACTTGTTGGGCCGAAGGGCTTGTTTCCGTGCTGTAGGGATTCCATGATGAAGGACTCCAGGCAACACTAGAAGATTACCATCTTTATGTTCTTATGACTTCTTAGTGCCATATCATGCTCTAACTGATGTGTGATATGTTACAGTGCTCTACAATTTTATCAGTCTCCAATTTTGCAAAGAACTCTTTCAGCTTTTCACTTTCTACTTTAATATCTGTTTTGGACCAGGCCAGATCCCCTCAAAACATTTCAAGAAAGTAGCCCAGGCCTTAACTTTGCTAGTTGTTTTCAGCAGGTGTAAGGTGGATATTCCAGGAGGGATGCAGCTGGTCAAACCACTTAGTTTTAAACAAAACAATTTATTTGCAAGATTACCAAATGAAACACAACCAAAAGAGAACAGAATACAGAATAACTTAACCCATCCGAAAACTCAACAAATTATCCCACCTTAATGCTGGTGTTCCCAATACTTGCAACGAACCCCATAAACACCCCTTGGCACAAAAGGTAAAATCAAACACAGGGTCTTACAGGAGAGAAGTCAAAGAGAGAAAGTATCAGCATGGACCTGCTTCTGGGGATCCAGCAGCTTTTTCCACACTACCGCTAAAAACCAAACCAAACCAGAGTAATGCTGAGCTGGGAGAACTGGCCACTCTCCTTTCATTGTCCAATCATTTTTTTTTAATTAAAAGCCTTCTGCCTGAGCAATATCTGTTAGCTATAATTAGATTGGCCCTGAAACCCCTCAACCACAGACTTTTCAGAGCCTGTGTCTTTTTACAACCTCTCTGAAAAAAAAGCTAAGGACAACATAACCTTGTTAAAGGAGCAGCATCGTCTTATGTCGATGAATCAATACTGAATTCCTACATACACACATTGCGATTTTCATTCTTTCCCAGACTTTCACATATTTCTGTTTTCTGTTTCAAAGTCAAAACAACATGCTTTCCCTTTAGAGCTCGGGTGGCAATCACATTAGAGGACATAGCTGATTGGTGGGTGAAAGGTTTTGGATCTAATACGATCACAACTTCAATGAGCTGTGACTGTAATGGCGGCTGCATGGGGGTGGGGGTTGGTGGGTCACACTGTTAGTGGGGATGATGAGGAATACCCCCATACCTGGTAAACAAATGCAGAATGGAACATTTTTGAAGAAATTTTATAAAAATGGCAAATTTTTGTTGAAACTTTTGCTGGTTGCATGAATAATTCTGGACATTGGGTACTGACTAAGGGGAAGCTCACTGCAATAACAATTTTTGATACGTATAACACTGTTTAAAGACCTTAAGCAGGATAGACAGACTTACCGCCAGGGCAGAGTTCTGGGACTGGACGTTTTTCCTGTGAATGAAGAAAAAAAGCCTTTTAGAAAGAAGTCAGGTTCTCACGAGCTAAGCTATGTATGATCAAATAAGAGGCAATAGTAGGTCTTGATGCTAATTATGTGTGAGCTGGAAATACAGAAGAAGAAAATACAAAGTGGGTGTTGAGCTCTCTCTTTCCAATGGCTCTTTGTATTTCCCTGGTCATAAAGGTAGATGAAGGAGGCCATTTCCATCTTAGCTGATCAAAAATCCTGCAACTCACCTGTCATTTCCTCTATCTGGGTCTACAACATACCTAAATGCTTGCTGTAATCTACTCTATCCCTGAATGAGTTTCCATTTTCTCATGCGTTCCCTACATGAATAGGTTTATCCTGGCACAACTACAAATTTGCATTTTAGCTCAATCCAATGGCAGCTTATTCCATGTCTTCATTAACATTATAAAAAGAAAGGAACATGAAAAATAAGCGCAGAATTACACCATTTGATCTCATGAGTCTGATCCATCATTCAATGAGATCATGGTTACTCGGATTGGCCTCAAATTCACTAACCTGCCTGTCAACTCCACAGTCCTTGACTCCCTTGGAATTCAGAAATCTATCCAGCTCAGCCTCAACATTGAGGTATTGCTCCTAAATACTTGGTCTAAATACTTGGTCCAAATTATGTTACGTGGGGTATATACAATCTATAGAACAACTCCTCCCTGTTATAGATTGTAAGTTTGCTCGCTGAGCTGGTAGGTTTGTTCTCAAACGTTGAATTCCCATGCGAAGTAACATCAGTGAACCTTCTTTTGCATGGGAATTCCTAGATGTCTGGCATTCAAACCAGAACTCCCATCAATAACCACACCGATTTGAACCCCATTTGTCAACCTCTAAGAAAAAGAACCGGAAATGATATCACCCACTGGAACAGACCAAGACCCATAAATAGAAAGCAGGACAGAACACCTGCGCTTCAATGGAAGCTCACTGATGATGTTACCTGGCATGGTGACAAAACGTCTGAGAACAAACCTAACCAGCTCAGCAAGCAAACTTACGACTTCAACATCAACCTGAGTTAAAAATCTTCTCAAAAGTCGCATGGAGTCAGAGTTGTGCAGGACGGAAACAGACCCTTTGCTCTAACTTGTCCATGCTGATCAGACAGCCTAAATAAGTCTAGTCCTATTTGCCAGCATTTATGTGGCCCCCATTCCTAATAATTGTTCATTACACTTTAGGGCCGGATCATAAATCTGCCAGAAGCCTTACTCGTTGGCCATTTTGCAAAATAGTTTTTGATTTTTTTTGTGGTGTTATTAACTATTAGCAAAAAATACAAAAACTATTTTGATTTTATTACTGTCACATGCACTGAGATAGAGTAGTGATTTTTTTTGTGCGTGCTACCCATACATATCACACAGTAGACTAAAGCAACACACTGAAGCAAAGTCGCACTGGTTAAAGACCAACAAATACCGAAACAGCGCGGATTGATTTGGTGGGGAGGTGTTTGATTCGGTCCCAGTGAATAAACTGCACCAATTATACGTGAACATAACACGGCAATGGCGACGTTACAGGCATCACTTGGACACGTACCTGCTGACAACAATAGGAAACTTATCCCAGCGATGGCACATCGTGAAACCAACCCAGGAGGGAAATGAATTGATCTTGTTCCCCCGCATTTCTCTGCTTAATTCCCCCACCCCCCGGAACCTTTAAGTTTTCATTTTAATATTTGGTTATAATTAAGGGGCATTGTCATGACAGAGGCTGAACGCAGAGGTAAAACAGCGTTTAGACCAGCTCCTCTATCACCTAAACTTGCTTTGATAGGTTTCATGTGCATTTCTACTTTATACCATGTCCCCCCGCAGGAAGACGTCCTTCACCCTGATGCCTTCGACCTCCTGCGGGTTCATACATGGTTGATCCATCACAGAAGAAAAACAGAAAGTGTGATTACCAGTTTCAACTCTCCACAGGCTAACACCAAAGCCATGTTGTCCTGCGCCATGTTTAGTCCTGTTAGTGGCTTCCTTCTTCTTTACTGACTGGGATCTTGGGTTGGAAGATGAGTTGAAGGATGTGTGTATCCCTCAAGTTAAGCAAACCTCCCCCTCTGCGTAAATTTCCCCTTTCCCCTGAGCTGGTTCAGATGCCCCACCCTTGCTGCACCAGCGTAACTGTGTAACTTAATTTGTGAACTTTTGCATGAAGTTTAATAAGTCTCTGTCATAGATAACATCCATAGCAACCATTGAGGCGTAGGGGGCGTGTCAACAGTTCCCATGGTGACGTCTATCGGGGGTACGTCAGTCATGACCCCTTAAGGGCCAGGACTGGTCCAATCCTCTGCTCCTCAGCAGCTTTTAAGCCAATCAAAAGCCTGATTTCCCCAATAACGGCCCCACCCACCATTCACTGAGGGGCAACTTGTTTTTGATTGGATATAAGATGAGAGGGTGGCCCACTTGGCCCTTCCAAAACATGTCATTAAACAAGGCTTCACTACCCGCAGCATTTGCAGTTGTATTATAACTGGTAGGGAAAAGGCCATCGGTGTCCACCTGAAGAGTGAGATTTTCCATTCCCCCTTTTACCCATGCTCTCTCTCCTTTGCTGCCAAAGTGCTCCTTGGCTTGAATTTCCTCTTGCCTTTTTGCTGACCATTAACATGCTCAATAGATTGCAGAAACCTGGGCTGACTGTATTCAAATTTTCCCAAGCTTCTATGACCATTCAGTGACACCACTACCCAGTTATATCCCTGTTATAAAGCAACGCTTCCTATCAGATATATCTCAGCCACCAATTCAGAGGTCCAGGAGCATGTTAATTCCATCAGCCTATGCTCAGTTCCACCAACATCTCCACTGGTGGAATTGATGGATGATGGGTGTACATCTAAAGACTTAAATGCATGGGCAAACTGCTCACTGGGTCACGGCTTCCTGGTAATCCATGTTCTGCCACTGGGTAACTCTGCATGCAAGTTGTGAAGTTGGAGGAGATTGACTTTGATAACTGGGGGGGAGAAAAATCCCTGGAAGGTGTCATTTCTGTAGGCTGCTCCTTCGACAGGGCATTGGAAGTGATGGGAAGGAATGCACAGCTCAACCGGATGAGAAGAGAACCCAGCAAAAGTGGAAACCAGCGAATCTCAGGCCGCCGCCTTCCTCCTCCGCAGAGACTGACATGCCAGCCAAGGGATCCTGAGGCCCAGCAGGTGATGCCTTGAATACAGAGTTGACCATCAAGGCTCAAACCGTCATCGCACAATACAGGAGGCTGCCTTCACTGGTAGAGCTTCGCGTTCGAGTTGCCCACCATTTCACTTTCTTGGAAGCTTGCTTCAGATTAGCAAGGAACAAAATCATTTTGCTCATGGTTCACAGCAATCATTTGAGTGGTCATTTTAAAGGTACTCTCACCAACGGTCAGAGTTAGAAACATAGCTCTGTTTAAGACACATGCATACTTCCTGTGCAGTCATAACCCTGTATGCCTCACTCTGTCTAAACACCTGACAATCTGTATTCCCATGTATGGTATGACCTGCCTGGACTGCATGCAAAACAAAACTTTTCACTGTATGCAGGTATCTGTGTCAATGAAAAGCATCAAATCAAGACACTATCTTAACCAACTTTTCAGACATACCTCTGGGACTTGAACATGGGCCTCCTACCTTAGAGTTATGGACATTACCACTACACCACCAGAAACCACGCTCTTACCCAACTCTGGTAAGGCATTTTTCTTTTAAATCAACCTACTCAGAGATGTCATTGCATACATCGGGAGTCCCACCTCTGGTGGGTCTTGGGCCTGGGTCTCCTGATTCAGATGTAGGGACACTACCATGATGTCACAAGAGCCCAAATAAGACACAAAGGTATTTTCTAATCAAACTGTTCACAGATGTCATTATATATTGCCGGAGCTGGTGGGACTTGACCTTGGGTCTCCTCGTCAAGCAGTAGGGACACTAGGACTGTGCCACAAGAGCCTTAACAAGACGCAAATAGACCAAGACCTGACTGAGAACGTCACGCTCAGTGAACTTTGTATTTACGAGCAGGGTTCTTACCGCTGTGTGTGGGTGCCTTGGGGAGGCACACCACAGTGCCCACCAACACCTTTGAGGCAATTAGAGAGACATGGGCACCACAGGGGTTGGAGTGTCTTATTTTCCACTCCAATTCCATTTCGTTTAGTATCTTCATCTTTCTTCCTTCCTGTGGTGTGTAGTACTAATAATTCATTCATTAAGTCGTCATATAGGACATCCGGTGGTGTGTTTTCAAAAAAAAAGTTCTTAATTTGATTTCTGTTTATTTAGATAAATGGGTGATTTGCTAGTGGATTTTTCAGGATAAAACACAAGCTAAATCATTGTGAAGCTACATCTGAGTCCAGGAGAAAATAAGGACTGTCATTGTTGGAGATCAGAGTCGAAAAGTGTGGTGCTGGAAAAGCACAGCCAGTCAGGCAGCATCCGAGAACCAGGAGAATCGATGTTTCAAGCATAAGCTCTTCATCAGGAATGATCATTCCTTCATCATTTTCCAGCACCACACTTTTTGACTCTACATCTGAGTCCAGCTGACCTTGGAGAGAGACAGCACACCCTATCCACCAGTCGCCTTGAAGCTTTCAGGACAGGTGGGCACCACAGGGGCTGGGCTATTATTTTCCACGCGGGTGATATTTTGATTTAGCTGTTAATTCTTCCTTTGTTATTTTGCTATTATTACGATGCCAGAGCTGATAATTTTTCTTTTTGGATTATTTGGAAAAAAACTAGAGTTTTCCATTTGGAGTTTGCCTTTGGACAGTTTCAGTAGTAAAAAGTAGTGTTTATATTACAATATAGACTTACAATAAAACACTGTAAATCTCAAAGACTTTTGCTACGTATTTTGACCTTTATTGGTCAGAGTATTGAGTACAGGAGTTGGAACGTCATGTTGCGGCTGTACAGGATATTGGTTAGACCACTGTTGCAATATTGCGTGCAATTCTGGTCTCCTTCCTATCGGAAGGATGTTGTGAAACTTGAAAAGGTTCAGAAAAGATTTACAAGGATGTTTCCAGGGTTGGTGGATTTGAGCTATAGGGAGAGGCTGAACAGGCTGGGGCTGTTTTCCCTAGAGCGTCGGAGGCTGAAGGATGACCTTATAGAGGTTTACAAAATTATGAGTGGCATAGACAGGATAAATAGACAAAGTCTTTTCCCTGGAGTTGGGGAGTCCAGACCTAGAGGGCATAGGTTTAGGGTGAGAGAGGAAAGATATAAAAGAGACCTAAGGGGCAACGTTTTCATGCAGAGGGTGGTATGTGTATGGAATGAGCTGCCAGAGGATGTGGTGGAGGCTGGTACAATTGCAACATTTAAAAGGCATTTGGATGAGTATATGAATAGGAAGGGTTTGGGGGGATATGGGCTGGATGCTGGCAGGTGGGACTAGATTGGGTTGGGATATCTGGTCGGCATGGACGGGTTGGACCGAAGGGTCTGTTTCCGTGCTGTCTCCATGACTATATGACTCTGTGACATCAGTGCATTTGAAACAACCAATATCTCCAATGCATTTCTGTTCCTACCAATTAATTTTTGTGGTGTCAGTATTTTTAAAAATGTATTCATTTTTACGGTATGTGAACGTTGCCGGCTGGGCCAGCATTTATTGCTCGTCCCTAGTTGCCCCTTGAGAAGGCAGTAGTGAGCTGCCTTCTTGAACTGTGGCAGTCCACCTGCTATGGGTTGACCCACAATGCCATTAAGGATGGAATTCTGGGAATTTGACCCGGTGACCATGAAGGAACAGCGATACGTTTCCAAGTCAGAATGGTGAGTGGCTTGGAATTGGAAAAAGCACAGCAGGGCAGGTAGCATCCGTGGAGGAGGAGAGTCGATGTTTTGGGCATCAGGACTACTTGAAAAGTCATCTCTCCTCCTGCTCTGATGCTCCCTGATCTGCTGTTCTCTTTCTAATGCCACACTTTATCGACTCTGGCTCTCTAGCATCTGTGGTCCTCACTACCTCCGAGTGGCTTGGAGTGGAAGTTAAAGGTGATGGGTGTTCCCATATATCTGCTGCCTTTGTCCTTCGAGATGGAAATGGGCATGGGTTTAGAAGGTGCTGTGTGAGGATCTTTGGTAAATTTCTGCAGTGCAAGTATGTGAAAAATTGCAAAGCTTCTCCAATTGTGTGTTCTTAAACACACTATGCCATATACGCATATATCTTGTCAAAACTTTTCATTTTGTATTCGTCAGGACATCTCACAAGAATACAAAATCAAGAGGAACCCCAACATCTGTACTCCTGCAAAATGTTCTGATGACTACAATGTGAAAGCTTCAAAAAATGTCCCTTTTTTTTCAGGAAGACTCAAATTCTGTACTACCAAAGAACTATCAATAACTTTAATTTTCACCATTAAGAAACATAAGATCGAGAGAATCAAGATCCAAAGGGTCACAAATTCAAGATGATTGCCAAAGAAGCAGTGACAACGTGAGAAAAATCTTTTTCATGTTGTGATTGGTTAGGATCTTGAATCTGCCGCCAGACAGTGTAATGGAGGTAGATTTAATCAAGGCTTTCTAAAGCAAATGAGATCATTATATGAAAATAAAATAAAAACCACGGAATACATAGAGAAGGTGAAGGGAATGAGCCTAGATAAATTGTTCTTTCAGAGCACAGGTACAGACACGATGGAGTGAATGGTCTTCATTTGTTCTGTGAACATTCTATGATGCAAAGTAGTCACTTCTCTTGCATTCTGACCATTTACCCCCATTTACACCTATTTTACATTCAAGCGTGTTCCATTGAGATTGGCAGACATATTGACACTGTAGAGGGAATGGGCGCACTTTGGGGTGAACTTTGGATTGCACCCATTGAAAAAAAATTATAGGCTGCCCCTTTATCAGATGATTCCAACCAACCTGCTCTTGATCAAAATAACTGATCCTGGAAGGCAAACCTGCAGCAAGACCAAGAAGAGAGCATTTTTCTGGAATTATTGATACCAATTGAACTTAGAAGGCACCAGTTTCTGTTACTGGATCCAAGATACTGTCAAAACATCAGTTTCTGTGAATGAATTTACACTGTAGTACAGGAGTTTCAACGTATGCGCAATTACAATACAATGTGATGACTCAATTTGTCACTGAAATGAAAAGTTGCACTTTTTCAGTGCCTTTTTTGAGTCTCTAAGACATTCCGGCACACTTTATACTTCTGGTCAGACTACATTTGGAGTATTGTGTGCAGTTTTGGGCCCTATATCTCAGGAAGATGTACTGGAGCGGGTCCAGAGGATGTTCATGAGAAATGGTTCCAGGAATGAAAAGCTTAACATATGAGGAACATTTGAGGATTCTGGGTCTATACTGAATGGAAGTTAGAAGGATGAGAGGATATCTAATTGAAACATCCAGAATATTGAATGGTCTGGACAGATAGATGTTGGGAAGATGTTTCCATTTGTAGGAGAGATTAGGACCCGAGGGCACAGCCTTAGAGTAAAGGAGGCCTTTTAGAATGGAGATAAGGAGACACTTCTTCAGCCAGAGAGTTGTGAATCTATGGAATTCATTGCTACAAGTCGCTGTGGAGGCCAGGTCATTGAGTATATTAAGACTGAGACAGATAGGGTCTTGAGTATCAAAGGGATCAAGGGTTTCAGGGAGAAAGCAGGAGAGTAGGGTGGAGAAACTTATCAGCCATGACTGAATGGCAGAGCAGACCTGCTCCTATGTCCTATGCTCCTCTGGTCTTACAGCTTTATAAAAGTTAGCTGTCGGTCATCATCTGACTGTTGCATTCTCCATGGCAACTTGGCAACAAATCAGATTCCACTTCCCAACCAATCAGCATGTTCTTCCCATGCAGTCTAAAAATGTTGTTCCATTTGACCTTGTATTTTTATGCAAATTGTCCTGATGAGTGCAAGGCAAGAAGTTTTGACAAAAATGTACCATTTTTCAACAATATCCAAATTCTGTCCTACCAAAACACTGTTTCAGTTGCTTTGGAATGTAATGATTACTTTAATATAGAAAACACACTTGCTAAACTGCACACAGCAAGATCCCACAATATGCAACATGGTAATGACCAGAAAAATCTGTTCAGTGATGTCGGGTGAGCGATAAATGTCAATCAGGCCGGAACAATAGAAGGAACTCCCCTCTTCTGCTTTAAAATAGCACTCAAAATCTCATGAGGAATCTTACCTGAATATCACAACTGAGAGATAACACCTCTCTTAGTACTGCACTGAAATCTTGATGTATATTCCTTGCTTAGCTCTCTGGAGTGTCACTTAAATCCATAAGCTTCTAACTCAATGGTAACAGCACTACCAACTGAACATCTTTGCAATAATAAAATCCCTACAGTGTAAAGCAGGCCATTCAGCAAAAGTTCACATTGACCCTCCCAAGAACATTCCACCCAGACATCCCTGTAGTCTATCCCCAGAACCCTGCATTTCCCATGGCTAATTTTACCTAGCCTACACATCCTTGGACACTTAGCATGGCCTAGCCACCTAACCTGCATATCTTTGGACTGTCGGAGGAAACCAGAGCAAACACGATAGACACAGGGAGAACATGCCACCTCTACACAGACAGTCACCTGAGTCTGGAATCAAACCTTGCTCGCTGGCATTGTGAGGTACCAGTGCCAACCACTGAGCCACCATGCCACTTGATCAATGGGAATCTGTGCAGTCCATTTACTTTATACAAACCTAGCAAATTTCAGAGCCATCAACCCAGCAAAATACTGCAAATGCTGGAAAGCTGAAACAGTATGCTGCAGATCGGAGTCTGGTATGACTCCTTTTCAGACCTGGACTCAAAATGTTAATTGTCTCTCCCTCTCCACAGTTGCTTCCAGACCTGCTGAATAACTCCAGCATTCCTGATGTTGGTTTGATGTTCACTGTAGGTCATTTGTCAGTGGAATATTCTGGTTGGATGTGAGAATCTCTCCTGCTGATTAATGTTTTGCTGCTTAAGACAATCTTTTCGTCATTTCATCAATCTCCCACTTGTCCTTTAAGACATGTCACGAGTTTAATGTCCCTTGATTGGTATTTGTGTTTTCTTTCACATTATCCCCCTTCACTTTATTCTGATAATACTGCCTGTCTGTCTTTTCATTTTCAAGCCCTTTTGACAGGCTGCCTAACCTGTTCTGTGTTTCTCACATTCTCCCCGTGTCAAATTTCCATCATTTGCTGCCCAGTGGTGGTGGTTTTTACATTACAAATTGTGATGTTGGTTAAGCATTGTGATGTCAAATGATTTACAAGACCTCTTGTTTATTTTCATTCATGTTTCCTTCAGAAAACTATGGGGAAATGTGCCTAATGAAGCATAGAGCAGAATGCCGATATTGAAACAATGATAATGGTCAGTGGGTTAAAGAACAGGAAGGGAGAGATGAGGAGAGCCATAGAGTTATAGAGTCATAGCTCACGGAAACAAACCCTTCATGCCAACCAGGTGTCCTGAACTGAAGTGGTCCCATTTGCCTGCATTTGGCCCATATCCCTCGAAACATCTCCTATCTATCTACATGTCCAAATGTCTTTTAAATGTTGTAATTATACTCACCTCCACCACTTCATCTGGCAGCTCGTTCCATGTAGCTCCATCCTCTGTGTGAAAAAGTTGCCCCGAGGTACCTTTTAAATCTTTCCCCTTTCACCTTAAGCCTGCACCCTCTAGTTTTGGACTCCCCCACCCTGGGGAAACGACCTTGGCCATTCACCTTACCTGTGCCCCTCATGATTTTACAAATCTCTATGAGATGACCCCTCAACCTTCTACGGTCCAGGGAAAATAATCCAAGCCTATCCAGCCTCTCCTCATAACTTGACCCCTCCAGTCTCGGTAACATCCTTGTAAATCTTTTTTGCACCCTTTCTAATTTCCTGTAGCAGGGTGAACAGAATTGTACACCAGGTTTAATTAGGAGCTCCGAAAGCCAGTGCTTCCAGTTAAACCTGTTGGACTATAACCTGGTGTTGTGTGATTTTTAACTTTGTACACCCCAGTCCAACACCGGCATTTCCAAATCAGAATTGTACGCAGTACTCCAAATGTGGCCTCACCAATGTCTTCTAAAGCTGTAACATGACATCCCAACTCCTGTACTCAATACTGTAACAGATTAAGGCAAGTGAGCCAAACACCTTCTTTACTACCCTGGCTAACTGTGACTTCACTTTCAAGGAACTATGTCCTAGGTCTTTCCATTCTGACCTGAAACATCGATTCTCCTCTTCCTCTGATGCTTCTTGTCCCGCTGTGCTTTTTCCAGCTCCACTCTTTATCCCCTCTAACACTCCCCAAGGCCCAAACATTAACTGCATAGGTCTTTTTTAAGGTGGTGAATTATTATCTAGATTACCATCCCGAGAGATCTGACAGAAGCATGTTCAATAACTTCCTAACGGGGATTATATACATTTAGTTGAAGAAGAACAAACCGGATTCAGGGCAGAGAGTTGGGTGAAGAATAGGAATTGGAATAATTGGATACCTCTTTCAAAGAGCTAGCGCAGATGCACTCAGCTGAAAGGCCTCTCTCTTTGTGTGCTGTGTCTTCCTACGGAGCCATGGTAAACCATTATGAGTTTCACTTTTCTGACACGATGAGTGATTTATGCAAATTTGGCATCCTAATTAATTTTCTGGACAGGTCTTCAAGTGGAATGATACCACTTCCACACCACCTACCCCCCACCCACCATGCCAAGTTATAGGAAGGATATTATTAAGCTGGAGGGGGTTCTGAAGAGATATACCAGGATGTTGCTGGGTATGGAAGGTTTGAGTTATAAAGAAAGGTTAGGACTTTTTTCACTGGAGCGTAGAAGGTTGAGGGGTGACCTAATAGAAGGTTATAAAATCATGAGGGACATAGATAGGATTAATGGTAGTTGTCTTTTCCCTAGGATGGAGGATTTCAAGACCGGGGGCATGTTTTTAAGGTGACAGTAGAGATATTTGAAAAAGACCTGAGAGGCAAACGTTTTTACACAGAGGGTAGTTCACATGTGGAATGAAATTCCTGAGGAAGTGGTGGATGTAGGCACAGTTATAATGCTTGGAAGACACTTAGATAAGTACGTGATTAGGAAAGGTTTGCAGAGATAAGGGCCAAGAGCAGGCGGGTGGGACTAGTGTAGTTTGGGATTATAGACATGTGGGACCGATCGGTCTGTTTCTGTGCTGTACGACTCTATGACTCTATGGATTGTCAGCCTGGATTATACACTCAAATCACTAAGTGGAGAAGATCTATGATGTGTATTTTAAAGCTGAGTTACCCAAAGAAAACTTTCAGTTATTATCCAAACACTTAAATGTGAGAAACACATAAAATACAGCAGCAAACGTAGGTTATTGGCCCTTCAAGCCTACTCCACCATACAATAAGAACTTAACTCTAACCTTTTACCTGAAATTCAACTTCTTATACCAGTCCCGTATCCTTTGACACCCTTCATATGAAAAAAAAATCTGTTGATTTCACTTGTGAATGGGTTCAGTAACTGAACATCAACAGCTTTCTGGAGTAGAGCAATCCAAAACTTCCTTATCACTTTATTTTGAGGCTATGCATCAGAGAATTATGGAATCATAGAATCCCTACAGTGGAGATGAAGGACATTCAGCCCATCAAGTTCTAGTTCCGTCTCCTTTTCCCCACCCAGCCAAGCACAATCTCCCATTCAGAACCTCTTAAGAATGTCACATGTCTTGACTAGGTCATTTCTCATTGGACAATCTTCTCATTTTAGGAATCAGTGCAATGACCTTTGTTGCACTTGCTCTGAGGACAGTGTATCCTTTAGGATAAAAGTTAAGCCATTAATAAAGGGTGGGTGGGAATGTGAAACTGGGGCCATGATCAGGTCACTTGTGATTGTATTGAATGTCAAGGCAGGCTAGTTGGGCATATATCCTTGTCGTGCTCCTAACTTGTTTCCTCATTTTCAGGGATGAAGATGAAGAGGAATTTTTGAATCCTTGTGACTCATGACACCCCCTGGCATAAATGCTGAGTCATTGCTTATTGAAGACCGAGACCAATAAATTTCTAGAGATTAAAAATATTAAAGGATTTGGCTAGTGGAGGAAAATGACATAGTGGTTAAAGATTAGCCTTGATCTAATTGAATGAAGCAGGCTGAAGTGATGGAATTTTGTTTGGCATTCTTTCAGGGGGGCATTGCTGGCTGGGCAAGCATTTATTCATCCATCTCTATCACCCTTAGGAAGTTGTCCGTGAGCTACCCTCCTGAACCATTCCAGTTTCTTTGGTGAAGACCATTCCTGCTCCCACTGCTCTTATTTCCTATATTTCATGACTAAAGAAACCAAAACTGTGCAAAGTATTTCAGGAGTGATCCCTGGACAGCCCTACATCATAGTAAGAACTCCATTAAAAACAAATAGGTTTGGACCCCATTTACCAACATCTCAGAAACAGAACCGGAAATGCTACACCCACCACAACAAATGAGACACATATATAGCAAGTGGGACAGAGCACTAACGCTTCACCGGGGGCTCACCAATGATGTTTCCTAGTACGGTGACAAAACATCTGAGAACAAACCTACCAGCGAGCAAACTTACAACCTGAGCTACAAATATTCTCCCAGATCAGTAAGAACTCTATTAATATATTGCAATCCTTTAGTAGCATGTTAGTCAGGCAACACTTCAAGAGAAAGACTGCACCTATAGAAATGTCCCCACACCTATACTGAGGTGGAGACGTGTTTGCAGGATGTGTCAGAGGAACTCCACCTGGAAGTGTTTTGGATCACCTGGGAAACAGCGGGTTGTGACATCTACTGTCTTGGCCAAGGCATGCTGTCCAAATGGGTGACTCTTTAGGACTTAACCTCGAGCTGCATATTAAAACTTATCCTCATATCACGTTTGGTTCTTCTGTTGATCTCCCAAAATTACGACCTCTGCTTCTTAACTCTTCCATCAATACGAATAAACCCTTCCTCTCTGTTCTCTCCGGACCCCTCATGACCACATTGACCTCTTGCCAACCTTTTCTTTCAGAAAGAGTCCAGCTCCAGCCTCTTTAATTGATCCACCACTTATCGGAACTCCCTCAGCCCAAAGCCATTCTTTCCTGCATCCTCTCTAACTGCTTCCCAACTTCCCAAAGTGCCCAAGATCAGTCTCTATATTCCCACTGATTTATAAAAGTTCATCATACTGCACAAAGTGGAGGACCAGCATCTCATCTTCAACCTTCTGGACTTAATACTGAGTTCCACACCTTTGGATTGTGAACCCACTCCCATTTCTTCCCTTTCTCTTACCTTTACTTTCAGAGTCACGGAGTTGTACAGATGGAATTGGCTTTTGCAACCTCAAGCCTACGTCACGGTACAAGTGCCAGGCAACCTTACCACTCATGCATAGATTGGGTTTCTTTCATCTTCAGGACATCTCTTAGCCTTCTACCCCTTCAGCCTTGGAAGAGACTGTTAGTTCACCGTGGTGCTTTCTGAAATAAACTGTCCTTTTATTTTGCCCCCTCTTGAGGTGACCACATCCCTTTAAACTCCATCTTTGTACCATTGTTCATGTGCCATTCATTCAGCCGGATCAGAACCCAGAGTTGTGAAGAATAATTAATCAATGTTGCTTGACTTGCCAAAGTTGAGATAGGATTTGTACATCACAATTCCAGTGAAACCTGCAGATGTTCTTTACTCTGGCCTGCCTTACACCAGCACATGGACATTGGACCCACAGTTGTAATAAGGTAATCTAATTGAAAAGAATGTTAAAATTCAAATCAACTTAAGGGTATGATAGATTATTGATATGATTACTACTGACGAGCATCGAGTGGTCAGTTATGGTGCAACTGAAGACATTGCAATGTACACAGGAGGGCAAATTCCTTTAGAATTTCACTTTAAAACTAAAAGAAATTGTCTTACTATGCACTCTAGTGAAATGTATGACACTGTCACTTTTTTTATACAAAAGCAAACATAATTTAAAGCAATTCCACCTCAATTACAATCACCATTCAGTGGAGTTAATATAGACTTCAATCTCATCAGATACTACGGAAGGTACAATTAATGGTAAGTGAAAATTATTGTGTATAATTTGTGAAAAAAAGAAGTGAGCTATTAAGTGACTGTGATTTAAGCCTGTAATGTAATGTTAATAATTAGAGCTTTAAGCCCACTGGTTCTGATGTCACCTGAACCCTCTGATTAAATTCTTGCCTGCTCACTCAATGCAATCTGTCACTATAATTCTCTAACCACTGTTACCAATTGATTCACAATCAAGATAATCCATCACTGATAAAACTGCAAAGGAATAGCTCATATTGTGAGAGCTTTCCCACGATTGAACGAACTGGAGTTTCCATAGCGTAGTGGTCATCACACTTTGCCTCACACGTGAAAGGTCCCCCTGGGTGGGAACATTATGGACTCTTATGGCGTGGTGGTAGTGTCCCTACCTCTGAGCCAGGAGGTCCAGTTTTCTTGTCCCACCTGTTCCTGAGCTGTGTTATAACAGGTTGATTCAATAATATACAAATGATCTGAAGATAAAATAACTGCACAAACTGCAAGAAAGTTGACATGACGAAATATATCAAGTGAAAACCTGTACTCCTTACAACTTGGTAAAACTCCCACATTGCAATAAGGTGAGTTTCACTCAGACATGGTAGCATTTAGCTGAAACACCAGTGATTTTAGAAAATCAGTTACGTAATTGTTTGTCACTATGGTGACTTTGATAACAGACCAATTAACTGTTGCAATTATCTACTTGAGTAAAATACAGACGTTTTTACTAAGGTAATTACTGAAAGTAAAGTTGCCACAGTCTTACCAAATCATGGGTATACTCTCTCATTAGACAGAGATTTAACCTGAGGGTCACAACATTCTGAGGGGAGAGGTTGAGAAGGAGAGTCCTTGATGGTAACCTCAGTTAGTGTGGGAATTGAACCCACGCTGTTGGTGTCACTAATAAGCTGTCTGGCCAACACGCTAATGGAAGCCCAAAATACATAAATAGACTGCAGTTGTACAACCTACTGAGTATCATTTTCCTGTCGGCTTATTAAGAAACGTACAAGCATGGTGTTATCAAAACTAAAGGAAAATGTTGTAGTCGGATACACGCAGGAATTATCCACCTAGGGAGATCTCCTTTCCTCCAATCATTGTATAATGTCAAGCCTATTCCTATAACTTGTAAATAGATGCAGAGATGCAATAAACTATATCTTGTGTACTCTACAGGCCAAGGGTGGCTGACCATTCATATACTGTAAGCCCTTAATTACCGAAGGCTTTCTGTCAATCCTCTTTGATGCTAACCTGATCATTTCCACAGACCACCTAGGAAGAATGTTATGTGGTAATGATATATGTTTATTAATTAATGTAAAGTATAATTGTATCCACTCATCCAATTGCTTTTCCTCTCAGGTAGAAGTGGATACTGCTGATGCTGGAGATTAGAGTCAAGATTAAAGTGGTTAAATTAAATTAAATTAGGATTCCTGAACGTCAATTCTCCTGCTCCTCAAATGCTGCCTGACTTGATGCGCTTTTAGGTTAGATTACTTACAGTGTGGAAACAGGCCCTTCAGCCCAACAATTCCACACCGACCTGCTGAAGCACAACCCACCCAGACCCATTCCCCTACATTTACCCCTTCATCTAACACAACGAGCAATTTAGCATGGCCAATTAACCTAACCTGCACATTTTTGGACTGAGGGAGGAAACCCACGCAGACAAGGGGAGAATGTGCAAACTCCACACAGTCAGCCGCCTGAGGCGGGAATTGAACCCTGGTCTCTGGCACAGTGAGGCAGCAGTGCTAACCACTGTGCCACTGTGCCGCCCACTTTCAGCACCACTCTAATCTTGACTGCTTTTCCTCTCAGTTGAACTTGCTGTTACAAATGTGTGGTTACAATATTTTCATATTTTGTAAACAAAGTTAATCTGTATCCCAAAATGGGCGCAGAGGAATCTTACAAAATAGTTTCTGAAGATCATTTGACTTCTCTTGTGGACTCAATTGGAACCAAATACAGACTGACTACATTATCTTAAGAGTCAATCACAAAGGGTCATTAAAGAGTTTAGAGGGATAATGGTCAATGCTGGCAAATGAGACTAGATTAATTTAGAATATCTTGCCAGTGTAGACAAGTGGAACCAAAAGGTCCGTTTCCATGCACAACAGCTTTATGACCCAATTCCAAGACCATTCTTTCAGTCCTCAAAAGGTGTAAAGACATGTGGGGCTGAACAAGAGTCAGGAAGATGGACATCAGGACGCATACTAGCATAATCAAATTTCCTCTGTTGAAGAATTAATTAAAATTAGTTAGTTTGTTTCTTTGCAATAAAATCTGTCTATAGACAGCCATTTTTGGATAAGAATCATCTGAAAACCATGGCAGAAACATTGTGAAATGGCTTTTCAGCAGCGAGACAGAGGGAGGTGTCTAGGACAAGCCAGCTCTGGAGACTGCAGTACTGAACAAAGTTACAAGAGACAGTGCTGCAAGAGTAAAGCAAAGGCATCTTAAATCACTCCCAGGACATGGTTTGCAGTTACAACATGCAAAGGTGCTCAAAACGTGGGCCTCCTCCAAGTACAACAAGTGTAGGGTAAAGTGGAATTTGTTATTTTGTTGCAATGCATGGATATTCCAATTGAAACATATAAGGACATTGCTATGGATTTTATATGCTGTGGAAGAGCAGTATCCTGCAATAATGGACTCAAGACAAGCTATTCTTGAGTTTATAAAAAAGCTACATCAGTGACACTACCAATGCTTTGTGTTTTGATAAAAGTTACACATCAAACAGTGCTTCGTTGTCTTGCTGGTGAGTTACAAGATTGGAGACTCAAGCCGTACTCCAGAGACTTCCAAACCAGCAATCTTTCCAGCCAAGTGCACTTTTCGATCACATCATTTCAATGCCCCTGACTGACCTCCCCAGTGGATGTGTAAAAGATCCAGGGCATTCTTTCAACAAATAGCAGGGAAGCTTTCCACAAGATCCTGATCAATAATGTGCCCTCAATTAAATTCATGAAAAGGAAAGTCAGGTTGCGCTGTCATTACAATAATGCTGCTAATGGGAGCTAACTATGTACAAATTGTCATGATTGAAATAGTGTCCACACTTCCAAAACATTTAATGACTTGCTAAACATGATGGGACATCCGGAGACAAATCAAGTGAGCATGTGTTGTCAGTTTCAAAAGTAATTTCTATGATACCATGCTGACTGTGCATTGAAGTTTCAGCTATGTTACCATTTCTTGTCACCTTTTTTTTTGATTAGATTAGATTAGATTAGATTACATTACAGTGTGGAAACAGGCCCTTCGGCCCAACAAGTCCACACCGACCCGCCGAAGCGAAGCCCACCCATACCCCTACATTTACCCCTACATTTACCCCTTACCTAACACTACGGGTAATTTAGCATGGCCAATTTACCTGACCCTGCACATCTTTGGACTGTGGGAGGGAACCGGAGCACCCGGAGGAAACCCACGCAGACACGGGGAGAACGTGCAAACTCCACACAGTCAGTCGCCTGAGGCGGGAATTGAACCCGGGTCTCAGGCGCTGTGAGGCAGCAGTGCTAACCACTGTGCCACCGTGCCGCCCACAAAGCAAACCCACACAGATACAGGGAGAATGTGCAAACTCAGCACAGACGGTTGCCTGAGGCTGGAATCGAACCTGGGTCCCTGGTGCTGTGAGGCAGCCGTGCTAACCACTGAGCCACCGTGCTGCCTCTCTACCATTGGCCATCATGTATGAGAGACAGTTACATAACATAATATGGTGACAAGGCCAGTGATAGACGGAAAGACTCCCCTTGTGAAGAAACCAGCGCCTGATGAGAGGCACAGATTTGTATGCTGGTTATCAACATGGGCACTCTGACCATAGACTGGCTTGTATATGAGAAACTGAGAAGGAAATAAAGACTTATGATTTATTCAGCATCTTCCTCCATCTAATTCACACAGCAAGAAACATTTGAATGCAGAAGTTTGTTTTGAATGCTTTTAATTAAGTGAGGAAAAAAAAATTACTGCTTACGATTTACAATATTTTATATTGTAAACCCCCTCCCACCCCCCACCACTGAATATCAGAAGGTTCACTGCAGCTGGATCAATGCCAGAGTCAAAACCTTTCTTCAACACGTGGCCGAAGAAACAATACTTTGTAGGTTCGACATTTTCATGGTGCACAAATTAAAATCAAGAATATTTTTTCAAAGTGGCACAATGGGAAAAAGCAATTAGTATCATGTTACCTACAGAGTAGAACAGGAGCATCCTTGTTTCAATGTCTAATCTGTGTTGAATTAATTGCCCAGAGGCAAGGTGGCAGATCTCCTACCCTTATCATGACAATCACACTCATCTTTCAGTCCTGTGCTAACTGATCTAAACGGGCTCCCAATTCAACAAGAGAATTCTCCTGTTTGCTTTCAAATCTCTTCACGGAATTACCTCATTCCAGTCTGGCCACCTTCAGAGAACTCTGCATTCTGTTTCCAGTTTGCTTGCTTCCACGTCGGTCACTGTGATGAACTCTAAAGTTCAGGGACCAGAGGTTATTCAGGAAGACTTTGTAGGGTCAATAGGGCTGTGTTTGTTGTTTTGTTTCTGGTGCCTTTGTTAATGACAGATGGTCCAACTAGTTTCATCCTCTTTGTTGCCTTTCTAATGGTTAGTACAAGTAGCTTGCTGAGCTATTTCAGAGGGCAGATAAGAGTTAAACACATGTGCTATGAACCTAGAGGTATATATTGGTCAGACGAGGTCAGGATGGCAGTTCCCTTCTCTAAAAGCCAAGAGTAAACCTATGGGTTTTTACAACAATTACAATGGTCATCATTAGACTTTAAGAACAGGTTTTTACTGGATTCAAATTCCAACACGTTCAATAGTGAGATTCAAATCCAGGTCCTCAGAACATAAGCTGGGGGGCTGTCGGTTACCTTTGTTATTATATTTGGCCTCAACATTCCTGATCGAAGGATCAGGAAAGCTCCTAATCTCTACCAAATTGTTTGATATTGCCTCTGTCTATATATCATGTGAAGACATTAGATTTTCTCTGGCTGTAAAGCTTGCAAAATTAAACAATGGGTTGGAGTTAGGGTTAGGGTTAGTGTTTAGGGTTGGAGTTAGAGTTATAGTTGGGGTTAGGGTTAGAGTTAGGGTTGTGTTTAGGGTTAGGGTTCGGCTTTGAGTTGGGTTAGGGAAGGGTAATCCTATTGTAGCAGCTAACATTGTGTTTACTTCCAGTTAATTCTAAACTTAGCTCCAGCATAAATGAAAACCTTATCCATTTTCTCAGCGTATTCATTAATTGAATGTGGGCATTTCTGGGCCGACATTTATTGCCTGTCTCTGATTATCCACAAGGAGATGACTGTGAGCCACTGCAATCCATGTCGTGTAGATATACCCACATTGCTTTATGCTTTTCTGAGACTATGGTGACTTTACCTTTGTCTCATTGAGAGACCTTGAGGTAAATAAATAGTATTTCCGCCTTTAGATTCAAATCTCACTCCAGAACCTGATGTCTGATCATAACACAGTCAAAGAGTTTGATTTGTCAACTTCTAAATCCTTCTAATGCACACCAATGGCAGGTGGTAGGATACCTGCTCAGCCAAGTGTTTAAAAGAACATTAGAACTGCTACCTTCACTATCCATGATTCGGAGATGCCGGTGTTGGACTGGGGTGTACAACGTTAAAAATCACACAACACCAGGTTATAGTACAACAGGTTTAATTGGAAGCACACTAGCTTTCGGAGCGTTGCTCCTTCATCAGGTGACAGTGGGCCCACAACCTGGACTATAACCTGGTGTTGTGTGATTTTTAACTTCACTATCCACATGTGTGTGTGCAACATGAAAGTGAAGGTCAGTGAAATTTTATCGTGCATTTTATAAGCCACTAACACCATAAACATAGAGAGTTCTTTCACTCAGTTTAGAAGGATTAACATGTTGGAAAGGTTTCCAACTTGCACTGCATTGCCCTCTTGTGGTGTAGTGCTGGTGTCCCTGCTTCTAGACCAGCAGACTCAGGTTCAGGTCCTCATTGTTTTAGAGGTGTGTGTGAGACAGCAACTCTGAACAGGTTGATTAGAAGCACTTATTTTTTTGTCAGGAAGCTGAAGAGAAAGGTATGTCAACTAGGAACAGTTAGAGACTGAAGGTGTACACAGCATAACTTACCACAAATCATGGCCCGAACTGCCCCCATTTGTCTTGGCAACCTTCAGATTCACGAATCCAATTTTACCATAAAAGGGGTAAATAGCATGTCAGATAGTAGCAGGATTGTGGCAAAGGTACAAGATAGTTTGCACGTCATAGCTAAGATGTTGTGTTTGGTATTCGACATGAAGGAAAGAGTATGCATTTCTGTAGTGCCTTTCACAGCCTCAAGACAATGGAAAGCACTGTAAGCCAATGAAGTACACTCAAAACGTAGCCACTTGGAAACCTAGCTGCGGGTTTGCACACATCAATCTCCCAGAGATAATGATAAGGTTAATGACCAGATAATTGTTTTTTACAGTGTTAGCTCAGGGTACATAACAGATAGGGAAAAAAGGAACTTTTCTTTGAAATGGCACATTAGAATAATGGCATTGGGATCTACTGAATTCGTGAAAGGTCTAGTGTAGATACAAAGCATTCTTTACTTAACTAATGAACATTAATACATTTACCAAAACAAAACGGTGGCTCAGTGGTTAGCATTACTGCCTCACAACACCTTCCCGGATTTGACTCCAGCCTCAAGTGACTATGTGTGTGGAGTTTGCGCATTCTCCTTGTGTCTGAGTTGGTTTCCTCCCACAGTCTGAAGTTGTGTAGGCTAGGTAGATTAGCCATAGGAAATGCAGGGCTTCGGGGATAGTGTCTGAATGGGATGATGTTTGGAGGGTCAGCGTGGGGCTTGATGGGCCGAATGGTCTGATTCCACGGTTCCATGATTCTAAAAGTTGAATTTATGTTCTGCATTTTGCATCATTCCTTCATCAATAAGATGACCAGTCACCTCACTCCCAGTCTTCATTATCAGGCTGTAATGAGTTGGATGGGTCCCATTGGGATCCTCCTTCAATTACGAGTCCCAGCACCATCAATACTTGTTGCAATGGCATGTTTGAGAACGAAAGTGAGCGTGTAGACTTTCCAAGATCCCATATTCCTGTGACACCCTATACCAAAGACCTGTCAGTCTTTACTGTGATTCAGACAGAATTCATTCCAGAGGTTGCAGATCTGAGGAAGGGTCACCAGACCCGAAACGTTAACGTTGATTTTTCTTCACAGATGATGCCAGACCTGCTGAGCTTTTCCAGCAACTTCTGTTTATGTTCCCAAACTAAACTAGTCCCATGTGTCCCATATCCCTCCAAACCTTTCCTATTCATGAACTTATCCAAATGTCATTCAAACATAAATGTACCTGCATTCACTTCCTCTAGCAGTTCGTTCCAGACATGACGCACTCTCTGTGTAAAGAAAATTGTCCCCCATGTCTTTTTTAAATCTTCCTCCTCTCATCTTAAAAATACAACCCCTTGTTTTGAGCCTCCACAACCTAGGGAAAAGACTCTCGTCATTCATCTCATCAGTGCTCCTCATGATTTTATAAACCCGTGCAGACATAGGGAGAATGCGCAGACTCCATAGTCACCTAAGGTTGGATCAAACCTGGGACCCTGATTTTATAAACCTCAACCTCCTATGCTCCAGTGAAAAATATCCTTGTCTTTCCAGTTTATTTTTATATCTCAAATCTTCCATTCCCAGCAACATCCTGGTAAATTTTTTTGATTAGTTTACATACAGAGTGGAAACAGGCCCTTCGGCCCAACAAGTCCACACCGACCCTCCGAAGAGTAACCCACCCAGACCCATTTCCCTCTAACTAATGTACCTAACCTATGGGAAATTTAGCATGGCCAACTCAGCTGACCTGCACATCTTTGGACTGTGGGAGGAAACCAGAGCACCCACAGGAAACCCACACTGACACAGGGAGAACGTGGAAACTCCACACAGTCAGCCGAGGCTGGAATCAAACCTGGGACCTTGGTGCTGTGAGGCAGCAATGCTAACCATTGAGCCACCCAGTCTTATGGCCCAAAGCTTTTCTAAACTCTCTCTAGTTTAATAATATCCTCCCTAAAACAGGATGACCAGAACTGGGCACAGTATTCCAGAAGAGGCCTCAATACAGAGGAACCTCGATTATCTGAACGAGATAAGCGGGCAGTATTTCGTTTGGATAAATTGATTATTTGGATAATCAATTTGGCCTTAAACAAGGGAAGCCATACTGTGCTCTATCAGAGAGTTTGTTAAAATCTATAATTTTGATGAGTCTGCTATTTAAACAAACTAATCTTTGCATTCTGCAAATCGCAGGTTAAACTGAGAAGGACTGAACCCCTACCGTCGCATAAATATATGAAATCCCAGCATTAAACAAGGTCCCAAACAGCTTCTGCAGTCACAAGAGCATTTATCAGTTTCTGCTGAACTCAGTGTTGTGATAGAAAGACAGAAGCACCACCTCATGCATGTGTTTAATTTCTCAGACACTTTTGTCATGGCCGGCCTGGTAAAGTGATGGGAACAAAGCACTTATTTTTACAAAGGGCTGTGTAACAACCCTGGCGTAAAAAATATCCAGTCGCTATTGTTTGAGGTGCTCGTGTTTCTTTGTTTTTGCCAGTGTTTTCACATATTTTTCAATACAGGTGATCTGAATTCACTTAACTGTTTGATGTAACATTTTTATGGGGCCTTGAGACCTTGTTCAGATGATGCGAAATTCGGATAATTGATATGCGGATAATTGAGGTGCAACAGTACCCTCCTGCTCTGTTACCCTTGGATTCTATTTCTGGTCTTATGACCACCCCAACTTCGCGACCCAGATGGGCAGAGTGTACTGGAAATCAAGGATCGTCACAAGTATGAATTTGATGAATTTAATCACTAGGATGCTTAATGCCTGCCTGTGACCAGTATTTAAGATAAAAGCAACTCACACCAGGTTTCATTAATGAAGAAGAAAACAAAGCCTTTTGCTTATGGGAAATGGTCATCTTAATTCCAGATTTATATTGAATTCAAATTCCACCATCTACTGTGGCAGGATTTGAATCCAGGTCCCCAGAACATTACGTGGATCTCAGGATTAACAATCCAGCCATAATACCACTAGGAAAACACCACCCCTTCCACGCTGAGTATTCCCCTGTGTCGCTGGGCGGGTTTGGTAAGATCGAATATTAATGAGGTGACTTGGACCAACAGCACTGAGCTTCACACAGCGCTAATCACTGTCGTGTGGCAATGTTCCACTGCCCAGCGAGAATCTCTCCGCGCTGCGTAAAAGATGGAGTGAGATGACCAGCCTCACTGAACTTTTCATCTGATTCTGCACACCCCTCCAATCCCTCCATAGCCCCCAACACTCAGACCCTTAAACAATTCTGACCTTTATCTCTATTCTCCTCAGCTGTGGATTTGAACCTTCCGCAATTTTCCATTTTATTTCACGCAATGTAAGTGCCCATATCCAGTGAAAACCTCTTCCCTGCGCAAAGAAACTTTAACAGTCAGCAGTAATTTAGTCATAATTTTAACTTGAGCTGACTTGTAGCAGGAGTTGGCATTGTGGATGCAATATTGGTCCATTGCACCACCATCTGGTGAGAGCCCTGCACTGAAACTGCTGGGTGACAGGTTGTAACATTCAGTCCAAACATACTCACCATGTTCTCTGGGAACATCAGGTCAAACAGCAACTCTGTCAACCTGCAGCACAGGCCCTAGCTTCAATCAAATTCCTGATAGCTTTGGCTTTGAAAAATGATAGTGATGGCGCCTCACATTCCCAGAGTTTGAGATCATTGGTGCTATGAATTTTCTGAACTTAGCACTGAGTGGGAGCACTGTAATGTTATCATTGTGCAGTGTCTGACCCCAAGCATGTGGACGCTTGAATTCGATGGAAGACCAACACTGAACACTCTGACAAAACCCTTCTAACAAAGGGTCACTCAACCTGAAATGTTAACTGATTTCTCTCCACAGATGCTGCCAGTCCCGCTGAGCCTGTCCAGCAATTTCCGTTTTTCTTCCTGATCATTCTGAAATTGATAGTCTTCACAAAATTGATACAACACGTGGAGAGGCCATTCGGCCCACTGTGTCTGCACCTGGTCTCCAATTCATTTAATGCAACTTGGTTGCCTTCTCCTAATAACCCTGCGTATTCTCAAATAACAGCCTAACTCCCTCTTGAATGCCCTTTGTGTCTGTGTCACACTCTTGGGTGCAGCTTACCCACTTGCTGCATGACAAAGTATTTCCTCAGGTCCCCAATACCTCAATTTCCATTTACTGTATATCTGGGTCATCCTGTTCCCAATTAACTGAGAACAGTTTCTCCCCACCCACTAGACCATTAGAATTTTGATTCCCTCCACCAAATCCCCTCTGAGCCCTCACTATTGCAAGGGAAAATGCCAGTCCCAACTTCTCCAATCTCTGTCAGAGAGTCATATAGATATACAGCACGGAAACAGACCTTTCAGTCCAACTTGTCCAGGCCAACCAGATATCCTGAGCTAATCCAGTCCCATTTGCCAGCACTTGGCCCATATCCCTCTAAACCCTTGCTATTCATATACCCATCCAGATGCCTTGGACATGTTGTGATTCTACCAGCCTCCACAACTTTTTTCTGTCAGCTCATTCCATACACGTACCACCCTCTGCATGAAAAAGTTGCCCCTTGGGTCCCTTTCAAATTTTTTCCCTCTCATCTTAAACTTATTCCCTCTAGTTTTGGACTCCCCTAGCTGGGAAAAGACCTTGGCTATTCACCCTATTTATATCTCTCATGATCTTATAAACCTCTATAAGGTCACCCATCAGCCTCTGATGCTCCAGGGAAAATAGCCCTAATCTATTAGCCTATCCATGTAGCTCAAATCCTCCAACCCTGGCAACATTCTTGTAAATCTTTTCTGCACGCTTTAACAAGATCTTTTCTATAGCGGGGAGACCAGAATTGCGAAAGTGGCCTAACCAATATCCTATACAGATTCAACATGATCTCCCACCTCCTGTACTCAATGCAATGACCAATAAAAGCAATAGTGCCAAACATCTTGTTCACTATCCTGTCTCCACCTTCAAGGAACTATGAACCTTCACTCCAAGGTCTCTTTGTTCAGTAAATCTCCCCAGAACTTTACCTTTAAGTGTGTAAGTTCTGCCCTAATTTGCCTTAGCAAAATGCAATATCTTATTTAACTGTTCCTGCTATTGCCATCGCCACGGGAACCCTGTTCCTGCTACTGCTGTCACTATGATACCCTGTACATGCTATTGCCGTCACCATGGGGATGCTGTTCCCGCTATTGCCATCGCCACGGGGACCCTGTTCCTGCTGCTGCTGCCACCGTGGGAACCCTGATCAGTTATCCAAACAATCAGTTGTCCAAAAAAAAGTCCCACCAGTATCGTTCAGATAATTGAGGTTGTTCTGTATACAGCAACTACATCTCAACTAGAGCAATCCCACAAACAGCAATGTCTGTCTAATCATAAGAGCTATAAGACTATAAGAAATAAGTCAGCCATTCAACCCCTCAAGTCTGCTCAGGCATTCAATAGGATCATTAGCTGAGTTGATATTCTTCAATGTTCCTGCCCCTTCCCGGTAACTGATCAAGAATCAGTATCCCCTTCAATCTCATCCTTAAATATGCACAAAGACTCTGCCCTCACATCTCTCTGTGGCAAGATGTTCCAAAGACTCCGAGAGTAGATATTCCTCCTCATCTCAGTCTTAAATTGGTGTCCCTTTATTCTGAGACTGTGCCCTCTGCTCCTACACTCTCCCTTGAGGGGAAACATCCTCTCAGAATTCATCCTGTCAATTCCCTTCAAAACCCTTTATGTTTCAATGAGATCATCTCCCATTCCTCTAAACCTCAGTAGAGCCCCCAAGGCATCTAGCCTTTGCTCATAAGACAATCTCTCCAGACCAGAGATCATCTTAGTGAACCTTCCCAGAATTGCCTCCAATGAAGTGATACATTTCCTTAAATGAGGGGACAAAACTGCTCACAATACTCCAGACGTGGTCTCACCGGTGCCTTGTACAGTTGCAGTCAGACTTCTCAACTCTTATATTCCAACCTCCTTGAAATAAGGGCCAACATTCCCACTCACCTGCTGCATCTCTGTGTGAGCACGGTGAAGTTAAAGGAGGAAGTCCCCAAGAAGAATTGAAACATTTAACTGTTTCTTTCTCCACAGATGCTGCCAAGCCTGAGTTTCTCCAGCACATCCTTTTCTCGTTAAGATCCACAGTACTTTGCGTCGATTTAAGCTTTTTAAAATCTCTCTCCTTTCACCTTAAAAATCTGCCCCTGGTCTTGAAATCCTCCATCCTAGGGAAAAGACACCTACAATTAACTCTATCTATACCCCCCCATGATTATATAAACTTCTATAAGGTCACCCCTCCTATGCTCCAGTGTGAAAAATCCCAGCCTATCTAGCCTCTCCTTATAACTCAGATACTCCCATCCCGGTAACATCTTTGTTAATCTTTCCTGCACCCTTTCCAATTTAATAATACCTTTCCTCAAGCAGGGTGACTAGAATTCTATGCACTTCTTCAGTCATTTATAATACAGCTCTGTTTGAGTGTTTGCTCTTCATAATTGCCTGTCATGTTACCCATATTACGTAAACATCAAAAGTACCATATTGGCTTTAAAGCTCTTTTGGATATTCCAATGTTCATGAAGCACTGCATTGATATAGCATCTCTCACAGCCATAAGATGTCCCAAATGCTTCACAGCCAATTAAATACTCTTGATGGGCAGTTGCTGAAACATAGCAGCAAACATGTGCACAGCAAAATCCCATAAGTGGCAAATACAGTAGTGACAAGCTGATTTGCATGCTGTGATGTTGATTGAGGGATAAATATTGGCCAGGCCATAGGGCATTAAAGAACACGCAATTGGAGAAGCTTTTCAATTTTTAATGTGATGTTGGTCGCATTCACGGTTCAGTGGTTTGCACTACTGTCTCACAGTGCCGGGGATCTGGGTTCAATCCCATCTTTGGGTGATTATCTGTGTGGAGCTTGCACATTCTCCCCATGTCTGCGTGGGTTTTCTCTGGGTGCTCCGGTTTCCTCCCACAGTCCAAAGATGTGCAGGTCAGGTGGATTGAACATGCTGAATTGCCCACAGCGTCCAGGGATAGGTGAACAAACCATGGGAAATGTGAGATCACAGGGATACAGTAGGTCTGGATGGGATACTCTTTGGAGTGGACTTGATGGGCTGAATGGCTTGCTTCTACACTGTATTGATTCTATGAATACAAAATAGCATTTGCTTGCTCCAAACTCTTTGACAACCAAGGCTCTACTGTTTTGAGAGAAGGAGTAGAGCCCTCACCAATTCATTTTCTGTCTCTGGAGTCTCAGGTCCACAGTTGGCCATTGGAAGAAGTTCTTTCACATCAGCTTGAGCATATTGTCAGACTGAAGCTGGTGGGATAGAAAATCAATGAGCTGGAGCCCATTTACTCAGCTAACTTGAAGGGCTGAATGGCCTCTTTTCGTGTGGTAACTTTTCTATGATCTGGTTTGTGTGGGCATCTTCTTTTCTTCTCCCCAGGAGAGTTCTCACTCACAGCTGCGTGACCTTCCCAAGGCCAAAATCACTACAAACAACTAACCGTCACCAGTGAAAACATCCATGTGGCCAATTCAATATTGACATGAAAAGCTAATTGAGGGCAATGAAGACTATCAAAAGTGAAGAGGAGGTAGTGAGAGAGGGAAGGGACTGAATCAAAATGGAGTTGGAGAGCGAGGCAAAGACCGGTACGTCCCATGTGATGCCCATCTCTCTCTCTCTAAAGGCATCAAGAACATTGATGGACACTGTGTGCTCCCTCTCCAAGGATATCCAGGCATTAACATAACTGCGGAAGAGGCATAGGGAATCGGCAGATTATGATTCCCTCCTCAGCTCGCTGTCCTGGACCTGTTTATAGCCGGCCTGGCTCGTATGTGCTTTAGAGATGGAAATGTGTTGCTGGAAAAGCGCAGCAGGTCAGGCAGCATCTAGGGAACAGGAGAATCGACGTTTCAGGCATTAGCCCTTCTTCAGGAATGAGGAAAGTTGGTCCAGCAGGCTAAGATAAAAGATAGGGAGGAGGGACTTGGGGGAGGTGGGGGTGCGTCGGAAATGTGATAGGTGGAAAGAGGTCAAGGTGAGGGTGATAGGTCAGACTGGGGTGGGGGCGGAGAGGTCGGGAAGAAGATTGCAGGTTAGGAAGGCGGTGCTGAATTTGATGGATTTGACTGAGACAGGCTGGGGGGAGGGGAAATGAGGAAACTGGTGAAATCCGAGTTCATCCCTTGTGGTTGGAGGGTTCCTAGCCGGAAGATGAGGCGTTCTTCCTCCAACCGTCGTTTTGCTGTGGTCTGACGATGGAGGAGTCCAAAGACCTGCATATCCTTGGTGGAGTGGGAGGGGGAATTGAAATGTTGAGCTACAGGGTGGTTGGGTTGGTTGGTCCAGGTTTCCCAGAGGTGTTCCCTGAAACGCTCCGCAAGTAGGCGGCCAGTCTCCCCAATATAGAGGAGGCCACATCGGGTGCAAAGGATGCAATAGATGATATGTGTGGAGGTACAGGTGAATCTGTGGCGGATATGGAAGTTTCCTTTGGGGCCTTGGAGGGAGGTGAGGGGGGAGGTGTGGGCGCAAGTCTTGCACCTCCTGCGGTTGCAGGGGAAGGTGCCGGGAGTGGAGGTTGGGTTGGTGGGGGCTGTGGATCTGACGAGGGAGTCACGGAGGGAGTGGTCTTTACGGAATGCTGATAGGGGAGGGGAGGGAAATATATCCTTGGTGATGGGGTCCGTTTGGAGGTGGTGGAAATGGCGGCGGATGATGCGCTGTACATGGAGGTTAGTGGGGTGGTAGGTGAGGACCAGTGGGGTTCTGTCCTGGTGGCGGTTGGAGGGGCGGGGTTCAAGGGCGGAGGATCGGGAAGTGGAAGAGATGCGGTGGAGGGCATCGTCGACCACGTCGGGGGGGAAATTGCGGTCCTTGAAGAAGGAGGCCATCTGGGATGTGCGTTTTTGGAACTGGTCCTCCTGGGAGCAGATGCGGCGGAGTCGAAGGAATTGGGAGAATGGGATGGTGTTTTTACAGGGGGCAGGGTGGGAGGAGGTGTAGTCCAGGTAGCTGTGGGAGTCGGTTGGTTTGTAGTAGATGTCCGTGTTGATTCGGTCGCCTGAGATAGAAATAGAAAGGTCGAGGAAGGGGAGGGAGGAATCTGAGACTGTCCAGGTGAATTTGAGGTCGGCTAGGAACCCTCCAACCACAAGGGATGAACTCGGATTTCACCAGTTTCCTCATTTCCCCTCCCCCCAGCCTGTCTCAGTCAAATCCATCAAATTCAGCACCGCCTCCCTAACCTGCAATCTTCTTCCCGACCTCTCCGCCCCCACCCCAGTCTGACCTATCACCCTCACCTTGACCTCTTTCCACCTATCACATTTCCGACGCCCCCCCCTCCCCCAAGTCCCTCCTCCCTATCTTTTATCTTAGCCTGCTGGACCAACTTTCCTCATTCCTGAAGAAGGGCTAATGCCCGAAACGTCGATTCTCCTGTTCCCTAGATGCTGCCTGACCTGCTGCGCTTTTCCAGCAACACATTTCCATCTCTGATCTCCAGCATCTGCAGACCTCACTTTCTCCTCGTATGTGCTTTAGTCCTGTGTTACAATAGGATTATAGGATGTTATTGGCCCTTAACCCTTACTGGAGCTGTCGGACACTGCAGCTTCTGGGCATGCCAGGGCAGCTAAGAATGAACAATAAAAAAAAAATTGACATGATACTGAGCAAAGTGAAGCCTAACGCCGAGGTACCCACCCACGCTAATGATATGTGCACAATTATCCACTGGTCAGTGGACGACCCCTGAATGATTACGACTGAAGGTGCACCCTGCACATCAGAAAAAGAAGCAACTTTCTCGGGGCACTCTAGTTGTCCGGGTCACATTTCAACATGACTTTGATTCCCACTCCTTTCTTTGTGGTTTCAAACGCTTCGAGAGCCTCTTCCAGGGGAAAGCGATGAGTGATCAAAGGTTTCACATCAATACGCTTTGAAGCCAACATATCGATTGCCACTGGCCACCTGAAGTGACAGGAATGAGAAGAGAAAGGAGGATAACTGTAATCATTCAAGTCATGGTTTTTACTTGTCAATAGTCTTCCACATCCACCTTTTATATTTTTGACTGCCATTCAGTGTTATAGTGAAATAATCATTTCAAGTTGTCTGGCACCTTCAAAAGTAAAGATACATGTCCGGGAACACCTCACGTATTCATCAGGAAAGGAGAGACACTTGATAGAAACTCTGTGCCTTGCTGTCATCAGGACAAATGCAAGAATATCAAATTTCAAACATTCAGGAATAAAGGGAGCTCATTGGTTAGCAACCTGACTCCGACTGGCTGAGGCAATGGGCAACCTGCAGAGTTCCCAAGCTCCTGTCTAATTCTTTAGAATCCCTACAGTGTGAATGCAGGCTATTTGGTCCATCGATTCCACACCAACCCTCCCAAAAGCATCTCAACCAGCTCCCTACTCTATCCCTGGAACCCTGCGTTTCCCATGGTTAACCCACCTAGACCTGCGCATCCCTGGACACTGTGGGCAAATTAGCATGGTCAACCCACCCAACCCGCCCATCTTTCTGACTGTGGGAGGAAACCAGAGCACCTGGTGGAAACCCACACAGACGCAGAGAGAATGTACAAACTCCATTTAGACAGTTACCTAAAGCTGGGATTGAACCCAGGTCCTTGGTGTTGTGAGGCAGCAGTGCTAACCACTGAGCCACCATGCAGGGTTCTGATTGACTACGACTACAACTACTACTAATGAAAAATCAGCATGAATTCTGAGATTTCCACTGAACCCATAATATTCAGTCAAGTGAATTCAGGAGTTTTACAATAATTTTTTTTTAAAGTACTTACGTGTTACAATATCTGAAAACTCCCCTGATATCCACTTCTCGGACTAACAGATCTAACAAGGGGATGTTTGCTGAAGGTTGGCCTAACCCGACAAGAACCAACACACCTCCAGACTTGGTCGCCTAAGGAAACACGTGAAATAGTTGGAATAAACAATAGACATTCATTCACAATTTCAGGCAGTCATAGATTCACCTGTCAAAATTCCTGTCCTAAAATTCTGCAGTTTGTGATAGTAGCCAAGGATTTAATAAAACAAAAGCACTTTCTCAGTCAAGATGTCACCACCAATCCTCTTTGTGATCAAATCAATCACAAATTCTGATTTAGTATATATACAGTAAAAGTTGCACTACCTTGGAGATCCCTTCTCTGGGGTTGTACAAGGTAATCATTTTGGAATATGAAAGGTAAAGTTGCCATAGTCTTCGATGTCCTTAGGGTGACCCCTTCATTAGAGAGAGACGATTGGTTGTGGTTTAGCCTGAGATTTGGGGAGATGTTGAGAAGCAGATTCCTTCACAGTCACCTCAGCCTCCCAGCATCCACTCTGTCACAGAGTCATAGAGATGTACAACATGGAAACAGACCCTTTGGTCCAAACCGTCAATGCTGACCAAAGATATTTGGTCGGCATGGAGGGGTTGGACCAAAGGGTCTGTTTCCATGCTGTACATCTCTATGACTAATCTAGTCCCACCTGCCAGCACCCAGCCCATATCCCTCCAAAGCCTTCCTATTCATATACCCATCAAATGCCTTTTAAATGTTGCAATTGTACCAGCCTCCACCACTTCCTCTGGCAGCTCATTCCATACACGTACCACCCTCTGCGTGAAAAAGTTGCCCCTGAGGTCTCTTTTATATCTTTCCCCTCTCACCCTAAACATATGCCCTCTAGTTCTGGATTCCCCCACCCCAGGAAAAATACTTTGTCTATTTATCCTATCCATGCCCCACATAACTTTGTAAACCTCTATAAGGTCACCCCATAGCCTCCGATGCTCCAGGGACCCTTCCTCAAGATCTTATATGTTTCAATAAGATCACCTCTCATTCTTCTGAACTCTGACAGGTACAGGCACAAACTGCTCAACCTTTCCTCTTAAGACAAGCCCCTTCCCCCTCTTGGAATCAGTCATGTGAAGTTTCTCTTGAACAGCTTCTCGTGCATTTATAATCTTTGTTTAAAATTATTCAACTATCTAACCTGTCAGTGTCAGCTATACCAGTTCCATACTTACATAAACACCACCTTGGACACATAGCTCTGCTCCAGTGCATTCAATGGATATATCTGGCATAGCTCCACCTAGGATCTGCTTCACCTTCTGACCCAGTTCCTGGGGTGTCATATTCTGCTCGACTGCGATTGTGAAACTGGCTCCCATCTGCTTTGCCTTTTCCAGTCTTTTCAGTGATAAATCTGAAACGTTAGAATTACATGTGTGGCAATATTAATCATAGTGCTCAATGGTTTAATAGATCTGTGTTTGATTGAAAAAAGCTGAAAGGACTGCGGATACTGGAAATCAGAAACAAAAACAGAATTTGCTGGAAAAGCTCAGCAGATCTGGCAGTATCTGTGGAGAGAAAGCAGAATTAACATTTTGGTTCCAGTGACCTTTCCTTAGAATAGCATGTTCCTCAAACCCTATGTTTGATTGCATTGGTCTAGTCACTGGTCTGTGTTGCGATGTTGAGGTGCTGGTGTTGCACTGGGATGGACAAAGTCAAAAGTTACATGACACCAGGCTATAGTCCAACAGGTTTATTTAAAGTCACAAGTTCTTGGAACACTGCTTCTTCATCAGGTGATTTTAAATATGCAGGAAACTCAATTATCCAAAGAACACAGGTGGAGAGTATTTCGTTCGGTTAATTGAATGCTGGATAATCGATGCCGGATAACGTAGTTAGCCACACATCGGGACCTTGTGATCTTGTTTGGATGATCCAAAGCTCGGTTAATCGAATGCCGGATAATTGAGGTTCCTCTGTAAACCTGCTGGATTATAACCTGGTGTCCTGTGACTTCTGACCTGATCTACATTTATTGTACTAGATTTTTTAACCCTCTAGGTGGAGCTAGAGAGCTTAAGTAGCTGACACCACAGTAAAGGTTCTTCCTTTCCCGCCGAACCCCATCACGAAGGCCTCAAAGCCCTCCGCTTCTTCCTTTCCTGCCAAACCCCATCATGAAGGCCTCAAAGCCCTCCGCTTCTTCCTTTCCCGCCGATCCAACCAGTACCCTTCCACTGACACCCTCCTTCGACTGACTGAACTGGTCCTCACCCTGAACAACTTTTCTTTCCAATCCTCCTCCTTCCTCCAAACCAAAAGAGTAGCCATGGGCACCCGCATGGGCCCCAGCTATGCCTGCCTCTTTGTTGGATATGTGGAACAGTCCATCTTCCGCAGCTACACTGGCATCACACCCACCTTTTCCTCCGCTACATTGATGACTGTATCGGCGCTACCTCGTGCTCCCACAAGGACGTTGAACAGTTCATCCACTTTACTAATACCTTCCACCCCAACCTCAAATTTACCTGGACTGTCTCAGACTCCTCCCTCCTCCTCCTAGACCTCTCCATTTCTATCTCGGGCGACCGACTCAACACAGACATTTACTATAAACCGACTGACTCCCATAGCTACCTAGATTACACCTCCTCCCACCCTGCCCCCTGTAAAAACGCCATCCCATATTTCCAATTCCTTCGCCTCCACCGCATCTGCTCCCAGGAGGACCAATTCCAATACTGAACAACCCAGATGGCCTCCTTCTTCAAAGACGGCAATTTCCCCTCAGATGTGGTTGACGTTGCTCTCCACCACATCTCCTCCATTCCCACTCCTCCGCCCCTCCAATCGCCACCAGGACAGAACCCCACTGGTCCTCACCTACCATCCCACCAACCTCCAGATACATCGTATCATCCTTCGTCATTTCCGCCACCTCCAAACAGACCCCACCACCAAGGATATATTTTCCTCCCCTTCCCATCGGCGTTCCGTAAAGACCACTCCCTCCGCAACTCCCTCATCAGATCCACACCCCCACCAACCCAACCTCCACTCCCGGCACCTTCCCCTGCAACCGCAAGAAATGCAAAACTTGCGCCCACACCTCCCCCCCTCACTTCCTTCCAAGGCCCCAAGGGATCCTTCCATATCCATCACAAATTCACCTGCACCTCCACACACATCATTTACTGCATCCGCTGCACCTGCACCCGATGTGGCCTCTACATTGGGGAGACAGGCCGCCTACTTGCGGAACGTTTCAGAGAACACCTCTGGGACACCCGCACCAACCAACCCAACCGCCCTGTGGCTGAACACTTCAACTCCCCCTCCCACTCCACCAAGGACATGCAGGTCCTTGGCCTCCTCCATCGCCAGACCATGGCAACACGACGCCTGGAGGAAGAGCGCCTCATCTTCCACCTAGGAACCCTCCAACCACAAGGGATGAATGCAGATTTCTCCAGCTTCCTCATTTCCCCTCCCCCCACCTTATCTCAGTCCAACCCTCGGACTCAGCACCGCCTTCTTGACCTGCAATCTTCTTCCCGACCTCTCCGCCCCCACCCCCTCTCCGGCCTATCACCCTCACCTTAACCTCCTTCCACCTATCGCATTCCCAACGCCCCTCCCCCAAGTCCCTCCTCCCTACCTTTTATCTTAGCCTGCTTGGCACACCCTCCTCATTCCTGAAGAAGGGCTTATGCCTGAAACGTCGATTCTCCTGCTCCTTGGATGCTGCCTGACCTGCTGCACTTTTCCAGCAACACATTTTTCAGCTCTAAAGGTTCTTGAACCTGGCTTGAGAGAGTGTGTGTAGAAATTTTGTAATTACTAAGACATTTTGAAGTCAAGAAAATTACCCTGTTGCAGAAGTAGAGCAAGAGTCACCTCAGCATTGTTCAGTGGTATAACACATGCAACAAACACATGACATTAATGGTAAATAAAAGACTGAAGTTTTGCGATAACTAAGACCAACTCTGTCAGAATGGAGAAAATGTCAACATCAAAGAAACTGAGTCTCAGGGAAAAAAAACCCTGAGGTGCTACAGGAGAATGTTTTCAGATCCTGCACAGACAAAAAGACACTGAGGAAGTTCTGGCAACAGTTGGAGAATAGAGGAACAGTACATAATGTCAAAGAGAGAGGGAGGGAGGAATACAATACTTCAGTCATATACTTAGACAGCTATAGAAGGTGATGGAAAAAACTCAGAGAAGGTAGTTGGGGAGGGTGAGGAAATGGACTGAATGCAGACAGTAAAAGGACAGCATAAGATAGACAGCTAAGGCAGTCAATTCATAGAATCAGAGAACCCCTACAGAATGGAAGAAGGCCATTTGGCCCATCGGGTCCGCACTGACTCTTTGTAGGGCAACCTACCCCCCCAGACCCACTCCCCGTAACTCCACATTTACCATGGCTACTCCACCGAGCCTGTATTTTCGTGGACACTATGAGCAATTTAAAATGGCCAATCTACATAACCTGCACATTTTTGCACAGTGGGAGGAAACCCACGCAGACACGGAGAGAATGTGCAAACTCCACAGAGACAGTCGCCCAAGGCTGGAATTGAATCCAGGTCCTGGTGCTGTTGGCAGCAGTGCTAACCATCGAGCCATCGTGCTGCCAATTACCTGGGGAGTCAACACCAATGAATAAATTACAGAAAGACAATTGGTCTATAGCAGAGCGAGTTCTGCTTTTGGTCACAATACTGCTCACATGATTAATGAGAGATGGAGGAGGTCGTGATTTAGTGCTAATGGTTCTGGGCTAATAATCTAGAGGCCAGAGTTAATTCTCTGGGGACAAGAGTTCAAATTCTACCAGGGCAGTGGGTGGAATTTAAATTCAACTAATAAAAGCTGGAATTGAAAGCTAATCTCCGAGATGGTGACTATGACACTATCATAGATTTTGGTAAAATCCCATCCTAATGTCCTTGAGGGAAGGACATCAGCCATCCTTAACTGGTCTGGCTTGCATGTGACTCCAGACCCACTGCAATATGGTTTGGCTAACGTGATGCCACTGTTTAAAAAAGGTGGCAAGGACAAACCAGGGAACTATAGACCGGTGAGCCTGATGTTGGTAGTGGGCAAGTTGTTGGAGAGAACCATGAGGGACAGGAAGTACATGTATTTGGAAAGGCAAGGACTGATTAGGGATAGTCAACATGGCTTTGTGCGTGGGAAATTATATCTCACAAACTTGATTGAGTTTTTTGACTTAGTAACAAAGAAGACTGATGAGGGTAGAGCGGTAGATGTGATCTATATGGACTTCAGTCAGGCGTTCGACAAGGTTCCCCATGGGAGACTGATTAGCAAGGTTAGATCTCATGGAATACATGGAGAACTAGCTATTTGGATACAGAACTGGCTCAAAGGTAGAAGACAGAGGGTGGTGGTGGAGGGTTGTTTTTCAGACTAGAGGCCTGTGACCAGTGGAGCGCCACAAGAATCTGTGCTGGGTCCACTACTTTTCGTCATTTATATAAATGACTCCGATATGAGTTTAGATGTATAATTAGTAAGTTTGCAGATGACACCAGAATTGGAGGTGTAGTGGACAGCGAAGAAGGTTACCTTGAATTACAACGGGATCTTTATCAGATGAGCCAATGGGCCGAGAAGTGGCAGATAGAGTTTAATTTAGATAAATGCAAGGTGCTGCTTTTTCAAAAGCAAATCTTAACAGGACTTATACACTTAATAGTCAGGTCCTTTCCTGAAAAAAGAGACCTTGGAGTGCAGGTTCATAGCTCCTTGAAAGAAGAGTCACAGGTAGATAGGATAGTGAAGAAGGCGTCTGGCATGTTTTCCTTTATTAGTCAGGGTATTGAGTACAGGAGTTGGGAGGTCATGTTGCAGTTGTACAGGACAGTGGTTCGGCCACTTTTGGAATATTGTTTGCAATTCTGGTCTCCTTCCTATCGGAAGGATATTGTGAAATTTGAAAGGGTTCAGAAAAGATTTACAAGAATGTTGCTAGGGTTGGAGGATTTGAGCTATAGGGAGAGGTTGAATAGGCTGGGGCTGTTTTCCCTGGAGCGTTAGAGGCTGAAGGGTGACCTTATAGAGGTTTATAAAATCATGAGGGTCATGGATAGGGTAAATAGACAAGGTCTTTTCCCTGAGGTGGGAAAGTCCAGAACTAGAGGGTTTAGGGTGAGAGGGGAAAGATATAAAAGAGACCTAAGAGGCAACTTTTTCACACAGAGGTTGGTACATGTATGGAATGAGCTGCCAGAGGAAGTGGTGGAGGCTGGTACAATTGCAATATTTAAAAGGCATCTGGATGGGTATATGAATAGGAAGGGTTTGGAGGGATATGGGCCGGGTGCTGGCAGGTGGGACTCGATTGGGTTGGGATATCTGGTCAGCATGGACAGGTTGGACCGAAGGGTCTGTTTCCATGCTGTACATCTCTATGACTCTATGACTCTATAAACACACCTAAACAGAGACTAATGAACCTAAAGGATCCATTAGATACTGTCAGCAAAACTAATGTCATTTACAAGATACCATGCAAGAACTGTAAAAAACACTATGTTGGACAATCTAGCAGGAAACTTGTCAGTAGGATACATGAACACCAACTGGCCACCAAAAGACACAACCCACTATCATTAGTTTCCATACAAAAAAGGACACCATTTTGACTGGGACAACACACACATCCTATGACAGGCAAAACAAAAACACGCACGAGAATTCCTCGAGGCATGGCATTCTAACCAGAACTCCCATTAATAAACACATCGACTTTGATCCTATCTACCTTCTTTTGAAAAAAAGAACAGGAAATCAAATCACCAACCTTAAGAAACCAAGACCTATAAATAGAGAGGCGGGACATACCACCAGCACTTCACCAGAGACTCTCATTGATGATGTTACCTAGTCATGGTGACGAAACGTCTGAAAACAAATCTTCAAGCTCAGCGAGCTAACTTTACATACTTATGTATATATATGTCATAGGAAGGATATCATTAAGCTGGAGAGGGTTCAGAAGATGTTTACCAGGATGTTGCCAGGAATGGAGGGTTTGAGATAGGGAAGAGGCTGAATAGGCTGGGACTTTTCACTGGAGTGTAGAAGGTTGAGGGATGACCTTAGACAAGTTCATAAACTTCTGTAGCATTGGTACAGTGGCTGGCACTGCTGCCTCACAGCGCCAGGGATCCAGGTTCGATTCCAGCCTTATGCAACTGTCTGTGTGGAGTTTGCATATTCTCCCCATGTCTGCGTGGGTTTCCTCTGGGTGCTCTGGTTTCTTCTCACAGTCCAAAGATATGCAGGTTTGGTGGATTAACAGTGGGAAACACAGAGTTACAGTGGGGGAGGTGGGTCTGAACGGGCTGCTCTTTGGAGGATTGGTGTGGATTTGATGGGCCAAATTCTGTAGGGATTCTATGGTTCTCATAAAATCGTGAGGTATATAGATGAGAGGAACAGCAGGTGTCTTTTCCCTAGGTTGGGGGACTTCAAGACTAGAGGGCATCTTATTAAGGTGAGAAGTGAAAGATTTAAAAAAGACACAAGGAGCAATTCTTTTACACAGAGAATGGTTCATGTGTGGAATGAATTTCCTGCGGAAGTGGTGGATGTGGATACAGTTGCAATGTTTAAAAGACATTTGGATAAGTAAATGAATAAGAAATGTTTGGAGGGATATGGGCCAAGCTCAGGCAGGCGGGATTACGTTTAGCTTAGTTTGGGATTACATTCGGCATGGACTGGTTGGACCGAAGGATCTGTTTCTGTGCTGTATGACTCCAAGATGTGACATACTTTAAAAGAATAAATATGAAGCTGGCATGAGGGAAAAGGGCACATCTGTCATTGCTTTCTCAGACAGCCAGCACAGGTATGGCAGGCCGAAAAGCCTTCTTCTGGCCTACAAAATGTTAAAGCAGAGAAACCCGGAAGGAGTTTCAAAAGACAATTTCTCTGCCTGAAGTGAAAATAGCAAATAAGGAATTAGAAGGAGGCAGCGTAGAGATAAACTAAAATTACATACACTATTGGATTTTAACTTTAATTTTCTCCTGTGTGCAGGCACAGATTTGTGAGCCATTTAATCGATTATATCCATTTCAGGTTTGATATCGCCAAAGGTAATGCTGACATGTTAACAATGCATTGATTCTGGATTGAGAATACATTATTCAGTACTCAAAGTTAAGCAGCATGCGAAACAAACAACTTACCACAGATCACAATCTGAGACGCTCCCATGGACTTGGAAACCAGCAGATTCACGAGTCCAATTGGCCCTTTCACAAAAAACAAGATGTTTGTGAGAAAAAACCCTGGACAGGTACAAGGCAAAGCGACGGAGTAAAGTTCTCTTAGTGCTGGCCTGCACTCTGTAGGAGCGAGCCTTTGAGAACTGGGACACAATGCCCTCAACTCTCTGATGAATGGCTTTCTCTGGTACTAAGCTTGACAACCATTTGCAAAGAATTACTCAACAGACATGACGGAAATTCTGCAACTTCTGCATAAACGAAACCAAAACATTTACGGAATTTAGGCATAATCTGATTTTTCTTTCTGCGAATTATCTTTACACCTCACTGACTCCTCAACAAAGTGCGATCAAGTGCGTCCCTCCCAGACTACAGGAGGCATGTGAATTTGTTGAAAACTCCGAATGCTTCTTTTGCTGCTTTACTGCAATGCCAAGTTGTATTGATTTGATATCTGTAATGTATTAAAACGCTCCCAGATACTTCATGTCATAAGACATGTTGGAGGAATAACACCTCATCTTCCGCCTGGACAGCTGACATACCGGGAGGACTCAACACGGAGTTCTCCAATTCCAAATAATCTCCCTTCCCATCCCCAGACTCCCTTCCCAGTCCCTCTCCCTCCTACCACTCCTGCCTGCCAACAACCAGATTCATTCCTCCCATTGGCCAACCAGGTCGTACCCTCTACCTGTCTTCACCTATCCCCCTCTCCCCCACCACCCCTTTTATCTGCAGCTTCCCCCACGCCCATCCGGAGTCCTGAAGAAGGGTTACACCCGAAACGTTGACATCTCCACCTCCTAATGCTGCCTGGCTTGCTGTGTTCCTCCAGCCTCTTGCTTGTCCAGCTTGGATTCCAGCATCTGCAGTTTTTTGGTCTCATTTCGTAAAAGCATTGTAAATTCAAAACATGACACCAAGGCATATAAGGGAAAGTGTTCAGAAGATTGTTCAAAGGCAGTTCGGGATAGGCAGTATGCTGACTTTGACAACCCAAGAGAGAAAAATGAAAACAAAATGATTGTGACTCATCTTCTACCTCTCCACTTTCCTGTTCACCTCCATATCGGGGATTTAGTCTATGCCAGTCTTAATTATGTCAACAATGGAGTATACACAACTCCCTGGGATACAAAATACCAAAGGTTCACAGCCCTTTGAGCGGAGGAAGATTTCCTCATCTCAATTAGGCAGGTCATTCAGCCCCTCAAGCCAGTTCCACCATTCGATGAGATTGTGGCTGAGCTGTGGTCTAACTCCCTATACCAGCCTTGGCCCATATCCCTTCATACCTTTGCTCAACAAAAATTTATCCATTTCAGTTCTGAAGGTTCTTTATCTGGAGACTGAGCCCCATGTCCTAGTTTCCCCAGCAGGTGAAAATAACCTCTCAGCTTTTACTCTTCAGAATCCCTACATTTCAGCGAGTGGCTCAGTGGTTAGCACTACTGCCTCACAGCGCCATGAACCTGGGTTTCACTCCACCCTCGGGCAACTGTCTGTGTGGAGTTAGCACATTCTCCCCATGTCTGCTTGGGTTTCCTCCGGGTGCTCCGGTTTCCTCCCACTGTCCAAAGATGTGCGAGTTCGGTGGATTGGCCATGCTAAATTGCCCACAGTGTGCAGGATATGCAGGCTAGGTGGGTTAACCATGGGAAATGCAGGGTTACACAGATAGGGTAGCGAGGGCTGGCTCTAGGTGAAATGGTCTTTGGAGAGTTGGTGTGGACTCAATGGGCCGAATGGCCTACTTCTACACTGTAGAGATTCCATGACATCACCTCTCATTTTTCTACACTTGTGACAATATGGACCCAGTTGACTCAGCCACTCATGAAAAGGATCAGTATACTGAGGCTTCATTGTAGCACCTCCAATCCAAGTACCTCCTTCCTTGAACATTAACCTGAGACTGCCTGGGGTGGGGAAGAGTGAAAATAAATGGAAGAATGCAAAAATATTCCATTCAAAATTTTCAGCAGTGCTAATAGTTACTCACACAATCAATGAGTTTACCTGCCCCCAAAATGCAATGGGCTTACCTGCCCCCAAAATGAAGACCTTGCTGCCAATTGTAACCCCTCCTCTACGACAGGCGTGAATTGCAACAGAGAGGGGTTCAATCAAAGCACCTTCCTCAAAGCTCACAGATTCAGGGAGCCTGAAACAAAAATGAAACAGCACAAACACTGAGCTTTCCTGAAACATAAAGTGACTTACCATTGAAGGTTTATTGTCTTGCCCTCATCAGAACAAGATGCAAGAATGTCACATTTCAAAGGGAACAACTATTTACACTGCATGGGGTTGGCAAGTCAAGTGATTGGGTAAAGCATTACTCCAGAGAACACATCAGGGAGCTATTCTGCCCCATCCTTCTGATTAATTCAAAAGTGCCTGGATTTGTTCCTTGTTATTGCAGAGCATCATAATTGCCAGATGCATTTTCCATTGCAATCAAAGTTAGCTTGACAACTCAGTATGATTTATTGTTCCCTTTCAAGCTTGTAATTCCTGCACATGCCATGGTGAATGTAAAGAGTTCAGTCTGGATAAATGCAAAGTATTGCATTTTGGTAAAACAAACAAGAGTAGAGCTTATACAGTTAATGGTAGGACTTTGGGTAGTGCTGTTGAACAGATGGACCTAGAGATTCAGGTACATAATTCTTTGAAGTTTGCATCACAGGATGGTTAAAAGGGCTTTTAGCATACTTGCCTTTATTGTACAGTCATTTGAGTACAGGAGTTGGGACGTCAGGTTGAGGTTGTACAGAAGCTTGGTGGAGGCTCTTCTGGAGTACTGAGTTCACTTCTGGTCACCCAGTTACAGGAAGAATATTATTAAGCTGGCAAGGGTTCAGAGGAGATTTACCAGGATGTTCCTGGGTGTCGAAGGTTTGAATTATAAAGAAAAGCTGGAGAGGCTGGGAGGTTTTTCACTCAGGTAAAGGAGGCTGAGAGGCAACTTTATAGAACTTTACAAAATAATGAGGGGTATACATAGAGTTAATGGTAGTCATCTTTTCCCCAAGGATGGGGGGCAGATATTTAAGATATGAGGGGCATTTTTTTACACAGTGGGTGGTTTGTGTGTGAAATGAACTTCCCGAGGAAGTGGTGGATGCGGGTACACTTACAACACTTAAAAGACATTTGGATAAGTACATGAACAGGAAAGGTTTGGAGGGATGTGGGCCAGGAGCAGGCAGGTGGGACTAGTTTAGTTTGGGAATATGTTTGATATGGAAAGGTTGGACTGAAGGGTCTGTTTCTATGCTGTGTGGCTCTTTGACTCCACTAAACCCTCTTACTTCAGTAATATTCAAGTTCTACACTACCAAGCCACTGTAAGTTAATGTCCATGTGATAGAAAGGGAGTAAAAATCTTTTAAGCAAAAAGTAATACTGATTCAATGGTGCTCACATCAGTATTCTGGGCCCATTTGGATAAGAACAATGTAAATAGGTACAATGTGAATAGATACAATGTGGTAGATACAATGTAGATAGATACCACCATAGATAGATACAATGTCAGTAGATACAATGAGGAAGAAAGAGTATGGATAGATAGTGTGGTAGATACAATGAGGCAGAAGCAATGTGGATAGTTACAGTGTGGATGGTGGATACAATGTGGTAGATGTGATGTTGCCAACAATGACTTCAGTAGCAAAACCCTCTGAAGTTCTTTCACAACAGGAACACTATTTCAGCAACAATACCCAGAGTTCTACCACCCAAGCCTTTTCCATTAAAATGAACTTTAAGACATGAGGCGACTGTACTCTCAAACAAAAGGTTTATTTTATAATTTCTAAAAAGAAAAGGCAGATGATCCAGTCATAAATGGATTTTATTTGTGGGGAGCTTGCTGTGTGCCAGTTGGTTGCCACATTGCAACTGTGTATTTTACTAGGTTATAGTCCAACAGGTTTATTCAGAAGCACTAGCTTTCGGAGTGCAGCTCCTTCATCAGGTGGCTGTCAATGCAAAACTCTGGATCAGCGCTCCAAAAGCTAGTGCTTCCAATTAAACCTGTTGGACTATAACCTGGTGCTGTGTGATTTTTAACTTTGTACATCCCAGTCCAACATCGGCATCTCCAAATTGTGTACTCTACTGACAGTGAGACACTTTGGGACATGATGAAAGGTGCTTTATAAGTGCAAATTTTTCCCTTTGAAGGTCAAAGGCAGCAGCTGAATATAACCTTGAGCCTTTTGCATTTGTAAAGATGTCTATCTAGTCCAACCAGTTTCCGTGAGAAGAAAGAAATTAGCTTCCTCATTAGTGAGCAGCATAGGAGGAAGGGAGAGGCATAAAGTTAATTTCATCTCAAGTCTGGCTTGTTTATATACAGACAGGTTGAATTTCAAGGACAAGCTACAGGGAAATACCAGACAGGCATGTAATTATGATTTATAACATCGAGAACAGCATTTCTGAAAGTTCCAAGTTTAGATTACCTACAGTGTGGAAACAGGATCTTCGGCCCAACAAGTCCACACCGACCTGCCGAAGCGTAACCCACCCAGACCCATTCCCCTACATTTACCCCTTCACCTAACACTATGGGCAATTTAGCACGGCCAATTCACCCTAACCTGCACATTTTTGGATTGTGGGAGGAAACTGGAGCACCGGAGGAAACCCACGCAAACACGGGGAGAATGTGCAAACTCCACACAGTCAGTCGCCTGAGGCAGAAATTGAACCCAGGTCTCTGGCGCTGTGAGGCAAAGTGCTCACCACTGAACCACCTGAGAGTACAGAAAGGATTTCCCTTAAACTGAAGTGCTACATGTGCGTCAGTAACTGACAAATACAGACTGACAATCAACCACTGGCAACAGCGTTACCCATGCCTTTTCCCACCCTGATTCCCCTTTGAGGCTTCCCAATCGTCATGGTCCCTAAGTGAGTGAACTGGCAGAGTGGGGGTGTTGGGCGAGAAGATCTGGGATTGCAGGGGGATGATGCTTTGTGAGAGTGAGAGAGGGTGCAGTGGAACACAGTGACATGGCAGCAGTGAGCTCAGGTCCCCAAACTTTCACAAGGGAAATCCTGCCTTACAACTAAAGAGAGTCCGTCTTCTATTCATTCAAAGACATTTTGTAACTTCTCAGGATTTTAATTAAAAGTTCATATAAATCAATGGCGTTAAATGTCACAGGAGGGTTTTTCAGAGCCACTTCCATTCAAATTGAGCATCGATGAATGAATAGAGGCATACAGCACGGTAACAGACCCTTCAGTCCAACTCGCCCATGCCATCCAGATATCCTAAACTGGACTCATCCCATTTGCCTGCATTTGGCTCATCTCTCTCACAAATTCACCTGCACCTCCACACACATCATCTATTGCATCCGCTGCACCCAATGTGGCCTCCTCTATATTGGGGAGACAGGCCGCCTACTTGCGGAACGTTTCAGAGAACACCTCTGGGACACCCGGACCAACCAACCCAACCACCCCATGGCTCAACACTTCAACTCCCCCTCCCACTCCACCAAGGACATGCAGGTCCTTGGACTCCTCCATCGCCAGATCATAGCAACACGATGGTTGGAGGAAGAGCGCCTCATCTTCCGCCTAGGAACCCTCCAACCACAAGGGATGAACTCAGATTTCTCCAGTTTCCTCATTTCCCCTCCCCCCACCTTGTCTCAGTCAAATCCCTCGAACTCAGCACCGCCCTCTTAACCTGCAATCTTCTTCTGGACCTCTCCGCCCCCACCCCACCCCGGCATATCATCCTCACCTTGACCTCCTTCCACCTATCGCATTTCCAATGCTCCTCCCCCAAGTCCCTCCTCCCTACCTTTTATCTTAGCCTGCTGGACACACTTTCCTCATTCCTGAAGAAGGGCTTATGCCCGAAACGTCGATTCTCCTGTTCACCGTGGGCGGCACGGTGGCACAGTGGTTAGCACTGCTGCCTCACAGCGCCAGAGACCCGGGTTCAATTCCTGACTCAGGCGACTGACTGTGTGGAGTTTGCACGTTCTCCCCGTGTCTGCGTGGGTTTCCTCCGGTTTCCTCCCACAATCCCAAAGATGTGCAGGTTAGGTGAATTGACCATGTTAAATTGCCCGTAGAGTTAGGTAATGGGTAAATATAGGGGTATGGGTGGGTTGCGCTTCGGCGGGTCGGTGTGGACTTGTTGGGCCGAAGGGCCTGTTTCCACACTGTAATCTAATCTAATCTAATTGGCTGATGGGCAGGAAACCGTGAGTGGGGTTAAGGGGTTCATTTCTGGGACCAGTGGGTTTCCACAGGGACCTGTGCTGCGATTGCAACTGTTTCCAATAGATATTTGTGACTTGAAAGAAGGAAGTGAATGTACTATAGCCAAATGTGCAGACAACACAAAAATAGGAGGAAAGGTAGGTTGTGAGAGGGATACAGGGAGAAAGTGAGGACTGCAGATGCTGGAGATCCGAATCAAAAAATGCGGTGCTGGAAAAGCACCTGATAAAGAGCTATGCTCGAAATGTCGAGTCTCCTGCTCCTGGGATGCTACCTGACCGGCTGTGTTTTTCCAGCACCGCACTTTTTGACTGTGAGAGGGATACAAGCAATTAACAGAGAGATATTGATAGATTAAGTACAAGGGAAAAATTTGGCAAATGCAGTGTAATGCAAGGTTGTTCATTTTGGAAAGGAGAACAAAAGAACAGAATATTATTTAAATGGAGAGAAACTGTGCAGAGCTGCAACACAGAGGGACTTGGGGGTACGCTTGTGCAAGATACTCAGATAGCTTGAACAGACAGGCAGTAGATATTCAGGAAGGCAAATGGAATATCAGGCGAATGTGAGGACTGCAGATGCTGGAGATCAGAGTCAAGATTTGAGTGGTGCTGGAAAAGCTCAGCAGGTCAGGCAGCATCTGAGCAGCAGGAAAATTGAGGTTTCGGGCAAAAACCCTTCATTAGGAGCTTCATTCATTCCTGATGAAGAGCTTTTGCCCGAAACATTGATTTCCCTGCACCTTGGATGCTGCCTGACCTGCTGTGCTTTTCCAGCAACACTCTAATGGAACATTGGCCCTTATTCTAAGGGGGTGGGAATTGAAGAATAGGGAGGTCGAACTGCAATGGTACAATGGTCTGGAGTGCACTGTCTAGAATGCAGAGTTGAATTGAAGCATTCAAGAGGGCACTGCTGATTATTTATATAGAACAACTTACAGGATGACAAAAAAATGGCACTAAGTCAAAATGCATATTCAGAGGGCCAGTGCAGATTCGATGGGCCAAATGGCTTCCTTCTGCACAGCAACAACTCTGTGATTCTCTCTGCGATTAAATCCATTTTTAAGAGAAATCTTAGGCAGTACAGTGAGAATTTGCCAAATCCAAGTTCCAGCAGGAAATGTATTCAGTACATGAGTTCTAAGATAGGGTAACCCTTTTAGATTAAATCATGGCATGTCACTAGGAGTGTAGACAATTTAGGAACAGAATTGGTAAAATGTTGTTAGTCTAATGAACCCACGTGAGAGTGAAAACTTGCATAGAGATTCTTTGTTCTTAATTTCCTTTCTGAAAGAATTGGTTGGAAAATTTGCAAAGTAACCTGAAAGATTATATTGCGTAATTTTTTTGATAAGCTGGTTTCAAATACACACTGGCATATTCTGTTACTTCAAGTACCTACTTGCCAAAACTAATGATAGGTCACTGTTCTGGAGCTCTGTAACATGAGCACAATATTTGTCTCTTGATCATGTGACAGGGGTGTGCAGTGGAAATCCAATCCAAAAAGTGTAATAAATAGACCTACTGTTTGCTTAGGGCACATCACTGTCTTATAAACAAGAACACTTCAGCTCACAGGAATTGCAACACTTTATTTCTTTGAGGGCCACAGTAACGTTGAATCCCTACAGTGTGGAAGCAGGCCATTCGGCCCATCGAGTCCACACTGACCCTCCCACCCAGACCCTGGTCCCTCCCTACCCTATCCCTGCATTTCCCATGGCTAATACATCCAGCCTGCATATCTTTGGACTGTGGGAGGAAACCAGACCACATGGAGGAAACCCACGCAGACACAGGGAGAAGGTGAAAACTCTGCACAGTCGCCTGAGGGTGGAAATTGAACCCAAGTTCCTGGCACAGTAAGGTGGCAGTGCTAACCACTTAACCTCCACCTGAGTTGCTATGCATGTGTGTTTAACTGGGTATTTAGGACATAGGCCAGATTAATACCCAAGGAAAAAGGCCTTTACATTCTCCATCCACGCAGTCAAAATTTCCATTTTTATAAATTCCCAATGTTATCCCATTACCCCATAATATATTGCTTCAACCCACCATGGGGATCAGAACTGAGGTATGAAGTCGACAATGTATGACTGCACTGGAGTAGTGCCAAGGAGATTCACCAGCATGTTGCAGCTATGAAGAGAGGCTGGACAAGCTGTTTGCTTCAATGCAAAGCAAGTTGGGAGAAGTGCTGATAAACATGTGTAACATTACGAGGGGCATGGACAAGGTAAAAATAAAGCATCTGCTCCCGACAGTCGAAGGGTCAATAACAAGGAGGCATAATTTTAAAGTGAGGTTTAGAGGGGACTGGAAGAAAACCTTTTTCACCAAGAGGGTGGCAGGGGTCTGGAAGTCACTACCTGGAAGGATAGTTGAGGTGGGAAACCTCACAACCTTTTACAAGTACATGCATGAGCACATGCAATATTATAACATTCAGGTGCAGTGGGACTAATATAGCTAGTTATTTATTTTTGGCAGCACAGACTTGATGGGCCAAAGGGGCTGATTCAATCGCCCCAGAGGATCACAGTGCTGCTGTCTCAATCGTGAGAGCGACAACGGGTAGTAGTGTAACCTGAGGGTCACCATGCCTCAGAGAAGGGGTGAGGTTGAGAAGGTGGGACCTTCAATGTAACCTCAGTTGACGCAATTAGTTCAGTTGGCTAGATAACTAGAGTGCAGTGCAGAATAAAGCACACAGTCCAACCTCTATACCGTAAGAAATTAGACATAGGAGCAGAAATTAGGCCATTCGGCCCATCAATCTGCTCGGCCATTCAATCATGTTTGATAAGTTTCTCAAGCCCATTCTTAGCCTTGGACAACTGTCTGTGTGGAGTTTGCACATTCTCCCCGTGTCTGCGTGGGTTTCCTCCGGGTGCTCCGGTTTCCTCCCACAGTCCAAAGATGTGCAGGTCAGGTGAATTGGCCATGCTAAATTGCCCATAGTGTTAGATGCATTAGTCAGAGGGGGATGGGTCTGGATGGGTTGCTCTTCAGAGGGTCGGTGTGGACTGGTTGGGCTGAAGGGCCGTTTCCACACTTTAGGGAATCTAATTTAATCTAATCCCTCTTTCACCCCATAGCCTTGACCCTCTTGGCAATCAAGAATTTAACTCTCTTTGTTTTAAATATACTCAATGACCTCCACAGCCTTCTGTGGCAATGACTTCAACTGATTCACCATTCTCTGGCTAAAGAGATTTCTCCTTATCTCGGTTCTAGGGGCTATTCCCTTTCCTCTAAGTATGCGCTCTTGGGTCCTCGTCTCTCCTGTCAGTGGAAACATCTTCCCAATGTCCACTCTGTCCAGGCTGTTCAGTAAACTGTAAGTTTCAACTAGATCCCTCCTCATCCTTCTAAACTCCACCAAGTATAGTTCCAGAGACGTCAATTGTTCAAATTGTCATAGTTTGCAGAAGACCTGCTTCCTCACCGTCCCCCCTCCTCTTGTGGAGTGGTTAGTCCCCAAGCTGTACATAACCAATTCTCACTCTTTAACACAAAGCTGCCCAAGGATCTTCATAAATATATTATTACATGAAACAGATGCTCACTTGTAACAGTAGCTGGCATCGTGGGTATTGTATTGGCAAAGGTTCCCATCATCGGGAGGGGTAGCAGAGAAGAAGATTGTTGGCGAGAGGTTGTAACGCCCAGTTCGGCAATGTTCGTCAATTTCTCTGGGGATTCCGGGCTCAATGGCGACCCTATCACCTGCAGTGGAGCAAACACCTCGACACTCAGTACATCAATGCAAGAGTAAACCACTGGCTATTATCTTAGGTCACCTTTATACTGGCCCCACGTTGGTATGAAATATGTGTTTGCCTTCTGCTTATTAACTGGATGAGAGATACAGACCTTCGAGAGAAGGTCAAACCACGATTTGAAATGTGAATTTGGAAGTGAACAGGAAGGATTGGCCATACAAGAAAAATAAAAAATGATGAAGTTCTGACCCGAAACACTGGATCTACTTCTCTCTCTGCAGATGCTGCCAGATCTGCTGAGTTTCTTCAGCATTTACTGAATGTGTGATATATAATGGAATGATGTGTAGAGAGAATCTTTGTACTAGGCATTGGTTCTGAAGGTCAGTGTTAATGTTACACTAGCTGCACCCCTTTTACTGATGTCTTACCGTGTGTGGATAGAAACAAAGAGGGGACTTCTACTCGAGTTTCGGGGAGGCAACGGCCTCGTGATATTATTGCTGGACTGTTAATCCAGGGACCCAGGTAATGCTCTGGGCAGCTGGGTTCAAATCCAGCCATGGGAGATGGTGGAATTTGGATTCAATAAACATCTGGAATGATAACCATCAATCGATTGTCAGAAAACTCCCATCTGGTTCACTAACATCTTTTCGGGAAGAAAACTGCCATCCTTACCTGGTCTGGCCTACATGTGACTCCAGACCTACAGCAATGTGATTGCCTCTTGACTTAGGGATGGGTAATAAATGCTGGCCTATCCAGCAACACCCTCAACCCATGAATGAATTTTTAAAAACTAGCTTTTGGAGGGAGTATATCGATCTGTACCAGTTCCCTATGGTTCTAGTAATTATGTTTAACCAACTGTAGGTGTACTTATTACTATCATGAAATAAACCTTCTTGTTAGCTAAAAATAGTGCCTCTTCGGTAGATGTTCTACTGTGGTGTATCATCGACTGGTTGGTTGTGTCACTATAGTCTTACCAGACCGTAGGGGCTGCTCTCTTATGACAGAGAAGCAACTGGTGGGGATTTAACCTGAGGGCCACCAGATCTCAAGCGAGGGAAGATGTTGAGAAGGAGAGTCCTTCATGGTAATCTCAAACCGGTGATGGGGATTAAACCCACACTGTTGGCATTACACTGCGCTGTAAACCAACAATCCAGCCAACTGAGCTAAATCGATTCCCATTATCTATTAATAACAACTGGGATGGGCCCTAACATAAAAAAGGTTTTGGGTGTAGGTTTGCTCACTGAGCTGCAAGGTTCATTTCCAGATGTTTCATTGCCCTACTAGGTAACATCTTCAGTGGGCCTCAGGCGAAGCAATGCTGAGAATTCCTGCTTTCTCGATATATGTTTGAGTTTCTTTGGGTTGGTGATGTCATTTCCTGTGGTGAAGTCACTTCCTGTTCCTTTTCTCGGGGGTGGTAGATGGGGTCTAACTCGATGTGTTTGTTGATAGAGTTCCAGTGCATGTCTCTGTTTGCCTTGTCCTATGATGGATGTGTTGTCCCAGTCAAAGTAGTGTCCTTCCTCATCCATATGTGAGGATACTAGTGAGAAACATCTGGAAATGAACCTTGCAGCTCAGCGAGCAAACCTACATCCAAAACCTCAACCTGAGCTACAAATCTTCTCAAAACTCGATAAAAAAGGTTTGGTCACAGTGAACTATCTCAAACAATACTTACCCAGTCCCTCATTCTGGTAGAGTTGGCAAATATCACAAGGAGTGGTCACCTGGGGAAATACCGCAGGAGTGAACAAAACAATTTGCTGACCATTATTAGTCGCAGATGAAGAGGCTGGGTTGGGAACATTGGTGATGAAGTGAAAAGGAGAGGAAGAGAATTCCTGCGTTGGGTAACTTGAAAATTCTCAGAACTTACTGGCAAATTAATAGACTGGCAGAAAGAGAGAACCATGGAAAGGCTTCCATAAGTCAAGGACCTGGGCAGGGTTCATACTATGGTGATGATCATTCATCACAGACCATCAAAAAGACATTGTCGAACACAGGTCTCACTTTGCAAACACTCTATTAGATTCAGAAACCCAGTACAATGTTGCAGATTCAAACCCTGGTTAGGATGGCTGGTCCTCAAAAGGGTAATGGTATGGGAACTAACATTGAGCATGGTACTCTCAAGCTAAAGAGGGTAGGTCAGCTCATTTTAAACTTCCAACTGGAGCAAATGCATTGCCACTGGATATGAAAGGCTGAAACACAGTTAGGAAGCAATGGGTTTTGTCCTTGACCAATCCACCTGCACTCCCCAATCAACAGCCACTTCAAAATGGCATCCAATGGTGAGTATTAACATCAGGTCCACTTTTCAGTAAGGGGGTCAAATTCTGAAGAAAGGAGCATGGTTGGAAAGAAAGGATATTAAAAAAAATGTGGATTGATTCCAGGACCTCCAAGTCAATTTTGCAAGAAGACAGGTCAGCACAGTGGCTCAGTGGTTAGCACAGTACCTGGGACAGGGGTTCGACCCCACACTCAGGTGGCTGTCTGTGGAGTTTGCACACACTCCCTGTGTCTGTATTGGTTTCCTCCAGGTGTTCTAGTTTCCACCCACAGTCCAAAGATGTGGTCAGGTGGACTAGCCATGGGAAATTGTCCAGGGGTGTGCAGGTAAGGTGGGTTAGCCATGCAAAAGACAGGGTGATAGGGCAGGAAGGGTTTGGGTCTGGGTGGAATGCACTTTGGGAGGTCAGTGGGACTTGAAGGGCCGAATGGCCAGCTCTCACACTGTAGGGATTCTATGAAAAGGCCCCCAAAGGGTGAATATTGCCTTCAGAACTTCATTTCAGTAAGGTGGTCAAATTCTGAGGAAAGGGAGATGATTGTTTAGAATGGGATTTAAAAAGAATGTTGTGTCAGTTCTGGGATTGCTGGGTAATGTTTGAGGAAATGGAACGAACTGCACCTTTTGCATCGTAAGCCAACCCAGTGGGCACTTTGCCTTCTCATAACCCTTAGGCCACTGGGTGAAGGTGAGCTCTGAGCAAATGAACAAATGATACGTACTTTCATTCTGTCCCATCCTCCCGTTCAGTGAGTGGGGTTAGTTGTGCCCATGAATCAGAGGCACGTACATTCAACTGTTGAGGAAAAATAAACACTTCTCAGTTTTGCGCACTGACCTGGTTTAAGATGTTGCACTCCAGACCCCACTCTGAATATTGTCCCTGCAGCCTCATGCCCCAGAACCATTGGCTTCTTCACAACAAAATCTCCAATCCTTCCATTTTGCCAGTAATGGACATCTGAGCCACAGATCCCGACGGAATCTATCTTCAGTAGCACCTCTGAAAGAAATTATAAACTTTAAAGATTTGGAGGAGCCAGTGCTACACTGGGGTTACAAAGTTAAAAATCACACAAGACCACGTTATAGTCTAACAGGTTTAGTTGGAAGCACTAGCTTTCGGAGCACTGCTCCTTCATCAGGTGGTTATACTCCACAACCACCTGATGAAGGAGCAGGGCTCCAAAAGCTAATGCTTCCAAATAAACCTATTGGACTATAACCTGGTGTTGTGTGACTTTTAACCTTTAAAGAGATGCAGTCTAACATTAGTAAAGGCCACATTTTGGGAACTTTTGGCTGTTTCACAAAAAGGATTTGACAAGATACATGGATTTTGAGAACCAAGCACAGTAAATTCATGTCAGTTTTTTAAAAGGCCTCTGATTGATAGCTCTTTTGCATTTTAGTTACGAGTCATCTCACTCTTTTCCAGGAGTATCTCAGGATGTCTGCTCTTCTCTAATTCCAACCTAATTCCGTCACACCCCCACTGAATCACAGCAATCCTACTGTGTGGAAGCTGGCTACTTGGTGCACCAAGTCCTCACCGACCTTCTGAACCATATCCTACATTGGCGGATATTCATTTGTGACTCTTAGCTCCAGAATTCAGTCCCTAAACCTTTCCTCCTCCTTTTACAAGGTTCAGTTGTACCTGCTTCTTTGGCAAACAAAGGGTCTTCTGCCCTGAAGACTCCTCAACGTCAACATGCTGCAATGAAATACCTTGGGTGTTTCAAAAGTTGCTGTATAAATTCAAGTTAATGTTTGGTGCTCAATCCTTATTCAATTCATTGCTCAGCCAGAGAAAAGTTGCAATAGGCAGCTTTTAAGCAAGCACAGAATCAGTAACTTAAACACCCATTTCATCTCCAAAGATGCTTCCTGACCTTGAATCCCTACAGTGTGGGACCAGGCTATCCAGCCCACCAAGTGTACACTGACCATCCGAAGAGCATCCCACCAATCTCACCCCTGTAACCCTGCATTTCCCATGGCTAGCCCACCTAGACACTACAGAGCAATTTAGCATGGCCAATCCAGCCTAAACTGTACATCTTTGGACTGTGGGAGGAAAGCAGAGCCCCTGGAGGAAGCCCTCTGCAGACACAAGGAGAATGTGCAAACTACACACAGACAGTCACCTGAGGCTGGAATCAAACCCAGTTCCCTGGCTCGGTGAGGCAGCAGTGCTAACCACTGACATACTGTGCCGTTCTGCTGAATGCTTGCATCATTTCAGCTTCAGTTTGCTCTTCTTTTAGAATTTAAATTATTCCCCACGGCAAACCAGGGATCTATATTTCCGACATTTACTTATTTTATATTTCAGGACCCTGCCTGAAAATGAATGTGCATTATTGAGGTACGGGTGAATAAAATAAATTACCTTTAGGGCCTGGTTCTGGAATGGGGCGATTCTCCTGTAAGGAATGATTGAGAAAATTACTTGAGGAAGTTTGAATCCTTGTGACAGAAATCATTCTGTTATTATAATGGAAACAGAAACATATTGTAAAAGATACAGAGAATTTTTCTTCAAATGAAAGCTGGAAGAGCTGGAGAAACTCAGCAGAGCTGGCAATATCTGTGGACGAAGAAACAGGATTAATGTTTCAAGTCTGTTATGACTCAGCAGAGTTCAATAAGGGTCACACTATTTATCTCTGCATAGATGTTGCATGACTTGCTGAGTTTCTCCAGCATCCTCTGCTTTTATTTCGGATTTCCAGCATCCGCAGTATTTTGCTTTTGTTTGAGGGAGTCAAACTTAAAGTTGTTTGAGAAATAGCTGAATGTTGCTATGGAGATGCTCCAGGTTGTCCTTATAGTATCTAAGGCAAGATGAATGGAATGTCCTCTATCATCTTCCTTTAGGGTGGCTCAGTGGTTAGCACTGCTGCCTTTCAGCAACAGGAACCCAGGTTCAAATCGGTAGCTGTTTGCATTATGTCTGTACATTCTCCCTGTGTTTCTGTGGGTTTCCTCTGGTGCTCTGGTTTCCTCCCATAGTCCAAAGATGTGCAGGAATTGGTTTGGCCATGCTAAGTTGCCCTGCTAAATTGAATAGTGTTCAGGGACATGTAGCCTCGGTGGATTAGCCAGGGGGAATGCAGGGAAAGGGTAAGGCTTGGGCCTGGATGGGGGAGGTGGGGGGGTGGAGGAGACAAGAGTCGGTGAAGAGTAAATGGGCCTCTTTCTGTACTCTGGCAATTCTATGATTTACTAACCTGGTGGCTTCGGCCTATGAAGCTGGCTGTTTACCTGGATGCATTTAAGTTAAAGCTAGCTAAGCATGTGAGAGAGCAAAGGCCTATGTAGAATAAGGAGAGGCTAGAAAAAATCAGCTAGTTTTCTCTGAAGTGACGGAGGCTGAGGGGAGACTTGATAGAAATCTATAAAATTATGAGATGCACAGATAGGGTTGGTGGTCAGAATCTTTTGCACAGAGTTGTAATGTCTAAAACTTGGGGGTCATGCATTTAAGAAAAATATGGAATGAGGGGCAGACTTTTTACTCAGAGAGGGGGAGAAGTCTGGAACATGCTGCCAGGGTTAGTGGTGGAGGCAGGTACAATAGGGGCTGTTAGATAACCACATGCATTTGGAAAGAATGGAGGGATATGGACCAAGGGAATGCAGAAGGGATTGGTCTAATTTGGTGTCACATTCAGCACAACATTGTTGGCAGAAGGGCCTGTTCCTTTGCTGTACTGTCCGAAGTTCTACGTTCTCAGATGCAAGCACTGAATCATTGTAGGTCTAATGAACACCCTTGTCTACAATCCATCCCTGTCACTGTGGTGTTTGTAGCCATCAAATAGTCAAGGGGCAAACAAAGTGTATCATACAGAATTAGAGAGGTGGTGTGATGTGGAAGGAGGCCGTTTGGCCCATCATGTCTGCACCGGCTATCCGATGATCATAATGATTTAGTGTCAACCTCCTGCTTTTTCCCCATTCTCCTGTTCCTTGTTTCTGTTTTAAAAAATGCCCTCTTGAATGCCTCAAGTGAACTCACCTCCACAACACTTCCAGGCTCTTCCTTCTGGGCCCAAATGTGATTAGAAAACTAGTTGGTGACTGCTTGCATTTTTGGCAAATGATCATAAAAGTAAAAAGGAGCTGTTGGCATACAAGCCTAGCTTGACAGAAACAGGGACAACAACGGTGGAAAATTGGGGTGGGGGGGGGGGGTGGGGTGGGGTGGGCGTGGTGGCTCAGTGGTTAGCACTGCTGCCTCACAGGACCAGGGACCCCGGTTTGATTCCAGCCTCGGGTGACTGTCTGTTTGCACATTCTCTCCGTGTCTGTGTGGGTTTCCTCCAGGTGCTCTGGTTTCCTCCCACAGTCCAAAGGTGTGCAGGTTAGGTCAACTGGCGATGCAAAATTGTCCATAGTGTTCAGGGATGAGTAGGTGAGGTGCATTACTCAGGGGAATGTGTCTCGGTGGGTTACTCATCGGAGGGTCGGTGTGGACTTATTGGGCCGAAGGGCCTGTGCCCACACTGTAGGGATTCTATGATGATTAAAGCTACACTCACACAGGAGGTGGAAGCACCACCAACATTAACATTCTGAGAATCACCAATCAGTTGAGAAAAATCTCGTTCTTTTGTACCATGCTTGTCCACAACCATAAGAATCTTGAGAACAATTTATGAAGTTAATGTGTAACTGTGCGATGGTAACATGCTCTGCTGCACATCATTGTAATCATTGAACAAGCTTGTCGAACATAACAAACGTTTGTGCTGCCAAAAGTCTTGCGGTCAAAACTCTCAGATTCCCCCTGTTTATGCTCAGCACAGACTCCCTCCCAACCAGTTTTCAGTCAGACTTTATCTCTTGTCACAAACATCTCAACCCAAAAGAACACCTATTCCTGATTTTTTTAAACATTTATTCTTTCACTGAGCTTGGGAATTGCCGGCTTGGTCAGCAGTTACGGCAGTAGGTGTTGGGCAATCACATTCTTGAACTGTTGGGATTCACTGTCACATTTTCTGAGAAAATCGAGTGCTTTGCAGTTAAAGTTGCAGTTAAAAATCAAACACAAAATGCAATGGGTCTGTAATCACATGTTAGCCACTGCCATTGAACTTAGAGCACAAGAACAGGTCCTTCCGCCCACAATGTTGTGCTGAACATGACGCCAAATTAAACTAACTTCTTCTGCCTGCCCTTGGTCCATGTCCCTCCATTCCTTGCATATTCATGTGGTTATCTCAAAGCCCCTTAAATGCCCCTATCGTATCTGCCACCACCACCATCACTAGCAGCGCATTCCAGACTCGTACCACTCTCTGTACATAAAACCTGTCCCTCACATCTGCTTTGAACCTTCCCCCCTCGCTTTAAATGCATGTCCCCTAGATTCAGACATTTCAAATCTGGGAAAAAGATTCTGACCATCAACCCTTTCTATGCATCTCATAATTTTATAGACTTCTATCAAATTTCCACTCAGCCTCCACCGCTCCAGAGGAACGAACCTGAGTTTTTCCAACCTCTCCTTATAGATCATACCCTCTAATCCAGGCAGCATCCTGGGAAATCTCTTCTGCACCCTCTCCAAAGCCTTCACATCCTTCCTGTAATGTGGTGGCCAGAATTGAACGCAATACTCTAAGTGTCGCCTAACCAAAGTCTTATAAAACTGCAACATGAACTCTGATTCTTGTACTCAATTCCCCGGCCAATAAAGGCAAGCATGCCATACACCATCTTAACCACCCAATCTACTTGCAAGGCCACATCTGTGGAATTCTGTGGATAAAGGTATATTAAAAGAAACTTTCTGCCTGTACCTTAACAAGAAAAACCCTTACGTTAAATTTTAAACATCCTTTCAAGTTGGAACTCACAGCTGACAACTATTGGACAAGTTCAAAACTTAATGAACTGATGAAGGGGCATTGCACTGAGAGCTTGTGATTTCAAATAAGCCTCTTCGTGTGACTTGTGAATCTAAGGGAATTCTCTGCCCATGAAGTAGTTGAGGCTTCCTCAGTAAATGTTTTTAAAGCTAAGGTAGAGAATTTTTTTGGACAGTCAAGGAATTAAGGGTTATGGTGAGCAGGCGGGTAAGTGGAGCTGAGGCCATGAAAAGATCAATCATGATCATATTGAATGATCCTGCTACTCGTTCTGATGTTCTTATGGCCTCCGATGATAAAGACAGGATGCAAACCCCAATTTGGAGAGAGGCCTGGGAAGAAACAACAAAAACACAAATTCCTGGAGAAACCCAACAGGTATGGCAGCATCCAAGAGAGAGAAAAACACAGTTACCGTTTTGAAACTCTTCTGGAGAACTCGCAAAAGCTAACAGACCTGCTGAAATTTTCCAGCTCTTTGTTTTTTTTTATTTCAGGTTACCAGCATCTGCAGCATTTTTCTTTTGGCTCCTAGGAAAAGCTGGGTTACTGGTCCATGGGAGCATAAGGACAAATGTTTTAGGAATCAACTGTTCTGCCAAAAGAGCAATGGCAATTTCCAAACTCCTCAACCAGAGAATTAGTGAAGAACAAGAAATCTTCTCGCTGTCTCCAAAATCCAGCTGAATCCATCCATAGAGGCAAACACCAACTATTTGACTACAGAAGCATTGCAATTGTTGCATCATAGAGTCATAGGAATGTACAGCATGAAACAGACCCTTCAGTTCAACTCATTCATGCCAACCAGATATCCTAAATTAATCTAGTCCTATTTGCCAGCATTTGACCCATACCCCTCTAAACACTTCCTGATCATGTATCCATCTAGATGCCTTTTAAACGTTGTATTTGTACCTGCCTCCACCACTTCCTCTGGCAGCTCATTCCATACATGCACCACCCTTTATGTGAAAAAGTTGCCCCTTAAGTCCCTTTTAAAACTTACCCTGCTCACATTAACCTTTGCCCTCTAGCTTTGGAGACCCCTATCCTGGGGAAAAGACATTGACTATTCACCGTGTTCATGCCCCACACGATTTTACAAACTTCTAATAAGGTCACCCTTCAGCCTCCAACACTCCAAGAAAAGTAGCTCCAGCCTACTCAGCCTCTCCCTGTAGCTGATGTAAGTTTCAAAACCTTCCACTTTGGATAGAGTAACCTTAAGAATTAATAAACCTGCAACTATCAGTCAGTTTGGCATTCCAACTAGAACTCTATCAACAAACGCATCGACTTGGACCCAAAAAGAATAGGAAATGACATCACCAATCTAATTAAACCTAAACAGATAAATAGAAAGTAGGTCATAACACCAGCGCTTCACCAGAGGCTCACTGATGATGTTACCTCATATGGTGACGAAATGTCTGAAAATGAATCTTCCAGCTCAGCGAACAAACTTACATCCAGAACCTCAACCTGAGCTACAAATCTTCTCAAAACTCGCTAGTTTGGTCTTACTTTCTTCTTTACAAGTATCTCTTATCCTGCCTACTTTTGATGTCTGTAGTTTTAACTAATAACATTGTCACTTTTAATTGATTGACTTTCATCAAGCATTGCATACACATTATCCTTTAGTCTTGTCTAAAGTAGAAAGCTGTGTCGTTGATTATTTTTAATCTGAAACACTCAAAAACCAGAACAGGATACAAACGGGGCTCATCCAAATTTTTAGTTCATGGGCAATTCTGATGACAGCTAGACGGGGACATTTCTATTGCTAATTCCCTTCAGGCAAGGGGACATTGCCTTGCCTGAAGGGAATTAGCAAACTGGATGATGCTGACACTTTCATGGACATCATTACTGCTGTTGGTTTTTGTTTTATTCCAGGGTGATTAATTTAAATTTTAAAAATATCCCAAATGATGCAGCAGAATTTAAACTCATGCCTCAAGATTTCTATTCTTCCACCATAGCTACAATACTATTGCACTGCTCTATATAATCACCCCTGTCAATTCCCAAACCTTTAATATTCATCCAGTCAAAACAAATTTTCTTCGTAGCCATTTTTGTTTAACATATTAGGATGGAAATCAGAGATAAATTTGTCAGACTTCTAGGGACTGCAACAGAATAAAAGCAAGGCCAACGTTTAAAAGTATTTCACAATTCTTCCAAGATGCACAAGTTAGCTGCTTCATATAAATAAAGAACTGTGCATGTTGGAGGTCTGAAACAAATGTAAGCAGAAGTTGCTGGAACAACTCAGCAGCGTCAGAGTTAACATTTCGGTTCTGGCGACCCTTCTTCAGAACTTCGTTGCCAGCTGTTTTCAGTTCTGAAGAAGGGTTATTAGACTCAAAATGTTAACTCCATTTACCCGTCAGAGATGCAGCCAGACTTGCTGAGTTTCTCCAGCGATTTCCGTTTTTTCTTTGTTTATTTCCAGTTGCTTGATAGCTATCTTTAATACAGCTGAATAACAATTAATATGTTAAAAGAAAATCCTTCACTAAAATATATTTTGTTTTGAACTCCACAGCTAACCGGATCTTTTTACTTTCTGCACTGTCATTCCAAAATGAATCAAGAAGAGATAAAGTTACTGTGGTTCTGTTCGCCGAGCTGGAAGTTTTTGTTGCAAACATTTTGTCCCCTGTCTAGGTGACATCCTCAGTGCTTGGGAGCCTCCTGTGAAGCGCTTCTGTGGCGTTTCCTCCGGCATTTATAGTGGCCTGTCCCTGCCGCTTCCGGTTGTCAGTTTCAGCTGTCCGCTGTAGTGGCCGGTATATTGGGTCCAGGTCTATGTGTTTGTTGATGGAGTTTGTGGATGAGTGCCATGCTTCTAGGAATTCCCTGGCTGTTCTTTGTTTCGCTTGCCCTATGATAGTAGTGTTGTCCCAGTCAAATTCATGTTGCTTGTCGTCTGCGTGTGTGGCTACTAGGGATAGCTGGTCGTGTCATTTCGTGGCTAGTTGATGTTCGTGGATGCGGATCGTTAGCCGTCTTCCTGTTTGTCCTATATAGTGTTTAGTGCAGTCCTTGCATGGGATTTTGTACACTACATTAGTTTTGCTCATGCTGGGTATCGGGTCCTTCGTTCTGGTGAGTTGTTGTCTGAGAGTGGCTGTTGGTTTGTGTGCTGTTATAAGTCCTAGGGGTCGCAGTAGTCTGGCTGTCATTTCAGAGATGTTCTTGATGTATGGTAGTGTGGCTAGTCCTTTGGGTTGCGGCATGTCCTCGTTCTGTTGTCTTTCCCTTAGGCATCTGTTGATGAAATCCGTTGCGAGGATATCCGTTTTTGGCGAATACCTTGTATAGGTGTTCCTCTTCCTCTTTTTGCAGTTCTGGTGTGCTGCAGTGTGTTGTGGCCCTTTTGAATAGTGTCTTGAAGCAACTTCGTTTGTGTGTATTGGGGTGGTTGCTTTCATAGTTCAGGACTTGGTCTGTGTGTGTGGCTTACCTTAGTGGTGAATTCTCCGTTTGGTGTTCTCTGTACCCTCACGTCTAGGAATGGGAGTTGGTTGTCCTTTTCTTCCTCTCTCGTGAATCGGATTCCTGTGAGTGTGGAGTTGATGATCCGGTGTGTATTCTCTATTTCCGTGTTTTTAATGATTACAAAGGTGTCATCAACGTATCTGACCCAGAGTTTGGGTTGAATTTGTGGTAAGACTGTTTGTTCTAACCTTTGCATTACTGCTTCTGCTATGAGTCCCGAGATCGGTGAGCCATGGGTGTTCCGTTGATTTGTTCGTATATCTGGTTGTTGAATGTGAAAACGGATATCCTCGCAATTTCATCAACAGATGCCTAAGGGAAAGACAATAGAACGAGGACATGCCGCAACTCAAAGGACTAGCCACACTACCATACATCAAGAACATCTCTGAAATGACAGCCAGACTACTGCGACCACTAGGACTTATAACAGCACACAAACCAACAGCCACTCTCAGACAACAACTCACCAGAACGAAGGACCCGATACCCAGCATGAGCAAAACTAATGTAGTGTACAAAATCCCATGCAAGGACTGCACTAAACACTATATAGGACAAACAGGAAGACGGCTAACGATCCGCATCCACGAACATCAACTAGCCACGAAACGACACGACCAGCTATCCCTAGTAGCCACACACGCAGACGACAAGCAACATGAATTTGACTGGGACAACACTACCATTATAGGGCAAGCGAAACAAAGAACAGCCAGGGAATTCCTAGAAGCTTGGCACTCATCCACAAACTCCATCAACAAACACATAGACCTGGACCCAATATACCGGCCACTACAGCGGACAGCTGAAACTGACAACCGGAAGCGGCAGGGACAGGCCACTATAAATGCCGGAGGAAACGCCACAGAAGCGCTTCACAGGAGGCTCCCAAGCACTGAGGATGTCACCTAGACAAGGGACGAAACGTTTGCAACAAAAACTTCCAGCTCGGCGAACAGAACCACAGCAAGTACCCGAGCTACAAATCTTCTCACAAACTTTGAAGAGATAAAGTTAGTTTACCAGTCTCAGGTCATTTTTTGCATAGAGCACTACTGATAGATTCCCGTGCTGTTCCATCTTCCAATCTCTCAGGTTAAAACTGTGTAGCTTTCACTTATGTTTGGAGTTGATAACCAGCTCTAAATAGGTCCAAAAGTCCTTGATTCACTGACCTTGAACTGAAATGTGAATTGCATGTATTTTTAACTTGCTTAACAAAAACGGAACAATTCGAAGTTTTGATAAGATAACAATTCATGTGCATGTTAATAACATTATTTCATGAAATTCATCTCTAAGTTACAAACTACTGATCAAGGTCCTGAGCTGAAGCCCAAATTGTATATATTTCCAATGTCTAATGATCTCAGTTTCAGATTTGTTTTTTTCTCTCTCTCTTATCCCCACAAACAAAAAAAACCTGCAACTTAAAACTTGCTTTAATTATTACTCTGTTGTAGACAAAATAATCCACTGGTGGTTTAACCTGAGGGTCACCATGCCTCAGGCGAGGGGAGCGGTTGAGAAGGAGGGTCCTTCAGCTGGTGGAGGAATTGAACCCGTGCTATTGGTATCACTCTGCATTGCAAACTGGCCGTCAAAGGCTAATGGACTCCCTCAGGTGAATGGTGCAGCTCAGCACCATTCTGAATAAGTGGTTCTGTCTTAGTCATGCATTACACCATCCTGAAGCAGTTACATTATCTAGAACTCGCTGCAGGCAATACTGTGGCTCCGCCTCATCTTGCTGTGCTTTGTTTTTGCTTCTTATCCCACTGACAAACAATATTATTCAATAGCTGTCAATGGGGAAATGCTGGGGTAGGGGCAATGTGACCCAGGAACCCTGAGATTCAGTCTAATCATCTGGGGACCTGGATTCAAATTCCATCACGGCAGCTAGTAGAATTTAGATTTAATTCACAATAAACAAAACTAATATTATTGTTTTAAAAACCCATCTGTTTCATATATACTTGAGAGAAGAAAGTTTGGCCTACACATGATTCCAGACAGCGATGTGGTTGACTCTTAACTGCCCTTTGAAATGGGCAATGATGCTGCTTAATTCAAGGGCACTGAGGAAATAGTAACACATGTTAGAGTGGCCACCAATACTCACCTTCAATAAAAGAATAGAAAGGACTGTCGAACTGCAACGCAAGTCAATATTCTGGTCAATGACATGAGGCCATGCAGGAAAGGAAGATGCTGGATTCTGTCAGATGGTTCCCTGAACAGACCCATAAATTTGGTAGAATGAATGCTCACCAGAATTTCCAAACAAGCACAGAGACATTCTTGGTTGAGGAGGCACAGGGCGTTTCCTGTGCTCCCAGTCTCTCTGCACACTGCCCTCAGGTTGCTATGTGGTAAAGACCAAATCCAACTACACCCCCTCCTCACCTCCTTCTGCAATGTGAAGCTGTGCTGGAAAGATATACTGTGTGCTTTTGAGGCTCATCTCAAGCTGTTCCATAATCCCGGGCCCTGTGCCTGCCACCCACATCCCCCACCTAACCCCCCAACACCCCTCCCACCTGCACCCAACACCACTGCACGCACATCCCCCCACTCCCACCCAAATTTAACACAGATAAAGAAGCTCTTTGGGCAGCTCAAGCTCATTGGTCTTCCAGTGTCAAAGGCAATCATACGATATAGGAGTAGAATTAGGCCATTCAGCCCATTGAGTCTGCTCCGCCATGCGATCATGGCTGATATGCTCCTCACCCACACTTTCCTGCCTTCTCCCCATAACCCTTCAACCCATTACCAATTAAAAATCTGTCTAACTCCTCCTCAAATTTACTCACTGTCCCAGTTACCACCGTACTTTGCGATAGTGGATTCCACTCGATAGTCAAGTGACGCAGACTGACCACATCCAAGGTCCAGGGCTGTGTGCTGAGGAATACCCTAAGCCTTGGAGCAGATGCCACAAATCCTCAGTGAGGCAAAGCTACTCTGTAAAGCTCTACCTCCACAAGAAAAAGTGGAAATTCTAGAAACTATACAAAACCCCTGGGGCTGTATGGCTGACATGAAATAAACACTGTAAATAAAATGGTAAGACCGGGTGTAGTGAGGAATCTGTTGTATTGGAAAGTACCTCATGAAATGACAAATTTAAACTGAAGCTTTACAAACTTTATGAATAAAGCATATTTTAGGTAAAATAAACTTTAGCAACTTCGATACTTTCTAAGGCCTCCCACCACTGGACAAGCTGGAATCTGTATAACGTCCCTTGGGAAATCTGAGACCATTTGACATGAAATGTCACAGTGGCTCAGTGGTCAGCACTGCTACCTCATAGCACCAGGAACCCAGGTTTGATTCCAGCTTCATACGATTGTTCAAGTTTGCACATTCTCCCTGTGTCTGTGTGGGTTTTCTCCAGGTGCTCCAGTTTCCTCCCACAGTCCAAAGGTGTGCAGGTTAGGTGGATTGGCCATTGGAAATGCAGGGTTACTGGGATAGGATAAAGAGGTGGGTCTGGGTGGAATGCTCTCAGGGGGTCAGTATGGCCATAGGGATTCTACAGAAATACAAATACATATTGCAAACTTGAAATTATAAGAATATTGATGTGATAAAAACTCATCTGTGTTACTTGCATGTGATGTCAAATTTAAACTGTCAATGTACTTTTACAAATAAAGTATATTTTTGAAAAAACACTTTGCCACTTCAGCTATATTTAAGTTTGAGTTGTACAGAAATAGTTTGGACCTGAGAGATCGAGACATACTAAATGCAAAGAGAGCTATGATTTTCTTTCAGATATACTCCTTCACGCTCCAGTGTAGCTGCCTGTTAGCTATTTTCTACAAGTGTGTCTCATCCAGCAATAAGTAATAGTGAGGTCTTCACCATTATGTTGCTCATTGTGCTTACTTTAACCAAACTGTCTTAGTTTTGGCTGCAGACACAAAGTTAAACATTTCCTTATTAACTGCAACATTCACTGGTATAAATGAAAACTCTACTTCAGACTGAGTGAACTAGCCACGATAGGGGGTTAGTTAGCTCAATTGGCTGGATGGATTGGTTTGTGATGTAGAGTGATACCAACAGTGTGGGTTCAATTCCAGCACCAGCTGAGGCTACCATATATCAATCATGTGCGAATGGTGGGGTAGACTTGATGAGCTGAAGGGCCAAATTCTACATCTGTTTCTTAAGGTCTAATGTCTGTATCTACTTGTACATAAATTATCATCCCATTCCTGCTAGGACATTTGGACACTGTACCCAAAAGTGTGGGACACATCAGCAAAAACGTGAAAACATTCTGATTAATGAGGCACAGGGCAGCAATAATGGTTTCATTAAGAAACACTGGATGCCACTCTGTAGTGGGGGGCATTTGTGAGGTAAGTGCGGCTTCAAGTGAATAGTTACTCAGGAGTTAGGCTGTGATTTAATAGTTTAATTTTTCCTGAGTAACTATTTCCTCAATTTCATCAGAACCCTCTGAATTCTCTGACTTAAACAGAGATTCCCGGAGGGAATCAGGTGTAGAGGAATTGCTGAGCAGAAAATATAACCCAGGCAATTCCTTCGGTGTCTTCTGTGAACCTCCATCTCCAATGCCATGGCCTGATCTGACCTGACCACATGATCCATGACCATGACAGAGACCCTCCCAGATGTCTCTCAACAGTTCACCATTTATCTGCTTCCCTACCCTCCCATTGCCATAACATCACACCCACTTTATGCACTTACCGTTGTCAGTAGCTGCCTGGGCCTTTGAAGTGTCAGAACGTGGCAGCTAGCTGCTGTGAAGAAGGAAAGAAGAGCTAGTACACCTTGGCATTTCTGAGGGACCTGTGAGCAGAATCACCTCTTGAAAATGGGGACACCCTCAAGGAGGGGATCAGGCAGCAAACTGGGTAAGAATGACACTCCTCAAAAAGTCTTATTTCACCAAAACCTGGTGCAGATGTGTCACTGGCAGAGACATGGACTTAGCCAGCTAGTGCAAGCTGTCATTGCCATCCAGGAGCAAGGCTGCCATGGTTTGAGGTACAAATGAGACAATAAATCACTGTTCAGAGAGGTTCTGCTCATGTCTGTTTGAACATACATCCCTCGCTCAGCTCACCAAAATCACATTCACTGCAGACTTACATCATTGCAACTTGCGTGATCTTCCTATGCATGAACTGACTGGGTTTCCCTTCGGTTCAACTACAAAATGCTTGGCTATATCCCGACAGGCATTATATAAACGCAAACTACTTCCTTTATTTGGGGAGAGCTGTGGGCTGTGATCGTCATTCCCTGTGAGTGTGTGCAGGTGGTTTGGTTAAGTAAGAAGCGGCTTTAAATATATTTGCATTGTCTGGTTAAGGGAGCCAAGTTGTGCAAGGCATTGATCAAAAGCTGTCACCTGGGAAAATCTGACATAGAATAAGAAATGTAAAAAAGGCCAGAAAGGTTAACACAATCAGACTGCCCTACCATACATATTCACTCAAAGGTGAGGCCCCTCGCAAAAGTTCAAATAATTGAGCAATCTCTAAGCCCCAGTCCTCTCATGCTGTATCAGGCAGGAGGCTGGAGGAACACAGCAAGCCAGGTAACATGTGGAGATGGAGAAGTTGACGTTTTGGGTGTAAACCTTCTTCAGAACTAGCGGTGAGTGAAGAGGGAGCTGCAGATAAAGGGAGTGGCGGGGCAGGATGTTGAAGTGGGGATAGGTGAAGCCAGGTAGAGGGTATGACCTGGTGAGTCAATGGGAAGAATGAATCTGGTGGGTGGGTGACAGGGAGGAATGGAAGGGAGGGGAGCTGGGGAAGTGAAGGGAGGTTATTTGAAATTGGAGAATTCAGTGTTGAGTTCTCCAGGCTGTAGGTTGCCCAGGCGGAAGATGGGGTGTCGTTCCTCCACCCTGTGGCTTGGTTTGTTGTGGCAATGGAGGAGGCCGAGGATGGTCATTTCAGAAGGGGAGTGGGAAGGTGTATTTTCCATGGTTAAGGTGTCAGGCAGGCAGCTCCCATTCACACGAAGAGAGGAAAGTGAGAAACAATATGTGTACTTACAACTCAGAATTATTTACCACAGCCTGAGGGAGCAGCCTCTTCTCTCCACGGCTCTAATTGTCCAAACAGCTGCTGCGGCTGGGGAAAGCAGAATTGGGAGCAGAGGTTAAGGCACAAGCTGAATGTAATGTCATAAAATTTGATTATCCTCTAATTCGAATTTGGCTATTTGGGTTTTTTTAGCTTATCTTCCTAGGGACTTTGTTGAATGATGTTTCATGTCAGCTGCACCAAGGCTTCCATCTCCCTTCTTAACTTTTTCAACAATGTGCATAATATTTATATGTCATCTAATTTCTATCTGTGATGTACTTCACACTGGTCTGCATGAAATATTCTTCCTCGCTCTTCTGTTCACTCACATACCTCAACAATTCTGCCTTCTCTAACGTATCTCCTTTGACACATAACAAATATTTTCTACAGTTGAGAGTGTGGTGCTGGAAAAGCACAGCAAGTCAGGCAGCACCCAAGGAGCAGGGGAATTGACGTTTCAGGCAAGAGCCCTTCATCAGGAAGGGCATTCATCATTCCTAATGAAGGGCCAATGCCCAAAACGTCGATTCTCCTGCTCCTCCGATGCTGCCTGACCTGATGTGCTTTTCCAGCACCACACTCTCAACTCTGATCTCTGCAGTCCCTAGTTTCTCCTAAATATTTTCTACACTCATCCAATTTGTTATCCTTTCCATTCCCAAGGGTTTTACTTAACTGTATCCCTGCAGATGTGAGCCTCATTAACTCCTTCTCTTTGCGACTTCAGAAATCATAACAGCAGGTTTATTGATGTCCCATGCTTGTTCCACCATTCAATGTATTATTATCTCAATACCATTCAGCTACCTTCCATCCACATTAACATCACAAAGTTGCCAAACTCAGTTCTGAAATATTCAATCAGGAACAGCATTTGCCACCCTTTGTCCCACAAAATTTCACTTCTACCACCATCCTTCATGCCTTTCCCAACTGATTTCCTCACGATTTAGCCTTCTGCCAAAGATTCTGGAATTACAGGCACACTGAGGTTCCCTTGGGTTATCAGTAACTCAAAACAGCCGAAAGCAACATGTGCAGTGATTTGGTTCAAAACCCCGGAATTCCCATCCAATCAACAACACAGGCCAAGGACTGCTATGGTTCAAGAGGGTGGCTCACCCCCACCTTCTCCAGCGATTGGTTATAAATGCTGGCCCAGCCAGCGACACCCACATCCCACAAACAAATAAAAGACATACAAAGTCACAATCAACATTTCACATGCCTTTCATATCTCAGTATATCATCTCTACCAGAACAGCATGTTCTGTGCAAACACAATCTATTTACTCAAACTAAGTAAATTACATAATGACTGGTTACTGAAAAAAATATAGTTAAATGAATCCTGAGTAAAATCAGGCAAATGATGCAAAGTAAAATCTGTCATTTCTATGCTGGCGTCCCTCTCTACACCGTTAGAGATTTGGGGTGGAGACCAAGAGGCGTACAATTAGCTTTTAAGTGACTTCACTGACTTGACAGGCCGACAATAGAATTGGTTAAACATTTTGGCATATTTGGAGCTGTTCTCACTTGGAAAAGAAAAAAGAACGAGAGGGCATAGATTTAAAATGATGTTAAAATGAAGCATAGATTTAAAATGAAGAAAGGATAACACTTTTCACTCAGCGAGTATTTAGGGTCTGGAGTGCACTACCTGGAAATGTGGCGGGGGCAGGTTCAATCGAGACATTCAAGAGGGCTCTGGATGAATATTTAGGTCAAAATGGTGTGAAGGGATTTCCAGAAAAGGCAGGAAATTGGCACTAGTTAACGGAACTGGTGCTGGATCAATGGGATAAATGGCCTTCTTCTGAGCTGCAACAATTCTGTGGAGTGTGACTCCTGTTCTGGGATTTAAGGGGACCGCTCTTTAAATTTTGTGGTTAAGGTTTAAAGATGACCTTCAGCCACACAATGAGCAGAGGCACTGATTGGAAATCGTCTTGACCTTCACAGGTGTAGCCCATGAAGTGGGCATTGTACTCTTTACACTGGCACATGATGCCAGATTGAAACATTGGCGAAACAGGAATCAGAATGCTATCAACTGGAATTATAAATTTGATATACTTTCCATTACACTACATGTTTGGGCTCTGTCTCCTTACCAGGTTTGCCCCTTTAGATAGCGGTGACAAAATCATTCTTATCGCTGAATATCAAGAATGGTGGCATCGTGGTTATACCAATACTTTTGTAAGCCAAAGGTTCAGCCTCTGGAAACAAATTTCACCACAGCAAGCTGGAGAAGTCTGAATTTAATTCATTAATATGGAATAAACAGCTCATCTCAGTAATGGTGATCGTGTAAAACCCCCAGCTGGTTCACTAATGCCCTTTAGGGAAGGAAACGACCTCATCCTTACCTGGTCTGTGCATGACTCCATTCCCACAGCAATATGGCTGACCCTTAACCACCCTCTGAGGAGGCCTAGAAAGCCACTCAGTGATGGGCATTGTATAATGGTCTTACCATTGGTGCTCACATCTCAAGCATGAATTAGATTTTTTAAAAATTAGGCAGGCCAGTTCCAACAGCCAAGAAGATAACAGAGTGGAGAAGCTGCTGCAAACTATGTAACATCCAACAAGACCATGCTAAGAATTGGGCTTGTCAGGTGAAATTCAGTGTACATTGTACCCCAAAACTGAAGTTGAGAAGCTCCAGTAGAACTTCTGAAGTTTTGCCAGCACTGGGCACACTCTGACCCACACTGTGCCACAATAACCTGCAGACACAGTGACATGCAAGCAGTCAATGACCTGATGACCACTCTGGGCACAGCCCAGTAGACTCAATGACGGCACTGGTCACATCCGAGTGAGTGACTGACCTGCACCAGCACAGACAATGAGAGTCACTGACCCACACTGGGTGCCATCCAGGGGACTAACGGACCCACAAAGGGCACACCCAGAGTACTCTGGTTGGGGGAACTGACCCACACTGGGCATCGTAGGGTAGGGGTGTGTGGGATGGAACTCATTGGCCCCCACTGTTGGGCAAATTCTCGGGTTAACTGACCCACACTGGCAAAATCATTGCTGAGAGGGGCAAAACCATTGCTGACCCACAGTGGGCACAAACCAGGGTGGGGGTGAGGTTCATTGCCACATACAAAGCACATTCTAAATGAATTTCTGACTCAAAGCGGCCACAATCTGGGGGAAGGGGAAAGGTTCACTGACCCACTGTGGGCACAATCTGAGGGAGGGGGAAGTTTCACTGACCCACTGTAGGCACAATCTGGGAAGGGGGGGCAAAGTTCACTGATGCACCATAGGCACAATCCAGAAGGGTGGGCTAAGGTTCACTGACCCACCGTGGGCACAATACAGGGGAGTGGGCAAGGCTCACTGACCCACTGTGGGCACAATCCAGGGGAGTGGGGATTACTGACCCACTGTGGGCACAATCCAGGGTGAGAGGGCAAGGTTCACGACCCACTGTGGGCACATTCCAGGGAAGTTGGGATCACTGACCCACTGTGGGCACAATCCAGGGGAGTGGGGATCACTGACCCACTGTGGGCACATTCCAGGGTGAGGGGGCAAGGTTAACTGACCTACCCTGAGTACAATCCAGGGGTATGGTGTGGGGTCACTGACCCACCGTGGGCACAATCCGGGGGAGTAAGGATCACTGACCCACCGTGGGCACAATCCAGGGGAGGAGGGAAATCACTGACCAATACTGGACGTAATCCGAGGCGTCGGGATGAGAGTTCAGTGACCCACACTGAGCACCATCGCGGTGAAAGGGTGCCCCAGACACAAGGACTGGGGGCAGGAGAGTTTCCGCCCTGTCCGGCCGCCCCCGAACAACGGCAGCGGTCCCACAAAGCTGGGGCAGGAGGCGCGGGTGAGAGTGGGGCCCGCGGGCAGTAGCTGCGCTACAGCAATTCCTTTACCGGGAGCTGTGTGTGTGTGTGTGTTCCCTCTGTGTCTCAGGGTAAGAGCCGAAACTGCCCGGAACCCCTGCACCATCCAGTAGTTGCCGGCCAGCCAGACCCTACTCACACCCTGATTGGTCACGACTCCCCAATAGGACCAGAGCTACAGCACCCCCGCTCCTCATTGGTCGGTTTCCCTGTCAATCATAAGTAATTGTTACAATAACTGTCACTTGAAGAGGGGCTCAGTCTCAATCGCCTTCCAGCTGTATTAGAGGGAACAAATACTTGCCTTGATTCTCCTTCATCAACTGATCCATTTAGTTCTTTTGATCATGATTTGCAGTTCCATGCTTGCTCAAGTCATTCCGTGCAGTAACAAGAAGATGGGGGAGGACATTTGCATTTCCGGGTGGAACGTGTATCGAACTTTGGGGCGGGGATGTTGGTTAGTTCAGTTGGCCGGACGGCTGGTTTGCACTGCTGCGTAATGCCAACAGTGTGAGTCAGCACCCTACACCCACCCCCTCCCCTGGAATATCGCATAAGTGCTGTCCCCTCCACGCTTCAGCTCTTATGAAGAGCCATCGAGACTCGAAACTTTAGCTTGCTGTCTCTGCATGGATGCCACCGCTGTGATCACCAGCATTTATTGTTTTCAGTACAGATTCCAGCATCTGCAGTATTTTGCACCTATAGTGTGGATTCAATGATGGTGGTTTAACCTGTGGGGGTCACCATGCCTTAGGCAAGGTGAGAAGTTGAGAAGGAGAATCATAGAGTCATGCTGCACAGAAGCAGACACTTTGGTCCAAATAGTCCATGCTGACTATGTTCTCAAACTAGTCACACCCGCATGCCTTTACTCTCAGACCCACACTGTGCCACAATAGCCTGCAGGCACAGTGACATGCAAGCGGGCAGTCATAGACCTGATGACCACTCTGGGCACAGCCCAGTAGATTCGATGTCGGCACTGGTCACATCCGGGTGAGTCACTATCCCAAACCAGCACAGACAATGGGAGTCACTGACCTACATCCGGGGCACACCCAGGGTGGTCTGGTTAGGGGACAAACCATTCCTGTTCACACACCTGTCCAAATGTCTTTTAAATGTTGTAACTGTACCTACATCCACCACTTCCTCTCACAGTTCATTCCACATCTGAGCCACTCACTGTGTAAAAAAAAGGTCCTCAGTCTCCTTTCTCCTCTCACCTTAAAAATATGTCCCCCAAGCTTCGAGGGAAAAGACACCTGCAGTTCACCTTATCCATGCCCCTCATGATTTTAAAAGCCTCAATAAGGTCATCCCTCAACTCCTATGTTCCAGTGAAAATAATCCCAGCCTATCCAGACTATTTTTATAACTTAAATTCTCCATTTCCAGCAACATCCTGGTAAATATTTTATGAACACTCTCCAGTTTTATAATATCCTTGCTGTAACAGCCTTCGGGGTAACCTCAGCCAATTTGGGAACTGAGCCATGGTTACCCCCAGGCTAAACCACCAGCAGTCACAAAGATCCACAGCGGCAAAGAGGCCATTCAGCATATTGTATCAGTCCCACTTAAAAACAACTACTTATTCTAACCTCAATTTCCTACCTGGATGTAAGTTTGCTTGCTGAGCTGGAAGGTTCATTTTCAGATGTTTCATCACCATACTAGGTAACATCATCAGTGAGCCTCCAGTGAAGCACTGGTGTTAGTGACCCACTTTCTCCTTATGTGTTTAGGTTTCCTTGGGTTGGTGATGGAATTTTGTGTGGTGATGTCATTTCCTGTTGTGATGTCATTTCCTTTTTTTTCTCGGAGGGTGGTAAATGGGGTCCAAATATCAGTAAACACACCAACTTGGACTCATTTACCACCCTCTGAGAAAAAGGACAGGAAATAACATCACCAACCCAAGGAAACCTAAATACATAAATAAACTGGGTCAATAACACCAGTGCTCTACTGGAGGCTCACTAATGATGTTACCTAGTATGGTGATAAAACACCTGAAAACGAACCTTCCAGTTCAGTGAGCAAACTTATACGCAGAACCTCAACCTGAGCTACAAATCTTCTCAAAATAATTTTACAGTCGTTGACCTATATTCTTTTGTGAGTTGTCTTTCTCTGAGAAAGCAGCCCAATGATCTCGTAGGACTGTGGCGACTTTTACCTTTACATTTATGGACATGGAAGCAATATTGGAAGCACACTGCAGAAACAGGAAAGGGGAATTAAGCTCAGGTTTCTTTTGAAATAGAAGGGTTTAAAAATAACTCAACAGGTTGGACAACATTTGTGGAAAGAAACAGAGTTAAAACTTTGAGGTTGATGAACTTGTATCAGAACAATATTGAACCAATCTGTGCTGTTCTTTCTATCAATTTTCCTCAGGCTCTCCAGCAGTTTCTTTATCCCCATTACCAGAGGACAGCAGTAGGAGAATGGAGAAGTTAAAGTAAAATCAACAATTCAAGATAGTGTAAATTGATACTTCTTATCTAAAATTTAAACCTATGGGGATGCAGAAAATAGGAACAGCAGTAGGCCATTAAGCCTTTCCCGATGAAGGGCTCCTGCCCGAAATTGCCCTTAAATCTTTTTAAAATCTTTCTCCTCTCACCTTAACACCTCCCACCCCACCCCCACCAGTCTTGAAATCCCCCACCTGAAGGAAAAGACACCCGCCATTCACCTTATCAATGCTCCTCATGATTTTATAAACCTCTTTAAGGTCACTCCTCAATCTCTATCACTCCAGTGAAAAAAGCGTTGGAGATTACGGGGTGACCTTATAGATGTTTATAAAATCTTCTACACATAAAGGGTTATAGATATTTGGAACACTTTTCCATCCACCTGTTCCTATATACCGAGTTGGATGTTCGCTGGCTGAAGATGGTCATTGGCTGGCATTTGTGTGGTGCCAGTCTCTTTCTCTTTGTTACCATTCTAGCTGTCCAATGCAACTAACAAGTTGGTTTCAAATATGTTCCAGCAGATGTGCAATCATTCATACATCGCTTTCCTACTGGAACAAGACAATGGATGAAATGTTTGACTCCCTAAAGTATTGTGCAACGTAAGGAGTAATAACAGTGTCAAGGGCACGCAGTGGATCCGCGTCAACAGCAAAATCAACAGCTACAGAAACTGGTCACTCCTGGTCTTGTTTGTGAACAATCTATCGCTCATAGGGTTTGACATTTCCAATACAGGCTCAAGAATCTGTTTGAAATACTCTGAATTTCTGCACTCGAAAGCACAGGAATACACAAAGTGGGATTAAGGAGAATTAAGATTTCAGTGGAATTGAAATGATGGGAAGGATTGGATTTTTTTGGGAGGTGGAAGGACTGCTTGGGGTTTGGGCTGGTGTTGGGGTTCTGGATGGGGATGATAGAAACTCTGTACTAAAACATATTGTGGAGCACGGAGACTAGAGGAAGAAACATAACACGGTCTATTTAAAGTTACCACTATCTCATGACCTGTGTATCTATTTTAAGGTACATTCAGTTTACTTTGGATTATGAGTAAGACAAAATCAATACTATTTTATAATAACAAAACTGATTGTTTGGAGTGCTTGAACCCTACTCTTTATTCATTAACTAAAGAGGTTTTCAAATTGGCTCAATTGTTTGAGTCAAACATTGTGAAAACTGTGTCTTTGACATCAACAGAACCTTCTTGTTCCTCAGTCTTAAACACTGAGAAATCATGATATTCTTTCTTAGAATCCCTACAGTGTAGAGGCAGGTCACTAGGCCCACACCAATCCTCCATAGAGCATCCCACCCAAACCTTGTAATCCTGCATTTCCCATGGCTAACTCACCTAGCCTACACACTATCGGGCAATTTAGCATGGCCAATCCACCTAACCTGCACATCTTCGGAATGTGGGAGGGAACCGGATCTCCTGGAGGAAGCCCCCACACAGACATGGGGAAGAGTGAGCAAACTGCGCACAGACAGTGGCCCAAGGGTGGGATTTAACCCAGGTCCATGGGATTGTGAGGCAGCAGTTGCAAACCACAAAGCTCCCTTTGGCTGGAGGACAAGTGCACAGTTTCTGTGGAAGGTCCCAGAGCTAGTGTCCCTCCTTTGCTTTGTGGGAAAGTAGTTCAAAACTGGTGCCAAGGAGGTAAAGTAAATACCTGGCTTCAGAAAAATTAATTCAAAATAAACAGTAAAATGCTTCACTGAGCAGTACAGGACAGCAGGTCAGGTCCCTTTTTATAGATGCAATGAAATGTCTTATGACTGCTCCAAATCTGTCAAAGGGAATCACACTGTACTAATGTAACCTTCTTTACATTCATACTCATTTATGTGGAGACTTGATCAGATTCCAAGTCGGTACCCTCATGGAATTTGTGACACTTTCCTAGATGACCATTGCTGGCATCTTGTTGTATTTGCCCCCTCTGCCAGAATGTGTTGGTTCAGTGCCACCAATCCCCATGTCTTTGGTTTATTTTGGGTCAAGGATTAATGGTCAAGGATACATTACTGTAGGGTGTCTACAGAAGAGGCAGTTTCAGGGATAGCAAGAACGTTTGTTGCATGATAGCAATAAGCACAACTATATTTGGACAGGTAGAATGGCTAGCACCTTAGGGAGCTGGTACAGATACACATGCTCCCTCAGAAAACTTGTCTCAACTACTGGCTGAATGTAATATCAGCAGAATGGGTAGAGTCCATAATAACATGAACATTAACTCCCTCAAAATAATTGCCTTATTCAATGAAATTGAGTCAAGACTCAGCCTGCCTGTGCTTTCTAATTAGCCTGCAGGTGTATTGGGGAGGTACAATGAGGGGTTGGCAAACACCAGATTCCAGTCCATGCCTGTCAACAAGCAGTTGGTGTCTGTAGATCATGTAGAGATGCGTTGGGCTTAAGCAACACAGAGCTCTTTTGGAGCAAGTAGCGAGCTGAAATTGCCAGGGCCCCCGCACTGATTTCCATGCAGTGATTTTTGACATCTAGCTTATTTGACACATTTGGTAAGATAGTAAGTTGAACATTAATGAGGTCAGCTTTTTTTTTGAAGAGTGGGTATCATTTTTTTAAGCACTGTACAGTCCTGTATAGAGGTCTAACTAATACAAGTTATTACACAGGCAGACTTACCGAATGATCTCAGATAGTTTGACTTCCTTGAGCCTTTTGTTTCAGACATGACTGAGTTTGAAAGCTGAGTCTGTCCTTTCTCAATAACTATAAGACATCTGGAGTAAAGATTATGTCTTTCATGAGCTGAGATCATAAACACTGCTCCCAATTTTCACACCAGTGCTGGCAATGTATCTGTTCCCGGCAGTCAGAGCTCCACTCAACGTACCTTTCACTACCTTATTTGTCTCACCTCTCTCCCCAAACTATCCCCTCCAGTTGCCTTCCCCCATCATTCATGTTGTCATTTACATCAAAACCCAGCACAGGATTTTTTTTAGCTTGGACCCTCCCCACTACCAACAGTTGCTTTGAATCTTTTGCATCTCTTAACCTTTCCCCTCTGACCATTTATGGGAGTCAGTTGGCTGGATGGCAATGCAGAGTAATACAACCAGCATGGGTTCATTCAATTCCTGAACTGGCTGAGGTCCCCATGAATGGCATATGGAGACCCTCAGGGTCAATCTCACCACCAGCTATATCTTTCTATCTCTGATGAGAGAGCAGCCTCAAGGACAATAGTGACTTTCATATCTAACTTTTCATACAATCCCCACAGTGTGGAAGCAGGCCATTCAGCCCATTGAATTCATGCTGACCCTTTGAAGTGCATCCCATCCAGACTCCTGTCCTATCCCCACATTTCCCATGGCTAATCCACCCAGCCTGCACCTTCCCTGGTCACTATGGGCAATTTAATACAGCCACTCCACTTATCCAGTGCATCTTTGGACTGTGGGAGGAAACCTGCACAGACACGGGGAGGATGGACACACTCCGTCCAAAGCTGGAGTTGAACCCGGGTTCCTGGCGTTGTGAGGCAGCAGTGCTAACCACTGTGCCACCCTTCATTTCCTGCTCAGATTTCCTGTTCAGATTTCCAGTATCTGCTGCTGTCTCTAACATTCTTCCACCAAGCAGGAATAGGCAACAGATTAAATCCATTCAGGACGTGGGTTGGCTTCAGATGATGTGGTGGATGGAGACCATCCATGGGAGATAGCTTTCCGCCCTACGTGCTCTATCTGAAGAGTGGTTTACAGGGCTTGCCATTTTTCCATGTTGGCATTGCCAAACTGCTGGTCCAAACAGTGGCGCATGTCAGTCCACAGGAGACCTTTCGTCAGTTGTCAGCTGTTTTCTGCCCGAGTCTGTGACATGAGTGCATTTGGTTTTAATGCAAGCATCTCTGAAGTGGAACTTTGAATGTCCACCCGGCCATTTGGCTCCAGCTGTCTTTCAGCATCTGCAGTGTTTTATCATTCGTTTCAAATTCCTGCCTTGTTGATCCCATCAATCTTCATTTTATTTAAAAAGCTGAAGCACCAGGCATAATGGCTCATTTTTCACTTAAATGGGAACTTTTTGTCAATTTTCCTTTTACAATAAAGACAGATAAAAACAAGTAGTGTAGCATCTGAGCGACTATCAAAGCTCATCCTGCACCTGCAAATGGACTGTCAGAGAGTCATTGAGAAGTACAGCACAGAAGCAGACCCTTCGGTCTAACTTGTCCATGCCAACCAAATGTCATAAATTAATCTAGTCCCAGTTGCCAGCACTTGGCCCATATCCCTCTCAACCATTCCCATTCATATACCCATCAGATGCCTTTTAAATGTTGTCATTGAACCAGTCACCAGCACTTCCTCTGGCAGCTCATTCTATACACATACCACCCTCTACCAGAGAAAGTTGCCCCTTAGGTCCCTTTTAAAACTTTCCCCTCTCACCTTAAACCTATGTCCTCTAGTTTTGCAATCCTCCAACCTGGGTAAAAAGACCTTGGCTATTCTCCCTATCCATGCCCTCATGATTTTATAAACCTCTCACCCCTCCACCTCAATACTCCAGCGGAAATAGCCCCAGCCTATTCAATCTCTCCCTATAACTCAAACTGTCCAACCCTGGCAACATCCTTGTAAATCTTTTTTGAACCCTTTCAAGTTTCACAACATCCTTCCTATAGCAGGAAGACCAGAATTGCATGCAGTATTCTAAAACTGGCCTGACCAATGTCCTGTATAGCCACAACTGCTTTACTTAATAGGAGTTTCCTCAGAAGGAAGCCTACTTAAGGTTGAGGAGGCAAGGATCAGATAGGGCTTTACAGGGTTAGAAGGTAGCCAGGAAGGAACTGAAGAATGTACTTGGGAAAACTAGAAAGGGGCATGAAAAAGCTTTAGCAGATAGGATTAAGGAAAACCCTAAGACATTCTACACTTACGTGAGGAACAAGAGGATGATCAGAGTGAGGGTAGGCCTGATAAGAGATAGTGGAGGGAAACTTGTGCCAGAAGTTGGAGGAGGTAGGGGAGGTAGGGGAGGTCCTTAAGGAATACCGTGCTTCAGTATTCACTACAGAGAGGGACCTTGATGTTTCTGAGGACAGCGTGAAACAGACTGATATACTCGAAAGGTTGATATTAGGAAGGGGAATGTGCTGAAACATTTTGAAGAAAGTAAGGATAAATAAATCCCTGGGCCAGATGGGATGTACCCTAGGTTACTACAGGAAACCTTTGGCAATGGTCTTTGTGTTCTCACTGTCCACAGGAGTAGTGCCAACTGATTGGAGGGTGGCATTTGTTATTCCCTTGTTCAAGAAAGGGAATAGGGATTTTCCTGGGAATTACAGACTGGTCAGTCTTATGTCAGTAGTGGGCAAATTATTTGTGGGGATTCTGAGAGACAGGATTTATGATTACTTGGATAATCATAGTTTGATTAGAGATAGTCAGCATGGCTTTGCGAAGGGCAGGTCATGCCTCACAAACCTTATTGAATTCTTTGAGGATGTGACAAAACATGTTGAAGGTAGACCAGTGGATGTGGTGTACGTGGATTTTAGCAAGGTGTTTGATAAGGTTCCCCATGGTAGGCTCATTCAGAAAGCAAGGAGGCATGGGATACAGGGAAATCTGGCTGTCTGGATACAGAATTGGCTGTCCCATAGAAGACAGAGGGTGGTGGGATGTGGGAAATATTCAGTCTGGAGCTTGGTGACCAGTGGTGTTCTGCAGGTATCGGTTCTAGGAGCTCTATTCTTTTTGATTTTTATAAATGACTTGGATAAGGAAGTGGAATGGTGGGTTAGTAGGTTTGCTGATGACACAAAGGTTGATGGAGTTGTGGATAATGTGGAGGGCTGTTGTAATGGGACATTGACAGGATGCAGAACTGGGCTGAGAAATGGCAGATGGGAGTTCAACCTGGAAAAGTGTGGAGTGATTCACTTCGGAAGGTCGAATTTGAATGCAGAATACAGGGGTAAAGGCAGGATTCTTAGCAGTGCAGAGGAACAGAGGGATCTTGGGGTTCACATCCAAAGGTCCCTCAAAGTTGCCACCTAAGTTGATAGGATTGTTAAGAAGGCATATGGTGTATTGGCTTTCATTAGCAGGGGGATTAAGTTTAAGAGCCGCAAGGTTATGATGCAGCTCTATGGAGCCCTGGTTAGACCACACTTGGAATATTGTGTTCAGTTCTGATCACCTCAATATAGGAAGGATGTGGAAGCTGTAGAGATGGTGCAGAGGAGATTTACCAGGATGTTACCTGGACTGGAGGGCAGGTTGAGGGAGCTAGAGCTTTTCTCATTGGAGTGAAGAAGGATGAGAAGTGACCTGATAGAGGTATACGAGATGTAGAGAGGCATAGATAGAGTGGACAGCCAGAGATTATTTCCCAGGGTGGAAATGTCTATCATGAGGGAGCATAATTTTAAGATGATTGGAGGAAGGTTTAGGGGAGATGTCAGAAGTAGGTTCTTTACTCAGAGAGTGTGTGGAATGCACTGCCAGCAGTGGTGTGACTCCATTTTCAAGGAACTATGAACCTGCAATCCAAGATCTCGGTTCGGCAATACTCCCCAGGACTTTATCATTAAGTGTATAAGTTCAGCCTGATTTGCCTTTCTAAAATACCTCACATTTATCTAAATTAAACTCTACCTGCCACTCCTTGGCCCATCTGATCAAGGTCCCATTGTATTCTTGAGATCACCTTCTTCACTATCCACTGGATTAGGGAACTGGAGAAAACGATGCACCAATGAAGCTTTACTAAACACACATCTTAGAAATGCAATCAGAGTGTTTATTACAGACTTGGAAACAGCTATTTGTTGAAAACATAGCCCTCAGGTCTGCACTGTGCATGTGTCACACCTTGTGGGCGGGGTAAGCAAGGTCATTAGTGACCAGCAGTGCGCCCACAATGCTCTTTCTGTTCTTTCTGCATCTGCTGACACTGTTGCTGACACTGCTGCAGAAGCTGCTGACACTGTTTCTGACATTCTTCCAGTGATTTTGACTGTTTGTGTTCCTTCTTTTCTGGCTCCTCACAATTAATCATCACCTTGAGTCCTCCACCTTTCTTCACCAACTCAAATGCCTCAATGGCCTGGTCCAAGGGGAAACGATGTGTGATCATTGGGTTCACATCCACCTTCTTTGAAGCTAACATGTTTATGGCCGTGGGCCACCTAAATAAAAAGCGACAAAAACATGAGATGAGCAACTGGCACATATTTCCGACTGTTGTCCTACAGTTGGTGCATACTGGAACCACCTAAACCTTATACACCAAGGTCCATTTTATTGATTCTGATTGAAACAGGGCTTCCCAAAGTGGGGGTTAGGGCCCCAAGTGGGGACCACTTGCCCAAATCTTGGAGTTCCAATCTGCAACGTTGGTATGGGCTCCAATGGAGCTCTGACAGATTTGTTCCAGCTGTGCTCCCACTTTACCAGACCAGGCCCCTCACTTTCACAGACACCCCAGCTCCTCTGTACCCCTTTCCCCAACCAATCTCGCCAGTTTCACAGAGAGGCTGCCACATTTTCCAAGTCCTGAAATGGGGCCACAGTTCATGGAGCACAGTATGACCATGATGTCTACAAGATGCACCGCGGAAATTCACCAAGAGACCGCATCTTCCAAACCCACGACCACCTCCAAATAGAAGGACAAGGCAGCAGATACTTGGGAAGACACTACCCCCTTCAAGTTCCCCTCCAAGCCACTCACCATCCTGACTTTTACATATATCGCTGTTCTTTCACTGTGGCTGGGTCAAAATCCTGGAATTCCCTCCCTAATGGCATTGTGGATCAACCCACAGCAGGTGGACTGCAGCGGTTCAAGAAGGCAGCTCACCACCACTTTCTCAAGGGACGGGTAATAAATGTTGGGCCCAGCCAATGGTGCCTACGTCCCACAAATGAGTAAATAAAATACTCCCTTCATTTAGAGCCCCACGCTCAGCTACTAAAGTCCAGAATTTACCACAATCTTGTGCTTGTGTAATATTCTCCTGATAGCTGCTCTTTCAAAGACAGCATTGATCAGTTTCAAATAACTTGCACTTAAAAAAAAGCAAAGAAGATAGATTCACCCAAACAGTTTTCAGCTTCTGTAAAGAATACGCCTCAGGCTAATACTTTCTCAGCCTGCACATCTGGCATTGCAATCGAATAAAGAACCAAAGCATGAATTCCTCAAATCAGTGTTGCTCCCCTTCTTGCCTGGGGTCGGGATGGAATGAGTACTTGGAAAAGATTCTGATCTAGACTATCGGGACCTTGGGTTCATGTCACACTACAGGTGACCACCATTGCACTATACACACACATAGACACTCTTACCCACACATACACACATGGACACACATCTATACTCACACACACAGACACTCACATACACTCCTACAGGCACTCACACTCTCACACTCACACATGCATCCTCTCACAGACTTAGACCATTTTACACTCACACACACACATATACACTCTCTCACAGACACTCGCAACCCCCTCACCCCAGACACACACACACTCCTACAGACACGCACACTCCCACACTCACACATGCATCCTCTCACAGACTTAAGGCACTCTATACACTCGCATACACACATATACACTCTCTTTCACACTCACAACCCCCCACCCCAGACACACACACGCGCGCGCACACGCATACATATACATATATTTTGTGGGGTGAATTTGTACTTGCAGAGTTACATTGTACTTTGCTCAAAATCTGCATGAATTCATGTAAAACTCTGTTAACTCACTTTTTAGATTAGAATCAATCTAAACATCATGGCATAGACAGGAAACACAGGGGGTTAACACCTTCAACATAGTATCTGGCTGACACTAATTGTTACAGTTAACCTGAGAATGTAACTTTTACATATGAAACAAGTGAAACTATCATGGTCATTATAACAGATGAGAGACTCAACAAACAATCAAGGTATTTTTCAATGTATAATTTCAGTTACATCTCTCTGTAAGCATTTGCTATAAATTCTGTGTCTTATAATTGTGTCCTCCACAACGACCTGAGGAAGGAGCAGCACTCCGAAAGCTAGTGTTTTCAATTAAATCTGTCGGACTATAACCTGGTCATAGAGTCATAGAGATGTACAGCTTGGAAACAGACCCTTCGGCCCAACCCGTCCATGTTGACCAGATATCCCAACCCAATCTAGTCCCAACTGCCAGCACCCGGCCCATATCCCTCCAAACCCTTCCTATTCATATACCCATCCAAATGCCTCTTAACTGTTGCAATTGTACCAGCCTCCACCACATCCTCTGGCAGCCCATCCCATACACGTACGACCCTCTGCGTGAAAAAGTTGCCCCTTAGGTCTCTTTTATATCTTTCCCTTCTCACCCTAAACCAATGCCCTCTAGTTCTGGACTCCCTGACCCCAGGGAAAAGACTTTGTCTATTTATCCTATCCATGCCCTTCATAATTTTGTAAACCTCTATAAGGTCACCCCTCAGCCTCCGACGCTCCAGGGAAAACAGCCCCAGCCTGAAAAGCCTCTCCCTGTAGCTCAGATCCTCCAACCCTGGCAACATCCTTGTAAATCTTTTCTGAATCCTTTCAAGTTTCACAACATCTTTCCGATAGGAAGGAGACCAAAATTGACCAGAAGGAGACTGATTAGCAAGGTTAGATCTCATGGAATACAGGGAGAACTAGCCATTTGGATACAGAACTGGCTCAAAGGTAGAAGACAGAGGGTGGTGGTGGAGGGTTGTTTTTCAGACTGGAGGCTTGTGACCAGTGGAGTGCCACAAGGAGCGGTGCTGGGCCCTCTACTTTTTGTCATTTACATAAATGATTTGGATGCGAGCATAAGAGGTACAGTTAGTAAGTTTGCAGATGACTCCAAAATTGGAAGTGTGGTGGACAGCGAAGAGGGTTACCTCAGATTACAACAGGATCTGGACCAGAGGGGCCAATGGGCTGAGAAGTGGCAGATGCAGTTTAATTCAGATAAATGCGAGGTGCTGCATTTTGGGAAAGCAAATCTTAGCAGGACGTATACACTTAATGGTAAGGTCCTAGAGAGTGTTGCTGAACAAAGGGACCTTGGAGTGCAGGTTCATAGCTCCTTGAAATTGGAGTCACAGGTAGATAGGATAGTGAAGGCGGCATTTGGTATGCTTTCCTTTATTGGTCAGAGTATTGACTACAGGAGTTGGGAGGTCATGTTGCGGCTGTACAGGACGTTGGTTAGGCCACTGTTGGAATATTGCGTGCAATTCTGGTCTCCTTTCTATCGGAAAGATGTTGTGAAACTTGAAAGGGTTCAGAAAAGATTTACAAGGATGTTGCCAGGATTGGAGGATCTGAGCTACAGGGAGAGGCTGAACAGGCTGGGGCTGTTTTCTCTGGAGCGTCGGAGGCTGAGGGGTGACCTTATAGAGGTTTACAAAATTATGAGGGGAATGGATAGGATAAATAGACAAGGTCTTTTCCCTGGGGTCAGGGAGTCCAGAACTAGAGGGCATAGGTTTAGGATGTGAGGGGAAAGGTATAAAAGACACCTAAGGGGCAACCTTTTCACGCAGCAGGTCGTACGTGTATGGAATGAGCTGCCAGAGGATGTGGTGGAGGCTGGTACAATTGCAACATTTAAGAGGCATTTGGATGGGTATATGAATAGGAAGGGTTTGGAGGGATATGGGCCGGGTGCTGGCAGGTGGGACTAGATTGGGTTGGGATATCTGGTCGGCATGGACGGGTTTGAACCGAAGGGTCTGTTTCCATGCTGTACATCTCTATGACTCTATGACTCTCTCTCTCCTTCACTGTCCTCACCATGTGCTTCCTTTGTCTGCTCTTCTCCCTTTTAAAACTGCTGTTGTTTTGACTTTTTTTTTCCAAAGTTCCAAAACAATGCAACAGCATATAAAACAGTAATTGCTGCTCCTGGAATTCGAGGAAATCACCTCCAACACCTAAAATACCTCAAAAAAGGAGCAGCTCTTACAGCCAGAATATTTTCCTGTCCTCCATCTTGGATTACCCAGAATCCTTCGTTTTTTAACTTTGTCCTCCCCAGTCCAACACCAGCCCCTCCACATCATGACTCATTAGAAGTCAGTAATTGGGAGAGAGGGTTGCATGTCCAATATAGATGCCGTTTGATCGTCCCTTTATTGCAACATGTGTAAGATCAAGTAATCTAGCACCACTGGGACGCCACCAACCTCTTGACAGCTTTTAGTCTGGCTTCTTCCTATTTGGTACTTTACATGTATGGTACCTGAAGAAACTTCGGTTTGTTAACTTAAGCAATCATAAAACTGCACGTGCATAAAGAGTTTAGACAGCTATGAGCCGGATGCTGGCAAGTGGGACTAGATTACTTTAGGATATCAGGTAGGCATGGACAAGTTGGACTGAAGGGTCTGTTTCTGTGCTGTACAATTCTCTGACTCTATGACTAAGTCCACTAGCCCCTATACAAACTGGAAAACAGAGGAAATAAGTTGTTAAGCTATCTGTTTCATATCGCTGACCACCAGTATAAAAAAAATAACATCTTGATAATTACCCACTTTGATCAGCATTGCTTGTCCAGTTTATTTTAAAGTGGCTTATTATCAAGGTGTTAATTTTTTTGAAAGCATTTATCATGGCCCAAGCAGTTTTATTTCAAATGCAGTGCAAAAAGCCAATTGGTTTCTGCAACAATCATCAAGATGCTTTAAAAGGAATGGAAAACTTTCAGAAAACTGATAAAATCCAATTCCGAAGTTATGTTAAAACGTTCTCATGAGACATCCCAGTGTAAATTTTAATAGTAAAGTGATACCATCATTTTCAAAATGAGGGAATAAGGTGCAAAATTAATGGTAATAATTACTCACCCTTTTTTAAAAATCACAGCAGGTGGGCATTTCTGGTGAGACCCAGCTTTTATTGCCCATCTCCAAAGGCCCAAATGGCAGTTCAGAGTCAAATGTATACACGCAGACCAGGTAAGGATGGCAAATGTATACGCGCAGACCAGGTAAGGATTGCAAATGTATACGCGCAGACCAGGTAAGGATGGCAAATGTATATACGCAGACCTGGTAAGGATGGCAAATGTACACGCAGACCAGGTAAGGATGGCAAATGTATATGCGCAGACCTGGTAAGGATGGCAAATCCATACACGCAGACCAGGTAAGGATGGCAAATCCATACACGCAGACCAGGTAAGGATGGCAAATGTATACGCGCAGACCAGGTAAGGATGGCAAATGTATACACGCAGACCTGGTAAGGATGGCAAATATATACACGCAGACCTGGTAAGGATGGAAAATCCATACACGCAGACCAGGTAAGGATGGCAAATCCATACACGCAGACCTGGTAAGGATGGCAAATGTATACGCGCAGACCAGGTAAGGATGGCAAATGTCTTTCCCCCAGTGAACATTGGGGTTTTAATGACAATTGATGGTTTCATGGCCTTTTGAAGCAGACTTTTGATTCCACAGATCATGACACCTTATTGCTGATCCAGGACTCTCGCTTATCTACAAACACTTTCACCTAGTGGGTAATGAGAATCTGGAATGCACTGCCTGGGAAATAGTGGGGACTGGAAACCTTACAACCTTTAAAGAATACTTGGATGAGTGCTTCAAAATGTCAGAACATTCAAGAATATGGGACAAGTGCAGGAAATTGGGATCAGCGCACTTTCAGTGGTAGCTACATCGGTGCAAATTCAAAGGGCTTTTTCTGCACAGTATGAGTATATGAATCTATGAATTTAATTGTTTTCTTTAGTGAACCTTTGCACTGAACCCAAATATCCTGGTAAACTCAATACTCATTGCTCCACAGCACGAAACCTGTTGCACTATCCTGCATAGAAAGGACATTTCTGCACTGGGATATTAGATTCCCTACAGTGTGGAAACAGGCCCTTCGGCCCAACCAGTCCACACCGACCCTCCGAAGAGTAATCCACCCAGACCCATTTCCCTCTGACTAATGCACCTAACATTATGGGCAATTTAGCATGACCTGCACATCTTTGGATATCTATACCAGGGCCTCAAATATCAGACAAACACTAATTAATCCAAAAATGTATTCAGGAGAAACATTGTATGCAGCAAGAGGCTAGAATGTGCAACACACCTGTGTAAGAATTGACTTAGAATAGTAGCTCATATGCAGGTAAGGGATAGTTAAGCAAGTAGATTAGGAAAAGAAGTATAAGAAAGGTTGAGTTGGGGGGAGATCAACAAAACCAATTGGCAGGAAGCTCCTGTGCAGCAAGAAACCAATATAAATAAATTGCTCATTCCAGTGCTGTAAATTCAACAGGTGGAAATTAATAATGCAAAAGTGAGTACCGCAGATGCTGGAGATCAGAGTCAAGATTAGAGTGGTGCTGGAAATTAATGCCCTCCCTCCCCCAAGGAGATTTTGTAAGTAAGTGGGGCGCATTTCATCAGACCAGAGAGGCAGATAGGAATCCTGCCACCTTCCCTCCATGACTTTAAGGAGAGGAAGCCCAGGCCATCTCACTCAAAGCCAAAGCGAAGCCTTTAAATGGACATTCATTGACAGGCAGGGCCCTATTGAACAGCAAAGAAAAACCCTAGGCACATTTGTCTGTGGGCTCTGCTGTCAGCCACTCAAAGCTAAATGAGGAGCTCGGCATCAAAAAGGGAGTGGACCACTCGGAACCGCTCTCCCTGTCCTTTTTTCCCAATGCCCCCAGCCAGTGTATCACTCCTGTCCTTTGACTTAGGCTCAGGATCAGTAAGAGGACCCGTGGTAGGGGCATTACCAACAGGATACCCACAGGTGGTGCTGCTTGCTATAGAGAGCTGCCAACCTCAGAGTGGCCTGCTAATCTCATGGGGGTGGGTATCTTTGAAAACCTTGATCCCGCGGAAGGCTGTCTCTGGCCATTTAAGTGTCTGATTGGCACCGAGGACAGAGCATGTTCCCCAGAGGCAGCAATGCAGATGAGATGAAGTCACCCGGATGAAATTCTACCCTTTGTAATGAACGATGCAGCATTATGGGTTTTTAATGACACAGTGGTAAGGTCCCTACCTCTGAGCCAGGAGGCTTAGTTTCAGTTCCCAACTATTCCAGAAGTGGATCATACTACGTCTGAACATGTTAAGTGGAAGAATGTAAATAAAACCACAGTCAAACGGGCAAAACTTGTGGGCCCATAAGCTTTTTTTAATTGAAAACTAACTATGATCTCTTTGCCACTTACGTGTTACAGTATCTGAAAATTCCTCGGATATCCAACTCACGTGTTGTCGCAGTTAATAGGGGGGCAGACGTGTTCGTGTTACCCAAACCAATCAGAACCACAACTCCTCCTGGGTTGGTAGCCTTAAAAAAAAGATAAATTTCGAGTTCAAGAAATTCTTAAACATAAACAAGATGTCTCTATAGCTTTCATTGTGCCACTGTTGGATATTCTAAATGTAAATCTAGGGAAAGTCCAGAAAAGGTGCATGTATATTCTCCTATCAATTAAGCTGAGCGTCATTGTCAGCAGTGTATAAGGTGATACTGATACGTTGGCTAACAGGTAAAATGGTGGGTCAGTGGTCAGCACTGCTGTGTCAAGCACCAGGGACCTGAGTTCAATTCCACCCTCAAGTCTGCACATTCTCTCTGTGTCCACGTGCTCTGGTTTCCTCCCACAGTCCAAAGGTGTGCAGGTTGGGGTGGATTGGCCATGGGAAATTGCCCATAGTGTCCAGGGATTTGCAGGCTGGCTTGAGTTAGCCACAGGAAATACAGGGGTAAGGGGGTGGGTCTGGGTGCTCTTTGGAGGATTGGTGTGGACCGAATGGCCTGCTTCCACACTGTAGGGATTCTATGAAGGCAAATTTGAAATCATCCACTATGAACATAGGACAGGATACTTTCTAATTGGTGGAAAGCTAAATGCAGTGGTGGTGCAAAGAGACATGGGGATTTATCAGCACTACTGCCTCACAGCACCAGGGACCCAGGTTTGATTCCAGCCACAGGTGAGGAACTCCAAGCATATTCTCCCCATGTCTCTGTGCATTTCCTCAGGGTGGTCTGGTTTCCTCCCACAGTCCAAAGGTGTGCAGGTTGGGTGAATTGGCCATGCTAAATTGTCCATAGTGTTCAGGGATGTGTAGGTTAGGTGCATTAGTCAGGGGAAATCTAGAGTAATACGGTAGGGGAATGGGCTTGTGTGTAATACTCTTCGGAGGGTTGGTGTGGACTTGTTGGGTCTCAGGGCCTGTTTCCACACTGTAGGGATTTGATGATTCAAAGGAACTTATGCTCAGGAGATGTGAGCCTTTATATCCGATGGGCTAAAATACTAGGAGGTAGAAGTCTGGGTTCAACTATATGAAGTTTACGTGGAGTAACTGTGGGCAGTCCATTAAGAAGGATATACTGGTCTTAGACAGAGTGAAGCACAGGCTTAACAGGATGACACTAAAAATATAGGAGTTAAATTATGATATGCGATTAGACAAATTTGGTAAAAATTGGGGGTGTCACCAGAAAATTAACCAGAAAAGTAAGCAATTTGTACGAAAAACCCAACCAGTTCACAAATTCCAGAGCCTCTTCTCAGTCAGGTCTAAACATACATGTGAATCTATACCATTTGATTGACTCTTAGTTGCACATGGGACAAGATGTTTAGTTTCCTTAAGGAATTAATGGATAAGCAATAGATGCAGCTTTAGAAAGAAAATACACAGAGATCCATTACGAGCTATCTTGCAAATGTAATTGGTTGAAAAATCATTTGACTCAATGTCAATGCTACTGCTTCAGTACTTACATGGATAGCTGTCTGTACACATTGATCTGCCCCAGTGCATTCAATAGATACGTTTGGCATACCACAAAGAGCAGTTTTGACTTTGGATGCCATTTCTCGAGGACATGTGTTCTTTTCCATCTTGCAAACACAAGAGGCACCCAGACATTTTGCCATGTCCAATCGCTCTTGTACCATGTCTGAAATGATACCACAGGGCAATAAAATCGCAAGTAGCTAGAGATAAACCTGCAAAAGAAGGCTTTATGATTTAAATAAATTAAGGAATACTTGCCTCGATGAGGGAAATGTATAATGATAAGTGAAATTCTTCCACGCACAACACATTTGCTCACAAGAGGCTGTAGTATTGTTTAAGCAATACTACATTGTTTTATAGGGACATTGGGACAAGAGGAGTAAGCTATTCAGCCACTTGAGCTGTTTTGAATTACTGTTGACCTTTAATCTCAACACTGTTATGACTGAACTGGAATGAGGACAGGTAGCCCGCAGGTTTCATATCTGAATCTGTCCGCAAGTTGACTCATGCGTAAGTCAGGACACAAGACAAGACAATATAAAGTTGCTAACCGTAAGTAATTGAAATGGTTATTTGTTAGATAATTAAAATTACACCCATTTGGGACTGCCTTTATAAGTCAGATCTTTGTAAATCAGAGATGCCTGTACACTCAAATTTGTACCAGATTGTTCCACAAGCCCAAAGTACCACAGTGCTCCACGTCCCTCTGCAGGGAGGACTGTGCTCCACGTCCCTCTGCAGGGAGGACTGTGCTCCATGTCCCTCTGCAGGGAGGACTGTACTCCATGTCCCTCTGCAGGGAGGACTGTGCTCCACGTCCCTCTGCAGGGAGGACTGTACTCCATGTCCATCTGAGGGAGGACTGTACTCCATGTCCCTCTGCAGGGAGGACTGTACTCCATGTCCCTCTGCAGGGAGGACTGTGCTCCATGTCCCTCTGAGGGAGGACTGTGCTCCATGTCCCTCTGCAGGGAGGACTGTGCTCCACGTCCCTCTGCAGGGAGGACTGTGCTCAACGTCCCTCTGCAGGGAGGACTGTGCTCCATGTCCCTCTGCAGGGAGGACTGTGCTCCATGTCCCTCTGCAGGGAGGACTGTACTCCATGTCCCTCTGAGGGAGGACTGTGCTCCACGTCCCTCTGCAGGGAGGATTGTACTCCATGTCCCTCTGCAGGGAGGACTGTGCTCCACGTCCCTCTGCAAGGAGGACTGTGATCCACGTCCCTCTGCAGGGAGGACTGTGCTCCATGTCCCTCTGCAGGGAGGACTGTGCTCCATGTCCCTCTGCAGGGAGGACTGTGCTCCATGTCCCTCTGCAGGGAGGACTGTGCTCTATGTCCCTCTGCAGGGAGGACTGTGCTCCATGTCCCTCTGCAGGGAGGACTGTGCTCCACGTCCCTCAGAGGGAGGACTGTGCTCCACGTCCCTCTGCAGGGAGGACTGTACTCCATGTCCCTCTGCAGGGAGGACTGTGCTCCATGTCCCTCTGCAGGGAGGACTGTGCTCCATGTCCCTCTGCAGGGAGGACTGTGCTCCATGTCCCTCTGCAGGGAGGACCGTGCTCCACGTCCCTCAGAGGGAGGACTGTGCTCCACGTCCCTCAGAGGGAGGACTGTACTCCATGTCCCTCTGCAGGGAGGACTGTACTCCATGTCCCTCTGCAGGGAGGACTGTGCTCCACGTCCCTCTGCAGGGAGGACTGTACTCCATGTCCCTCTGCAGGGAGGACTGTACTCCATGTCCCTCTGCAGGGAGGACTGTGCTCCACATCCCTCTGCAGGGAGGACTATGCTCCACATCCCTCTGCAGGGAGGACTGTGCTCCATGTCCCTCTGCAGGGAGGACTGTGCTCCATGTCCCTCTGCAGGGAGGACTGTGCTCCACGTCCCTCTGCAGGAAGGACTGTGCTCCATGTCCCTCTGCAGGGAGGACTGTGCTCCACGTCCCTGTGCAGGGAGGACTGTGCTCCACGTCCCTCTGCAGGGAGGATTATGCTCCACGTCCCTGTGCAGGGAGGACTGTGCTCCATGTCCCTCTGCAGGGAGGACTGTACTCCATGTCCCTCTGCAGGGAGGACTGTGCTCCACATCCCTCTGAAGGAAGGACTGTACTCCATGTCCCTCTGCAGGGAGGACTGTGCTCCATGTCCCTCTGCAGGGAGGACTGAACTCCATGTCCCTCTGCAGGGAGGACTGTGCTCCATGTCCCTCTGCAGGGAGGACTGTGCTCTATGTCCCTCTGCAGGGAGGACTGTGCTCCATGTCCCTCTGCAGGGAGGACTGAACTCCATGTCCCTCTGCAGGGAGGACTGTACTCCATGTCCCTCTGCAGGGAGGACTGTGCTCCATGTCCCTCTGCAGGGAGGACTGAACTCCATGTCCCTCTGAGGGAGGACTGTGCTCCATGTCCCCCTGCAGGGAGGACTGTGCTCCATGTCCCTCTGCAGGGAGGACTGTGCTCCATGTCCCTCTGCAGGGAGGACTGTGCTCCACGTCCTCTGCAGGGAGGACTGTACTCCATGTCCCTCTGCAGGGAGGACTGTACTCCATGTCCCTCTGCAGGGAGGACTGTGCTCCATGTCCCTCTGCAGGGAGGACTGTGCTCCATGTCCCCCTGCAGGGAGGACTGTGCTCCATGTCCCTCTGCAGGGAGGACTGTGCTCCATGTGCCTGTGCAGGAGGACTGTACTCCATGCCCTCTGAGGGAGGACTGTGCTCCATGTGCCTGTGCAGGGAGGACTGTACTTCACGTCCCTCTGAGGGAGGACTGTGCTCCATGTCCCTCTGCAGGGAGGACTGTGCTCCATGTGCCTGTGCAGGGAGGACTGTACTCCATGCCCCTCTGCAGGGAGGACTGTGCTCCATGTCCCTCTGCAGGGAGGACTGTACTCCATGCCCCTCTGCAGGGAGGACTGTGCTCCATGCCCCTCTGCAGGGAGGACTGTACTCCATATCCCTCTGCAGGGAGGACTCTGCTCTACGTCCCTCTGCAGGTGCGACTGTGTTCCATGTCCCTCTGCAGGGAGGACTGTGCTCCACATCCCTCTGCAGGGAGGACAGTGCTCCACGTCCCTCTGCAGGTGCGACTGTGTTCCATGTCCCTCTGCAGGGAGGACTGTGCTCCACATCCCTCTGCAGGGAGGACTGTGCTCCATGTCCCTCTGTAGGGAGGACTGTACTCCATGTCCCTCTGCAGGGAGGACTGTGCTCCACGTCCCTCTGCAGGGAGGACTGTGCTCCACATCCCTCTGCAGGGAGGACTGTGCTCCATGTCCCTCTGCAGGGAGGACTGTACTCCATGTCCCTCTGCAGGGAGGACTGTGCTCCACGTCCCTCTGCAGGGAGGACTGTGCTCTATGTCCCTGTGCAGGGAGGACTGTGCTCCATGTCCCTCTGCAGGGAGGACTGTACTCCACGTCCCTGTGCAGGGAGGACTGTGCTCCACGTCCCTCTGCAGGGAGGACTGTGCTCTATGTCCCTCTGCAGGGAGGATTGCGCTAAACCATCACTTGAGAGTAGGTTGCCATTGGCAATAGTTACAATCCATCTGATCCAACAGTTCTTTTTGATCTCTTCCAGGGTGACCTCTTTGGAGATGTTTTGTCTCACCTGCTCTGTATGGTTTACTTTAAGGTTTCCAGAAAAATCCAACTTACGTCAACACTACCGCACTTAGCTGTATCCATCCCTACTTTGGAACTTAGAATCACAGAATCTCAACAGTGTGAACGCAGGCTATTCAAACCTTTGAGTCCACACTAACCCACGCCGCATTTCCCATGGCAATCCACCTCGCCTGCACAAGATGTTTAGTATCCTGAAGGAATTAATGGAGTAACAATAGATACTGGATTCTATGTCCAACTTAGCATGACCAATCCACCTAACCTGCACATTTTTGGACTTTGGGAGGAATCCCTCACAGACACAGGGAGAACGTGCAAACTCCACACAGACAGTTGCCCGAAAGTGGAATCGAACCTGGGTCCCTCCTGCCATGGGGCAGCAGAGCTAACCACTGAGCTACCATCATCTTCTTTTTCTAGATTCCAGAATTTGAGGGATACCAACCACAACAAGCAATCCAAGTCCAGTCAGGAACACGCTCAGGATGATTGTTTCTTCATCCAGTCAATATTCTCACTCAGTTCTCGTTACAGTCTGATTGAATGCGACATCACAGTAAATATTGCCAGTGGCATCCCTGTAGCAGCTGACAGCAAGGGTGTTACCTGTCTTTGTTGCCATGATACAACAAAGGCACAAAAAAAGGAAGAGGGACAGATGCACCAGCAAGCAGAGGGCCAGCAGCAACTTCACCCTGGAGAATACAGAGACTGTCTCCTCAATCTCTCCACCATCCCAGGAATCAGATTGGTTAAACTGTGCTGCACCCTTTATTCCTGATGAAGGGCTTTTGCCCGAAATGTCGATTTTACTGCTCCTCGGATGCTGCCTGAACTGCTGTGCTCTTCCAGCACCACTAATCCTGCACCCTTTATTACTCCAGGTGTGGTTTCACCAGTGCTTTCTGCACAGTTGAAGCAAGATATTCTTCTCCCTGTGTTCAGTCCTTTTGCAACAAATTCCAACATACTGTTTGCCTTCCAAATTACTTGCTCCATGTTAGCTTTCATAGAGTCATATAGCACAGAAACAAAAACTCTTTGGTCCAACTCATCCATACTGACACAGTTTCCCAAACTAAACTAATTCCACTTGCCTGTGCATGGCCCATTTCCCTCTAAACTTTTCCTATTCAAACCTGTCCAAATGTCTTTCAAATGTATCATCAGCCTGGATCACTACCGGAACTTGTTTCGGATTCTACTTTGTCTGGTTCCTCCCCTCCAACCTTCCCATCATGGCTGACTAGGTCTGGATTTGAGAATTCCTCACAGCATTGCTCTAGGGATCAATGAACTCCGAAGCTTCTCCACTGTAACAAGGTGTCAATCCACGGAAAGGATTGTGAAGAATGTCCTGTAGGGCTCCGACAGACCCCAACCCTTGGATATCTTGAGCTGCTGTAGATATTCAGTGACTTATAAGTAAGGAACACTTATGTTCCTTCAGCCTTCAACACTTTTCAAACCTCATCACATTTATATTCCACCTGCCATGTTCTTGTTCACTCACTCAGTCTGTGTAAATCGATTTGAAGCCTTTTTGCATCCTCCTCCAAACTCTTATTCCCACTCAAGTGTGTCACCCAAAAATGTTAAATGTTCTAACTGAAGTAGTTTTGAACAGCCATTATCCATGTACCAACCCTATGGTCCCCCCAGTAGTCACCAAAAGCATAACATTCAGGCATTTGTTTTTTAAAGAAATGATGTTAAATTCACAGAAACGTAACCTTACCTACAACTACAATTGGATCCGCTCCCATAGATTTAGCGACTAGCAGGTTCATCAGACCAATTGTCCCTAAATGAAAGGTTGACAGATAACATGCAAAGTACTGGAGCAAAAATGCGTTATTTTAGGCAAATTGAGATTTCTAACTCATCAGCTTATTTTGCCTTTTAACCAACACAATTTCTTTCTTCTTTGTCTTTTCTTACAGCCCCACAGTGTGCAGCATCCCAAAAGCCAGGTATATGAGGAAATACATTTTCACCCAGAGGGTGGTGAGAATTGGGAACTCACTGCCTCTAACTATGGTAGAGGCAGGAATCCTCATCACATTGAAGGTGCATTTTGATGTGCATTTGCGATATCAAGGCATATAAATATATGCATCGAGAGTGTGGTGCTGGAAAAGCACAGCAGGTCAGGCAGTATTGGAGGAGCAGTAGAATGGACATTTCGGGCATAAGCCCATCATCAGAATTATACACAAAACGTTAACTCTCCTGCTTCTTGGATGCTGTCTGACCTGCTGTGCTTTTCCAGCACCACACTCTCAAATCTAATGTCTATCATCTGCGGTTCTCAGTTTCTCTTGTACAAATATATGAACCAAATGCGAGAAAATGGGTTTAGAATAGTTTCTTGTGTTTGACCAGCACAGACGCGATGGGCCGAAGGGCCCTCTTCTGTGCTGTAGACCTCAATGAGTCTATGACTCCATTCTTTATGGAGGTACATGGCTAACATGAGCAGAGATTTCCTTCACTGGGAACAATGTCTTTCTACAAAACTGAAAGAAGTGTAACTGCGTGAAAAATATGAGCTCTTTGCTTTGATTCTGGGTGATCTTCATATCTATTGATGTTGCCTAAAAATATCAGATGGTGGCTCATGTTGACACTTGGATTTTATTTTGGATTCCATCCGCTTACCGCCCTGGTCAATGGAGCAGGTTCCCTTTCAGGATTGCAATATAAACACACTAAATAGTGCATTCACCGCAAGCTGAACATGTCCTGCTTTTCTTTGAGTCTCAGTGCTGTAACCAGAAGATCACAGTGATCTGTAAATTCACACAATTAGTACCAATTTCAGAACTTGGGAGACAGCAAGGCCGATAATGTGACTAACTTCAGATAAGTTGCCAGACTTTGGGCTGGCAAAATGAATATCTATGGAATTCACTGCCACAAAAGACTGTGGAGGTCAGGTCATTGAGTATATGTAAAACGGAGATAGATTGGTTCTTGATTGTTAAGGGGATCAAGGGTTACGGGGAGAAAACGGGAAAATGGTATTGAGAAACTTATCAGCCATGATTGAATGGTGGAGTAGACTCAATAGGCTGAATGGCCTAATTTCTGTTCCTCTGTCTTATGGTCTTATGAACTTAACATCTACATTGAACTAACTGAACAAGCGATATTGTGACCTATCGGAAATAACAGCATTTCTCTCCAAATAATAGAGAACAACAAATCCATTTAAGAACACAAGACATATTTAGTCTGTATAGTGAATCATTGTTTTAGACTTACCCTTGACTACACCTCTCACCATACTTATGCTAACTGCTATTCAGCAGTTTCTGAAAGTGGTTTATATGATTGTTAATGGCTCAATCCAAATTATTTTTCAATTGACTTGAGAGATCCCTACAATTCAACAGTGTGTTCCAGCTTGAACTCATTTTAAAACAGCATGGAAATTGGCATCAATTTCTCACCAATCCATTTTGTTACTGACGTCAGTAGTAAGTAATCTACATGGGCCACTGCCCTACCTGCCCCAAGAATGAGGACTCTTTGTCCCATGTGCACTCCACCTCTACGACAGGCATGAATCCCAACAGAAAGTGGTTCGATCATTGCACCTTCCTCAAAGCTCACACATTCAGGAAGCCTGAAACAAGAGATGCTGCAAATGTTAGACCCTTTTGTCACCTTGACAGCTTTTCGCGTCATTTCTTATCTTTGGCCGGGCAGTACCAGATGGCAATCCACTGAAACAGAACGTACACAACCTGAAAAGGTACATTGAGGGTGTCTATCATTCCTGGCTGTCTCCACTTATCCACAATCAATGCATAACCCTACCAGTTATTAATGTATACAAATCATGACCTAATTAATGGGATGGAATATTGTACCACACAATAAAAAACAGAACCAACTTTACAATGTTGACACAAAATCATTATTTAATATGGACAAAGCACATCAAATGAATGTGGTTTTGAAAGTCCATTCACATATCAATTTGAGGACATAAAACAGATCGTAATGCAGTTTGCATTTGAATGCTAGCCATTTTGAAATGGGAATAGAAAGGTTAGTTTCAGAGATCTAACCAGTCCCACAGCTCATAGCAGTTGAAAATACTGACTGACAGAGTAGGGGGTGCAGTGCAGTGACAGGAAGCTAACTCAGCACTGTATCTATAATTGTACAGTTCAGACAGAATGTATCTGCAAGAATAAGACTATGCCATGAATTCACAGAAGGAAGTGAATTCAGTTTAATTTTATTGCATTTATTGTGTACCTCAGGTTGATATTGATAAGCCGGACACACCTTTGTTGTCTCAGTGTCTAAGTACAGCTCTTTGCGAATACACGTGCAATAATGTATTGGGAACTGGGCCTTGATACATTTATATTTTGTCATTTTATCTATATGTGACAATCTGTAGAGAAATGATTAATGAAAAGGAAATGTTTTCAGGACTTTCAGGGAAAAATCACGGATGGCGTCTAGTGTCAGCCCACTGGACTACAACTAAACAATCACCATGAGTCTTAAAATATTTTTCAAAAGCCATTATAGTTTGCCAGTGATTCCCAGCTTTTCTGGCATTTTGAGGTAAAACTGGAAGTGATGTTACCATTTTCGATTTCCCCAAGCTGCTGCCCATGGTGACATGTTTGCGGATTGAAAGCAGAAAGGCTGATTTGCTGCAAACCAAAGAATACTGAGAAAGTGCAGTTTGTATTCTAATACTGGATAGTTTTAGAGTGGGAATAGAAAGGACAGGTTTAGAAACGTAACCAGTCCTGCAACTCATCTCAGTTTAAAATACTGACATGTGAGTAGAGGATGGAGTGGAGTGGCAAGAAGCTAACTCAGCACTGCATCGATAGTTTTACAATTCAAATAGAATGTATTTGCCAAGAACAAGACTGCGCACAAATTCACTGCAGGAAGTGAATTCTGTTTACATTTACAGCAAATATTGCAAGATGACCCGGTGGTCGTCGTAATAGCAACAACCAAATTCCCAGAGGGACACTTTCTCACTAGAGAGTGCCAACTCGTGGTGAAGTTTTACCTGAGGGGCATCATGCCTCGGGGGAGGTCAACACAGCACTGTTAGAACTGAACTCACACCATTGATACTCTCTACATAGCAAAGCAGCCATCACAACCAATATACATTGCTATTCTTTGATGCAATCACTTTCAACAGTCTCAATCAGCATTTGCTTTTAGCTACTTTACATAATGTTATTTTTAATAATTCCACTATCTTAATTAAGAATCATTCAACCCCAACAATGTGGAAGCAGGCCATTCAGCCCATCAAATCCACACCAACCTTCCGAATAGCATCCTACCCAGACTAACCCCATCCCTGTAACCCTGCATTCCCCATGGCCAATCTACTTAACCTACAGATCTTTGGACTCTGGGAGAAAACTGGAGCACCTGGAGAAAACCTGCACAGACACAGGGAGGATATGCAAATTCCACACAGACAGTCAGCCAATGCAGGACTCAGACCTGGCTTCCTGGCACTGCAAGGCAGTAATGCTAACCACAAGGCCACCATGCAAGTGTGTTAACTTACAGTTTAAAAAACATGTAGTAGTATGGATGAAATTGTATAATAATCTCAAGAACACAACTCTATTCATAACAGCCTAATTAACCATCTTGATCTCACAGATTTTAAAAATCACACAACACCAGGTTATAGTCCAACAGGTTTAATTGGAAGCACTAGCTTTCGGAGCGACGCTCCTTCATCAGGTGGTTGCGGTGTACAATCAGCACTACCACCTGATGAAGGAGCATCACTCCAAAAGCTAGTGTGCTTCCAGTTAAACCTGTTGGACTATAACCTGGTGTTGTGTGATTTTTAACTTTGTACACCCAAGTCCAACACTGGCATCCCCAAATCACGATCTCACAAATGTTATCTAATACCCGTGCATACAGCAGTCCATGGCCAACGTTCCCATTCCCAAACTCAGGGATGCAGATGTCAAATCTAGTAGCCTCTGACCAAGCATGAGGAACTCACTTGAAACAGTAGTTGGCATTGTGGACATAGTATCGACAAAGAGTCCCATCATCAGGAGGTGTAGCACTGAAGAAAATCGTTGGAGAGAGATTGTAGCGTCCAATTTTGCAAAATTCACAGTTTTCTCTTGGGACACCTGGCTCAATAGATACTCTGTCACCTACAGCAGAGGAAACATTTGTGATAAAATTGAAGGACCACGGGGCAAGATCGAAATGGTGGGATCGGGATAATTGCACCGCTCTTTTAACAGCAGGCACAAGAAATAATGGATCAAAGGATACCGTTAGTGTGTTGTGATGGTCCAAGGTTTTATGATCTCACACGTGGCCTCAGTTTAAACTTTACCCAATGCAAAAAGTAAGATCATTTTGTCAATTTATTTCTCTTGTCAGGCAAGATGCTCAAAAAACTACAACTAAGTGGGAATCAAGCAGGTCATGAGCCTTTTTTATTAATCTGGATTTTACTTTTGGAATTAATTAAATTGAATTCTAATCCTTCGGACTTAAGAACTAGCAACAATATTTAATTAAATTTGGGAAAACTAAATAAATGGTGCACATTCAAATATAGATTATTAAAATAGTATATGATTAATTTCTGCCCTTGAAGTTCAGTGAGAAAATTGGACTCCTAAAGATGTCCTAAAGGCAGGTATGTTTGCTCTTGCAAGTGGAAGTTTCATGGTTCACTTTGTAGCAGTCTCATCATAGAGTCAGATGATTGTGGGTTCAGGTCCTTGCGCACATAATCCAGGCTGACACACTGAGTGACTGCTCCACTGTCTTGCCCCTCACAGGTAAAGAGTTCAATGGCATTACTAATCAGCAGGAGAAGAACATTCTCCAGTGTCTGGTTAATGTTTATCTCTCAATCAACATCATTAAACAGATGATCTTGTTACCTCATTGATCTTTAAGGGAACTCGTTGTGTACAACTGGCAACCGCAGCCTTATCACAGTGATTACGCTTCAGAAGCATTTAAGTCGGTTGCAAATGTGTTTTGGGACATCCTGAAATTGCAATATCTAGCAATTTCCTTCTTTCTCTTTTAGTTTTGTGAATGTGTATTTTGTGAACTGACCTACTTTCAGGTGTTGTACTTCAGGCCCCAGCTTGTGCACAGTCCCTGAGGCTTCGTGCCCCAAAACCATTGGCTTTTTGACAACAAAATCACCGATCTTTCCATGCTGCCAGTAATGCACATCGGAGCCACAGATCCCGACTGAATGTATCTTCAACAGCACCTCTGAAAGCACAGCACAGCAAGAAATGTATAACGTTGATTTCAAACCATTAACAGCCCTGAGCAGAAAGGTATCATGGCTTTTGTGAGCTAAAGCTATGTTTTAGAATAAAAGTAAATTTAAGATGTCATTGAAATAGCCCAATTAAATTACTACCCTAAATTATTAAGATTTGGTTTATTTGAAGAGAACTGGTGTAATGCATTATTTTCACTCAGGATTATGTTTAATAGCATGTGCACTGACAAAAACATATCCAGAGAGAGTTCATAGATCAACTGGGCTCCTTCCAATATTAACTATTAAAACATCTAAGCTCACAAATAAGCTAAGTTCACTAAGTTCACCCTCCTAATTGAAAGTGCAAACTGGCTGATTGTTAATCACAAGGATTTTTCCCTGGGGTGAGGGAGTCCAGAACAAGAGGGCATAGGTCTCAGGTGAGCAGGGAAAGATTTAAAAGGGACCTAAGGGGAACTTTTACATGCAAAGGGTGGTGCATGTATGGAATGAGCTGCCGGAAGAAGTAGTGGAGGGTGGTACAAATATAGCATTTAAAAGACATCAGGATGGGTACATGAATAGGAAGGGTTTAGAGGGATATGGGCCAAATGCTGGCAAATGGGACTAGACTGGTTTCAGATATCTGGTCAGCATGGGCGCATTGGACCGAAGGGTCTGTTTCCGTGCTGTACATCTCTATGACCCTTCTCAGGCAGTGTGTTCCATATTTACACCACTCACCTGGGGGGAGAATATCTTTCCATGGATTCCCTATAAACGACTGACTCCTCATCTTAAGCTTATGCTCTTTGGTCTTAGCCATGTCTGCCATGGGGAAATGATTCTCACAATCAACCCTTTCTATTCCTCTTATAATATCGTATACCTCAAACAGATTCCCTACCCTGACCTCACCAAAACCAGAACTGCCCTTTGGACTGTTGGTACTGGGGTGCAAGGATGTATTCTTCTGTTTCAAGCTTATAGTTGACGTTTGTTTATTTGTTCGTAGAATGTGGATGGTCCTAGCCATCCCTAGTTTCCCTAGAGAATCATAGAATTATACTGTTCAGAAGAACAGGATAGCACAGGGTACAGGGTGGCATAGTGGCTCAGTGGTTAGCACTGCTGTCTCATAGTACCAAGGACTCAGGTTCAATGCCAACCTCTGGATGACTATTTGTGTGCAGTTTACATGTACTCCCCATGTCTGCGTGTGTTTCCTCTGGGTGCTCCAGTTTCATCCCAATGTCCAAAGATGTGCAGGTTACATAAATCATGTGCAGGCTAGGTAGGTGAGCCATGAGAAAAGTAAAGTAGGGGGTTGGGTCTTGGATGGGACACTCTGCGGAGGGTTAGTGTGGACCAAATGGCCTGTTCCCACACTGGAGAGATTCTATGTGGAGAGGCTCCTTCAGCCATTGAGTCTGCACTGTCAACACCACTCAAAGTCCACACTTTCCATCACATGGCCCATAGCCTTGAATGTGTTTCAAATCAGATGGTAGTGAGCTCCTTTCTCGGATCACTGTGGGGTACGTGGTATAGAGGTACTAAGGAGAGCACTTGGGATTTTAATTTAGCGACAGTGAAGGAACGGTGATACAATTCCAAGTCATGACAGTGTGTGGCATTGAAGGAAGAAACTAAACTAAATGAATATAAAAAATTGCTGTGAAGTAATGGGCACGATGTAAAGATTAGTTGTTGAGAGGCTTCATATTAAGAGGACACTGCCCTGGCCCACCGTGGTAGTGTCTTTATCATTGACTTAGAAGGGTCTGGGATCAAATCCTACCAGCTTGGATGGGTGTCATTGCACATACAGTTATTGAGATGTACAGCACAGACACAGACCCTTTTGTCCAACTCGTCAATGCCAACCAAATATCCTAACTTAATCTAGTCCATTTTCCAGCATTTGGCCCATATCCCACGAAACGCTTCCTATTCATGTACCTATCCAGATACCTTTTAAATGTTGTAATTGTACCAGCTTCCACCACTTCCTCTGGCTGCTCATTCCATACACGTACCACCCTCTGTGTGAAAAAGTTGGTCCTTAGGTCCCTTTTAAATCTTTCCCCTCTCACCCTAAACCTATTCCCACTAGTTTTGGACTCTCCCACCCTGGGAAAAAGACCTTGACTATTCACTCTATCCTTGCCCCTCACAATGTTATAAACCTCTATAAGATCTCCCCTTGGCTTCCAATGTTCCAAGGAAAACAGCCTCAGCCTATTCAGCCTCTCACTATAACTCAAACCGCCTCCAACCTTGGCAACATCCTTGCAAATCTTTTCTGAACCCTTTCAAGTTTAGCAATGTCTTCCAATAGCATCTGAACAGGTGGATTAAAGTAACTATAATAAATTATGCATTGTTGGCTATTTCCCTCATTGAGAGAATGATGGGATTCTTTCAATGGTGTTGCCAATGAATGTCACTGACAGTGAAACAACTAAGGACTGGATTTAGGGAGATTGCTTCTTTAAGGTTCATTTCTCAAAGTCAACCCCCTGCATAAAGCTTGCATGAAACCCTATTCTAATATTGAGAGCGAACAGTTGGGTATGTCAAATTCCTTACTGCTGTACATGCATGTAGATGTTATTTTTAAATGGGAAACAAAAGAGCTAAAATTCAGTATACCATTTTTTAAGAACTATTAGCAAGCCTTATCACAAACATCTAGTGCCCAGTCTTAGTAAAGCACTTATACACTCCAACTGTTAATGGCCTTTTGTCAAAGGTATCTTTTTTGATATTGGAGAAGAAGTGAACTGACAATAAAGGGTATAAAAAGCCTGCAAACTGTGATATGATTGTGTTAAAGCTGGAACCTGCCTTACTGGTTAGGGTGGGGTGCTTGTAAAATGGGTTACCAAGAGAGAAAGTAGGCCACTTAAAAGCTGCACTCAAGAAACCTTATGGAGAACATACTTACCACCAGGCCCTGGTTCTGGAATTGGGCGCTTCTCCTGCAAAGAGAAGAAATACACTATGTGATAGAAATGGACATTGAGATTTTATGACCAAAAACGTAGCAGATTGTATGGTTCCCAGATAACCTGAATGGTGAACGGTGAGGGCAGAGGGGGGAAAGACCTCTTGCCTCTCAATCATCACTGCAGCATAACCTCCTGGACAAAGTACAATAGGATCACAATGACAGGAGTCACCATATGATCATATAACTAGACCCTTCAGCCCATCAAGTCTGCATTGACAAAAAACTACTCTAAATCTACTCTGGTCCCACTTTCAGAACTTGACCCATAACCATGAATGTCATGCCATTTCAAAGGCCATACAAAATAGGAACCAGAGTAGACCATTCAGCCCAAGTCTGCTTCAGTATGATTATGCAAAAGTGAGGACTGCAGATGCTGGAAAGCAGACTCTAGATTAGAGTGGTGCTGGAAAAGCACAGCCGGGCAGGCAGCATCTGAGAAGCAGGAAAATCGATTATTCATCGTTCACTCCTGATGAAGGGCTTTTGTCTGAAACCCATTGATTTTCCTGCTCCTCGGATGCAGTCTAACCTGCTGTCCTTTTCCAGCACCACTCTAATCTAGACTTCAATAGGATTACGGCTGATCCATCATTCCTCATATTCATTTTCTTATATTTTCCCAATAACCCTTGATTCCAGTGCTGATCAAGAGTCAACCATCTCAATTGCTTATTAAATACTTTTTAATGGTTGTGAGGTTTCCCACCTCAACTATGCTCCCTGTCAGTGCATTCCCCGATTCCCTCAACAAAATGTTCCTTCAAATCCACTGTAAACCTTATACCTTTCACTTTAAAATTACATCTCCTTGCTATTGGGCCTTCAACAAAAGGGAACAATTACTTTTACCTTCTCTATGCCCCTCTCTATGCCCCTCATAATTTTATCGCCACAATCCAGGTCCCCTTTCAGCCTTCTTTGTTTCAAAGAAAATAACCCAAGCTTATCCTGCTTCCTGATGAAGGGCTTTTGCCCGAAACGTCGATTTTCCTGCTCCTCGGATGCTGCCTGACCTGCTGTGCTTTTCCAGCATAATTCTAATCCTGCCTCTTTAAAATACTCCATCCAAGGCAACATCCGGAAGATTCTTCTCTGTACCCCTTCCTGTAAAATCTCATCCTTCCTAGAGTTGGGTGACCAGAACTGCACACAGTACTCCAGCTGTGGCCCTACCAGAGACCTGTACAGTTTTAACATATTCTCCCTGTTCTTGTAATCTATGCTTCGACTGATAAAAGCAAGTGTCCCCTGTGCCTTCTTAACTACCCTGTTAAACTGTCCTGCCTCCTTCAGGGATCTGTGGATAAGCACCCTGAGACTCTTCGGTTCCTCTGAGCTTCCTAGTGTCCTGCCATTCACTGAGTGCTTCCTTGTCGTGTTATTTCTTCCAAAGACTACCTTTCCTTTCAAAAACATGCAATTAAGTAAACCATCCCTTGGAAACCTTGGATGAAATCATTATGGAAGCTTCAGCAATAAAATAGTCATCCAGAATCATTATATTCCAAGTTGGTCAATAAATGTTACTTGTCCATGGTGGATGGGGACATTACTGGGCAAAAGCCAGCATTTGTTGCCAGTCCCTTATTATCCTTCAGCTACATGGTTTACTCAGAGACAAAAATACGGCAGATGCTGGAATCCAAGATAGACAAAGCAGAAAGGTTACACCCAAAATGTTGACATCTCCACCTCCTGATGCTGCCTGGCTTGCTGTATTCTTCCAGCCTCCTGCTTGTCTAACATAATTTACTTAGTCAGTGTCAGAGTCAATCACGTCACTGTGAGTCCAGAGTTGTACTTAAGTCAGATCAGGGCAAGATGGTAGACTTCCTTCATTAAAACTGGGTGGCACAGCGGGTAGCACCACTACCTCAGCACCAGGGACCTGGGTTTGATTCCAGCCTTGCGTGACTGACTGTGTGGAGTTTGCACATTATCCCTGTGTCTGTGCCGGTTTCCTCCCACAGTCCAAAGATGTGGGGTGAATTGGCCATGCTAAATTGCCCACAGTGTTAGGTGCATTAGTCAAAGGGAAATGGGTCTGGGTGGGTTACTCTTAGGAGGATTAGTGTGGACTTATTGGGCCAAATAGCCTGTTTCCATACTGTAGTGAATCTAATCTAAAGCACATTAGTGAACCATATGGGTATTGACAAAAATTGTCATGGTTACCATTACTGAGACTAGTTGTTAAGCACCAGATTTATTCCTTAAATTTAAATTCCATTGGTGGCTATAGTAAGATTTGAACCTATGTCCCAAACCCTTTAGCCTGGAGCCACTGGACTAGCAGTCCCAGTGACTTTATCACCATCTCCTGAATCATTCCATTCATGTTAAATTATTTTCCTTCCATTATCACTATATATTCTCTTTCTGTAAAACAGTTGCCTAAAACATCACATGATATTCAGTCCTCCTGTAGATTACAGTATTTTTTTGGGGGGGGGGGGAAATTGCATTTTTAAACAAAATGCATTCTTTTATCCAGTTGTGATCATTTCAAACACTTCTATCAAACATTCTCTTAGATTTTTCTTAATTCATTCAGAGGATGAGGGTATCACTGGCTAGGTGAGCATTTATTGTCTATCCCTAATTGTCCCAAAGGGCGATTCAGAGTCGACCACGTTGTTCTGCTAAAACAGAATAAACTCCAGCTTTCTTCACATGTACTTGACCCCTAGACCCAATGCCAGGAAACCGTCTGGAACACAGCAAGATCTCAATGCAAGTGCAAGACAGACAAGACTGTCCAGGCAGACGGGTTACCAGTTTTATATCGCCTGGTCCGTGGACCACCAGAGATAGATTCTCCGACATCCTCAGTCTGTTCTCCCTGTGACTGGTGAGTTCGAAAAAAAAAGGCTCGAAGATAATTGGGGGCTGAACGTTCAGCGAAGGGCGCTCTGTCTTATTGAGATGAAGCTATCATTGGTCTATTCGGCCTTTTTGTTGGTGTATCTCGGCTGGTCTCTTCCGCCCAAGTTGGTTGGACACACACATGCACACAGACGTACACACTCTCACTACAGTGTTTCCTCGGCACGGCTCCTGGGCGTTTTTAACACATCTTGCGTCACAAAAACGATCAAGGTAACCTTTCAGGCGTGGGATGTAGCTGCCTGTGACATCCATCCCCCGTCATTATTTACCCCAAGAGAGGGGGTGGATACTGAAAACTGCCCCCACCCCCCTTTCAGTCATGCAGAGCTGTGCCCAAAGTTACAGAGGCAGGTCCAAGCGCCTGCAAATTACACCGAAGTGCTTTATTATTCTCATATGTTTTGTTTCCCAAGACTTTGGTCTTAAGCATCTGTACCCAGAATCCACAGAGGATAGAATTTCTACATTGTGGAAGCAGGCCATTCAGCCCATCAAGTGTCCACCGACCCTCAGAAGAGCATTGCACCCAGGCCTAACCCTGTATCTCTTATGGCTAACCCACCTGGCCTGCACATTCCCGGACACTGTGGGCAATTTAGCATGGCCAATTTACCTAACCCGTATGTCTTTGGACTGTGGGAGGAAACCGGAGCACCTGGAGGAAACCCACACATACATGGGGAGAATGTGCAAACTCCGTACAGTCACCCGAGGTTGGGATTGAACCCGTGTCCCTGACGCTGTGAGGCAGCAGTGCTAACCACTGAGCCACCGTGCCAAACCAAAAGGTACCTCGTGCATCTAAGATGGCGCTGTAATGCAGGGATTGTAAATTTTCCGCTGTACACATATGAGTACGTGTGACAGTAAAGCTCATTTATTCATTCTTCCATCCATCAGTTTATTGCACACATTTGCAACTTAGTTTGAGCCCTTTCCTTGTCAGGGTTTGCAAGGGAGCATGGTCGTGAATGTGCCAAATGTTTCAAAGGCCATGGCAGATTCAAACCATAACATTTCCAATGTCATCATGAAATTCTCACAGATTCCAGCTCTATTGTTTTCCAAGTCTCATCAGTCTGTCCAGTGATCATCAGTGGATCACCATCAGCTTTGTGTCAGGAACAAGTTGTTACCTACAGATACTGAAGAAGCAGACCAGTCAGGAACAGGAAGCCATTCAAATCATTCACAGTGCACCACCATTCAGTAAGGTCATGGCTGATTTGTCTGTGGCCTCAACTCTATTACCACAGAAACCAAAAGCAGGAATAGGCCATTAGAGCCTGCTCCATCACTCAATAAAACCACGGCTGATCCTCCATCAATGCCATAGAGTCTTACAGCATAGCTATATTCCCATTTTCTCTCCCTATCCCTTGACACCTTTAAATTCCCAAAAGGTTTGTATTTTTCTTTCTTGAATATATTCAGTTTCTTGGCCTCCACAAAGTTCTATGATCAGAATTCTACATGTTCTCTACCAAGTGAGTGAAGAAAAGTTTCCTCATCTCTGTCCTAAATGGTGTACCCAGTCTCCTAAAACTATATTGCCTGGTTCTAGACCAGTAAAACATATCCTACCTGCTTTGGGTCTGTCCAGCCCATTTTGAATCTTATCCATTTCTACCAGATCCTCTCTTATTCTTCTTAAAACCTAGTGATTACAGGCTCAGTCAAACCAATTTCTCCTCATAGGACAGTCTTGCCATCTCATGTTTCAGCATTGCAACCTTTGCTGCACTCCTACTAAGGTAAATATGTCTTTTATCCTGCATATTCCCTGTAGGTCAAGAATCTGACTAACTGAGCTGTAAAATACTCATAGCCCCTGTCTCCGCCTCTCTCTGAGGCAGAGAAATCCACAAACTCATTGTCCTCAGAGAAAAAAAAATCTCATCGCTGTCTTAAATAGGAGATCCCTTATTTTCAAACAACTGGATGCCAAGACACTGAATAGACCTGGGTCAATATTCATTCAAGCTTATAGGATTGAGAGGTGATCTTATTGTAAGAAATTGAAGGGGCTTAATAGAGAGATGAAGAAGAACTCCCTGTCTCAATCATTTACCTTTAGAATTCTCTTGGTCAGTGAGCAATGAAGGCTCCAGGATTTTGTTGAATGGAGCATCAGGCCCAAGTAGGCCAAATGGCCTATTTGTGCTGCTGCTGTTTCTTTTCGAGTCATAGAGATGTACAGCATGGAAACAGACCCTTCGGTCCAACTCGTCCATGCCAACCAGATATCCCAACCCAATCTAGCTCCACTTGCCAGCACCTGCCCCATATTTCTCCAAACCCTTCCTATTCATATACCCATCCAGATGCCTTTTAAATGTTGCAATTGTACTAGCCTCCACCACATCCTCTGGCAGCTCATTCCATACATGCACCACCCTCTGTGTGAAAAAGTTACCCTTTAGGTCCCTTTTATGTCTTTCCCCCCTCACCTTAAACCTATCCATCTAAACCCTTAACCGTATGGCAGTCCCAGTGTATGTTTGGAAAGTTAAAATTCCCTCCCATAACCACCCTATTATTCTTGCAGATAACTGAGATCTCCTCACAAATTTGTTTCTCAATTTCCCTCTATTAGGGAGTCTATAATACAATCTCAATAAGGTGATCATCCCTTTCTTATTTCTCAGTTCCACCCAAATAACTTCCCTGTATTTCTGGGAATGTCCTCCCTCAGCACAGCTGTAATGCTATCCCTTATCGAAAACCACTCCCCCTCTTCTCTTGCCTCCCTTTCTGTCTACCTGTAACATTTGTATCCTGGAACATTAAGCTGCCAGTCCTGTCCATCCCTGAGCCATGTTTCTGTAATTGCTATGATATCCCAGTCCCATATTCCCAACAATGCCCTGATTTCATCTGCCTTCCCTGTTAGGCCTCTTGCATTGAAATAACTGCAGTTTAATTTATCAGTCCTACCTTGTTCTCTGCTATGTCCCTGCCTGCCTGACTGTTTGACTCACTTCTTTTATCAACTGTACAGTTTCAAATTGACCTCTTTCCTCATTATCTCTCTTGGTCCCACCCCCCCACCTCCTGAGCAGCTCTAGCAAATTTCCCTGCCAGTATATCAATCCTCTTCCAATTCAGGTGCAATCTGTCCTTCTTGTACAGGTCACTTCTACCCCAGAAGAGTTTCCAATGATCCAAAAATGCAAATCCTTCTCCCATACACCAGCTCCTCAAAAATGCATTCATCTGCTCTATCCTCCTATTCCTGCCCTCACTAGCTCGCAGCACCAGGAATAATCCAGATATTACTACTCTCAAGAACCTCCTTTTAAAGTTCCTACCTAACTCTCTATATTCTCCCTTCAGAATCTCATCCTTTTCCCTTCCTATGTCATTGGTTCCAATGTGTACAATGACCTCCTGCTGGTTCCTCTCCACTTTGAGAACATTCTGCACCCTCTCTGAGATATCCTTGATCCTGGCACCAGGGAGGCAACTCACCAATCTGATTTTTCACTGCTGGCCACAGAAACGTCTGTCTGTGCCTCAGAATAGAGAGTCCCCTAACACAATTGATCTCATGGAACCCAATGAACCTCTCACTGCATTGGAGCCAGTCTCAATACCAGAAACATGGCTGTTTGTGCTACATTCCCCTGAAAATCCATAATCCCTACATTTTCCAAAACAGGGTACTTGTTTGAAATGAGGATAGCCACAGAAGCCTCCCTCACTAACTGCCTACCTCTTACCTTTCCTGAGGTTAAGCCATCTATGTGACTGTATCTGCAACTTCTCTCCCTTCCTATAATTGATATCCATCACATCCCCTTCCTATTGTAAATTCCTCATTGCCTCTAACTGTCTCTCCAAACAATCCATTCAATCTGATAGGATTCACAACCAACAGTATTTATTGCAGATATAATCCTCAGTAACACGTAAACTCTCCCTAAACTCCCACATCCGACAAGAAGAGCATATCATTCGACTAAAGGCCATTTTTGCTTCTTTCAATGTACAGACCCAGAAAATAGCACTGTCTTATTCCTCTACAAAATACTGCTCCAGGCTAACTTAATACTTATGGCTTATATTTTAAAGTTTAATCAAGAGACATAGCTCAATAAAACATATAATCAAGAAAGAACCCACTCTATTCACTGTTGCAAACTTATTGTAAGGACACACTTAAAAATATCCACTTTTCTGTTTCTGTGCTGTGACCTCTCCCAAACAGGTTTCACCGTTTGATAATTTCCCTTGATGCACTCCGATGTCCAGTGATACATGAATTCAAACAGCAAAGGCAGAAACTGCATAGGTTCACTGCTCTGTCAGTTAGCAGTGTGGGTTTCTTTCTCTCTCTCTCTCTCTCCTGCACAGATCATGTGCTGCCTTTGTCTCTTCCTCTCCCTTTTAAAAGTGCCATTGTTTTGATTTTCTTATCTCCAAAGTTCCAAAGCAATGCAACAGCATATAAAACAGTAATTGCTGCTCCTGAAATTCGAGGAAATCTCCCCCAACACCTAAAATACTACAAAAAAGGAGCAGCATGTTACAGCCAGATATTTTTCCCATCCTCCATCTTGGATTACCCAGAAGTTTTCTCTGGTGGTCTGCTATTGAAAATATATGTATCTTTGGACAGGATAAAACCAACACAGCATTGGAAAAATGCAACGAGTGCTTAGATATTTGATAGATATATTCCATTACATGTCTTTTGGGAATAAAGTTATTTGTGAAATCAATTGGAACATCATGCAAGCAACTTGCGGTTTCCAAAATATCAGACATGAATTATTCCTTATTTTTTGGAAATCCCAACCCCAAAAGCTGTAGAGGCTCAGACATTGAGTTTGTTCAAGACCGAGCTTGATAGATTTCTAGGTATAAAAGACATCAAGGGATATGGAGATACTGTGATTAAATGTTGTTCAGGTAGAAGACCAGTCATGGGCTGGTTGAATGATGGAGCAGACTCAAGGGACTCAAAACCATGCGGGAGCTGGTGAACATTAGACTCATAGAGTCCCTACAGTGTGGAAGCAGGCCATTTGGCCCATCCGGCCCGCACCAAACCTCTGAAGTGCACTCCACCCAGACCCACCTCATCCCTGTAACCCTGCATTCCCCATGACTAACCCACCCAGCCTGCACATCCCTGGGCAATTTAGCATGGCAATTCACCAACCCTTTGCACTGTGGGAGGAAACCGGAGCACCCGGAGGAAACCCACACTGACACGGGGAGAATGTGCAAACTCCACACAGACAGTCACCCGAGGGTGGAATTGAACTTGGGTCCCTGGCGCTGTGAGGCAGCAGTGCTGATCCATAATCCCTACATTTTCCAAAACAGGGTACTTGTTTGAAATGAGGATAGCCACAGAAGCCTCCCTCACTAACTGCCTACCTCTTACCTTTCCTGAGGTTAAGTCATCTATGTGACTGTATCTGCAACTTCTCTCCCTTCCTATAATTGCCATCCATCACATCCCCTTCCTATTGTAAATTCCTCATTGCCTCTAACTGTCTCTCCAAACAATCCATTCAATCTGATAGGATTCACAACCAACAGTATTTATTGCAGATATAATCCTCAGTAACACGTAAACTCTCCCTAAACTCCCACATCCGACAAGAAGAGCATATCATTCGACTAAAGGCCATTTTTGCTTCTTTCAATGTACAGACCCAGAAAATAGCACTGTCTTATTCCTCTACAAAATACTGCTCCAGGCTAACTTAATACTTATGGCTTATATTTTAAAGTTTAATCAAGAGACATAGCTCAATAAAACATATAATCAAGAAAGAACCCACTCTATTCACTGTTGCAAACTTATTGTAAGGACACACTTAAAAATATCCACTTTTCTGTTTCTGTGCTGTGACCTCTCCCAAACAGGTTTCACCGTTTGATAATTTCCCTTGATGCACTCCGATGTCCAGTGATACATGAATTCAAACAGCAAAGGCAGAAACTGCATAGGTTCACTGCTCTGTCAGTTAGCAGTGTGGGTTTCTTTCTCTCTCTCTCTCTCTCCTGCACAGATCATGTGCTGCCTTTGTCTCTTCCTCTCCCTTTTAAAAGTGCCATTGTTTTGATTTTCTTATCTCCAAAGTTCCAAAGCAATGCAACAGCATATAAAACAGTAATTGCTGCTCCTGAAATTCGAGGAAATCTCCCCCAACACCTAAAATACTACAAAAAAGGAGCAGCATGTTACAGCCAGATATTTTTCCCATCCTCCATCTTGGATTACCCAGAAGTTTTCTCTGGTGGTCTGCTATTGAAAATATATGTATCTTTGGACAGGATAAAACCAACACAGCATTGGAAAAATGCAACGAGTGCTTAGATATTTGATAGATATATTCCATTACATGTCTTTTGGGAATAAAGTTATTTGTGAAATCAATTGGAACATCATGCAAGCAACTTGCGGTTTCCAAAATATCAGACATGAATTATTCCTTATTTTTTGGAAATCCCAACCCCAAAAGCTGTAGAGGCTCAGACATTGAGTTTGTTCAAGACCGAGCTTGATAGATTTCTAGGTATAAAAGACATCAAGGGATATGGAGATACTGTGATTAAATGTTGTTCAGGTAGAAGACCAGTCATGGGCTGGTTGAATGATGGAGCAGACTCAAGGGACTCAAAACCATGCGGGAGCTGGTGAACATTAGACTCATAGAGTCCCTACAGTGTGGAAGCAGGCCATTTGGCCCATCCGGCCCGCACCAAACCTCTGAAGTGCACTCCACCCAGACCCACCTCATCCCTGTAACCCTGCATTCCCCATGACTAACCCACCCAGCCTGCACATCCCTGGGCAATTTAGCATGGCAATTCACCAACCCTTTGCACTGTGGGAGGAAACCGGAGCACCCGGAGGAAACCCACACTGACACGGGGAGAATGTGCAAACTCCACACAGACAGTCACCCGAGGGTGGAATTGAACTTGGGTCCCTGGCGCTGTGAGGCAGCAGTGCTGATCCATAATCCCTACATTTTCCAAAACAGGGTACTTGTTTGAAATGAGGATAGCCACAGAAGCCTCCCTCACTAACTGCCTACCTCTTACCTTTCCTGAGGTTAAGTCATCTATGTGACTGTATCTGCAACTTCTCTCCCTTCCTATAATTGCCATCCATCACATCCCCTTCCTATTGTAAATTCCTCATTGCCTCTAACTGTCTCTCCAACCAATCCATTCAATCTGATAGGATTCACAACCAACAGTATTTATTGCAGATATAATCCTCAGTAACACGTAAACTCTCCCTAAACTCCCACATCCGACAAGAAGAGCATATCATTCGACTAAAGGCCATTTTTGCTTCTTTCAATGTACAGACCCAAAATAACAAAATGTGGCCAACAAAATATTTTAATATTTCCCAATTTCTCTGTATTGTGTCAGCATCAAACTCTCTTAAAGTTGCTGACCACCATCATGCCCCCAACATTTCCCTATCTTTTAATATCTACCCCACACACCTTCATTACTTTCACTGAAACGTTGCTTACAGCACCACCTTGTGAAAGGGGAAAGGATTACATTCCATCTGCAAAACATTTTCTCTCACATGGCCATGTGCTATTTCTCCCATGACAGTTTATGTTAAAGGGAGAAGCTTGCATTTATATAGCACCTTTCAAAATCTCTGGATGTCCTGAAATGCATGACCACCAGTATAATCGATACATTCTGTTCCATTCAATTTTAGCCAAGGCTGATGTGTGCTGTGTGAATTCCAGTTCAGCCTTTGGACATCGATTTGGTAACTAAAATGCAATTCTAGTTTTCACAAGTTGTATTTCTGAGCCATACTTCAGAAATGACAGTATTTCTCATGATCAATCCCATTCTGCTCTTTTAGATTTAAGGTGTAAAAGCTTTATAGATTAGACAGCCTAACCAATCTTCAAGGATAGATTTTATAAACAAACCATATTGCTGATTTTGAAATGTGCATTAGTGATAGTCCAGGTAAGGGTCATGAGGATCTGTAACCTCTGAGGCAGTTATGTGCCACAAAGCACTGATTCCTAATAAGTGTGGAACACTCTTTAGTCATGGGAGGTATGGGTTTAAGGGTGTTATAGCAGTTTGGATTAGAAACTGGCTTTCTGTAAGAAGACAGCGAGTTGATGGAAAATATTCTGCCTGGAGTCCAGTTACTAGTGGTGTGCCACAAGGATCTGTTTGAGATCACTGCTGTTTGTCATTTTTATAAATGACTTAAATGCAGGCATAGGTGGATTGGTTAGTAAGTTTGCAGATGACACTAAAGTCGGTGGAGTGGTCGACAGTGTGGAGGAATGTTGCAGCTTGCAGGGGGACTTGGATAAACTGCAGAATTGGGCTGAGAGGTGGCAAATAGAGTTCAATGCAGATAAATGTGAGGTGATTCACTTTGGGAAGAATAACAGGAAGGCAGAGTACTAGGTCAATGGAAAGATTCTTGCTAGTGTAGATGTGCAGAGGGATCTTGGTGTCCACGTACGTAGATCCCTGAAAGTTGCCACCAGGTTGATAGTGCTGTTAAGAAGGCATATGTTGTGTTAGGTGTTATTGGTAGAGAGATTGAGTCTGGAGCGAAGGTCTTATGAGAAAAGGCTGAGGGACTTGAGTCTGTTCTCATTGGAGAGATGAAGGCTAAGAGGGGATTTAATAGAGACATGCAAGATGTTCAGAGGTTTAGATAGGGTGGACAGTGAGAGTCTTTTTCCTTGGATGATGATGTTGGCTTGTACGAAGGGGCATAGCTGCAAATTGAGGGGTGATAGATTTAAGACAGATGTCAGAGGCAGGTTCTTTACTCAGAGAATGGTAAGGGCGTGGAATGCGCTGCCAGCCAAAGTAGTTAACTCAGACACATTAGGGGCATTTAAACAGTCCTTGATTAAGCATTTGGATGATGATGGGAAAGTGTAGGGGGATTGGGCTTACATTGGTTCACAGATCAGTGCAACATCAAGGGCTGAAGGGCCTGTTCTGCGCTGTATTGTCCTACATGTTCTATGTTCTGTATGTATAGCAAGTTTTATAGAGATGTTGTCAAAGCAATAAGCTAGCCACTGAATTTAAAATGTCTCAGGTTTTCTTGGTAGTTAGACCTAACTAACTCCATCACCTGATTATCACCCGTCCACCTGACTTGACTAATCCCCGACTATCCCCCTGATATCAGACTTAATGCAATTGCCTTTACCTACCCAACCACACTCATTCAGTGGTTCCTTCCCCTGACCCAGTTTGATGAATTCCTGCCATCCAGTACACTCAAATCAACTCCACTCTCCACCCTCCCCACTGTCCGGGACTGACTCACTCAGCCTGGCAACCCCTCCTGACCTGACCCACTGCATTTTCACCTGCCACCCTCACCACCTGCAACCTCACCCACCTGCCACTCTGACCACCTGAACCTAACCATCTGCCACCTAACCATCTGAAACCTCACCCACCTGCCACCCTCACCACCTGCAATCTCACCCACCTGCCACCCTAACCACCTGCAATCTCACCCATCTGCCACTCTAACCATCTGCTACTCTAACCATCTGAAACCTCACCCACCTGCCACCTTAACCACCTGCCACCTTAACCACCAGCAACCTCACCCACCTGCCACCCTCACCATCTGCAATCTCACTCACCTGCCACCCTAACCACCTGAAATATCACCCACCTGCCACCCTAACCATCTGCTGCTCTAACCATCTGAAACCTCACCCACCTGCCACCCTAACCCCCTGCCACTCTAACCACTAGCAACCTCACCCACCTGCCACTCTAATCATCTGCCACCTAACCACCTGCAACCTCACCCACCTGCCACCCTAACCCCCTGCCACTCTAACCACTAGCAACCTCACCCACCTGCCACTCTAACCATCTGCCACCTAACCACCTGCAACCTCACCCACCTGCCATCCTAACCATCTTCCACGTAACCACCTGCAACCTCACCCACCTGCCATCCTAACCATCTGCCACCTAACCACCTGCAACCTCACCCACCTGCCATCCTAACCATCTGCCACCTAACCACCTGCAACCTCACCCACCTGCCATCCTAACCAGCTGCCACATAACCACCTGCAACTTCACCCACCTGCCATCCTAACCATCTGCTACCTAACCACCTGCAACCTCACCCACCTGCCACCCTAACCACCTGCAATCTCACCCATCTGCCACTCTAACCATCTGCTACTCTAACCATCTGAAACCTCACCCACCTGCCACCTTAACCACCTGCCACCTTAACCACCAGCAACCTCACCCACCTGCCACCCTCACCATCTGCAATCTCACTCACCTGCCACCCTAACCACCTGAAATATCACCCACCTGCCACCCTAACCATCTGCTGCTCTAACCATCTGAAACCTCACCCACCTGCCACCCTAACCCCCTGCCACTCTAACCACTAGCAACCTCACCCACCTGCCACTCTAATCATCTGCCACCTAACCACCTGCAACCTCACCCACCTGCCACCCTAACCCCCTGCCACTCTAACCACTAGCAACCTCACCCACCTGCCACTCTAACCATCTGCCACCTAACCACCTGCAACCTCACCCACCTGCCATCCTAACCATCTTCCACGTAACCACCTGCAACCTCACCCACCTGCCATCCTAACCATCTGCCACCTAACCACCTGCAACCTCACCCACCTGCCATCCTAACCATCTGCCACCTAACCACCTGCAACCTCACCCACCTGCCATCCTAACCAGCTGCCACATAACCACCTGCAACTTCACCCACCTGCCATCCTAACCATCTGCTACCTAACCACCTGCAACCTCACCCACCTGCCATCCTAACCATCTGCCACCTAACCACTTGCAACCTCACGCACCTGCCACTCTAACCATCTGCCACCTAACCACCAGCAATCTCACCCATCTGCCACGTAACCACCTGCAACCTCATCCACCTGCAACCTCACCCACCTGCCACCCTAACTATCTGCCACTCTAACCACCAGCAACTTCACCCCCCGCCACCCTCACCACCCTTTCCATTTGTTCATTCAGCCACTCACCCATTCACTCGTGCAACCTGGACGAAAGCTGTAAATAGCTCTTAGTGTTCTGTGTTGCTGTTGCTACACGAAAGCTCTCCAGTTGAAGGAATGCTCTGCATTTCTGAGGAAGCCAGGATTGGAAGACCCAGCCAGAGGTAAAGGGGCAAAGACATGGTGCAGGGAAGTAGGAGCCGAGTGTCAGTTGCCAGTGATTTGCAACTACAAAGAAGACCTAGCCCCATTCAGTCTTTGATTCAGTCTTTTCCAATTGTATAACGAGAGTAATTATTAGGTACAAACTCAAGTTGCAACGCTAATTATTGCGTGCTTACTTCCGAAAAACCACATTGAAGAGAATTACAGGAGATTATTTTTGGTGGAGTGATTTGCCTGTGTACAGGGACAGCAATGCTCAGATCTGCTTCATGTACAGTCACTGATGCCCAGCCCTAGCTTTTATATTCAACTCAGATGTTAATGGTCTGACAATGTTCTCTTACACGATGAACTGTCCCTTTCTTTACAGAGGCGTTTTTTCTCAATCCTGTTTTGTGGCATATGTCAGAGGTTGCAATAAATAACTGCAACTTTTCACAGCTTGTGACGTGATATCGAAGCTGCCAGGTTCCATCATTTACACCTACAAATAACCATAGGTTTCAGACAGTAATTAACATTTTTCTAAATGACTATGCATAAGTTCAGCTGAAGGCCATCTCTGCAAAGGGAGACTTAAATGAATGGGTCTGAGAAAACAAAATAAATACAGAAATAGCCAGGCACTTCTGATTGGTTTTTGGGAATAGGCATAATACAGATCATCATTGCTGGTTTAAATGGGTGACTTCTTATTTTTAAACAGTAATCCTCATTGTAGATTCTCCCACATGAGGAAACATCCTTTCCACATCCTCCTCGTCAAGTCCTCTCAGGGTCTTGAAATGATCAATGAAATGATCTCTGATTCTTCTAAACTCCAGAAGATACAGGCCAAGAATCTTCTGGAGTTTAGTTTGGGGTGGCACAATGGCTCAGTAGCTAGCACTGCTGCCTCACAGCACCAGGGACCCAGGTTCAATTCCTGCCTTGGGTGACTGACTGTCTGTGTGGAGTTTGCACCTTCTCCCCGTGTCTGTGTGGGTTTCCTCCGGGTGCTCTGGTTTCCTCCCACAGTCCAAAGATGTGCAGGTCAGGTGAATTGGTCATGCTAAATTGCTTATAGTCAGGGGTGAATATGGGAATGGGTCTGGGTGGGTTACTCTTCGGAGGGTTGGTATGGACTTGTTGGGCCGAAGGGCCTGTTTCCATACAGTAGGGAATCTAATCTAATCTAAGACTATCTAGCCTTTCCCCATGAGGCAATCCATTCATTCCAGATATTAGCCGGATAAACTCATAGAATCCCGACAGTGGAAGTAGGTTGAACAGCCACAGAGACGTCCACACAGATCCTCTGAACAGCATCCTGTCCAGACACATCCACAACCCTATACCTATAACCCTGCATTTCCCATGGCTAATCCACTTAGCCTGCACACTCCTGGACACTATGGGCAATTTAGCACGGCTAATCCACTCTAACTTGCATGTCTTTGGACTGTGGGAGGAAACTGGAGCATTCAGAGGAAACCCACGCAGACACAGGGAGAATGTGCAAACTCTACATGCAGAGTAACCTGAGGCTGGAATCAAACCCAGGTATCTGGCACCCTGAGGCAGCTGTGCTAACCATTGAGCCACCAAGCTGTGCCCAATGTCTCTGAATTGTCTTCAATGCATTAACATCCTTCCATAAATAGTGACCAGTACTGTACACAGTCCTCCAGATGCAGAATCACCAACATCCTGTATAACTGCAGCAATCATCCTGCTTAAAGCTTAAAACTAAACAGTCTAGTGCATAGCCACACAAGTAATCCAGTCGCATGTCAACCATTCCCTTTTTTATCTTCAACGTGTTTGTTTATTCTTAATTACCTTTCCAGATCAACTTAATGCTGCAGTTCATTTGCTACATTTTTTATAAGTTACTATAATACACCCTTGGCCAGGATTGTAATGCTCCAGTGAAGTATATCCTTGTTTACTTGGCTTTCAATCACAGGGCATGGCCCTCCTCCAGCCTGTGCTTATCCAATATTGGCATCTTACACATCACCGTTTCTAATCACTTCATGGCTTCAGTGCCTGGGCTCCAAGCTCTGGAAATCCACCATAAACCTCTCTGCCCTCTGTAGAACACCTCTCCATCTTTAAGCTGCTCCATTGTCTCTTTGACAATGGTTTTGATCGCCTGCTTTCAGAGTTCCTTTCAGTGGCTCACTGTCAAGTTCTGTTTGCTAACCCTCCTGCCAAATGTCTTGTAAAATACTATCACATTAGGGGTGCTATATAATCACAAATTATCGCTATTGCATATTCAGATACTAAAAATCCTGCTGCAATAGTTTCATTTCAGGTGTGGTTTGGCCAGCTGTCTTCCTATAAGATTGTATTTACATTTAAATTACACTTTATTCCTGTTCTGCTTGTTTGGAACTCAGTACCTTATCTCAGATCAGCTTAGTTTATTCTGGAAATGTAGTGCTTTTCCCTTCTCTATTTTGTACCTTCCATGCAGTCTGTGGAATGGAGCAGGGCTTTCCAGCATGGAATTCAGGACCCCATGGGGATGACGACTGATATTTTTGGGGGTCACACGCTCGCTACACAGCTCTGACCCCACTCCTCAGTCTCACAGGTCCCCAATCTCTGCTCTGATATATTTCTCAACCATCACCCCACCAACCCCATTCCACCCCACTCACAGCCCTTTCTTTGGGGTTGTGACAATTTTAAGACTTCAAAATTGGCGAGGTCATGGTGGGGAAAAAGTTTGAGAAGCATTGATGTGCAAATCATATTGAAAAAGTTGGAAGGGTTTTCCCCTGACTGGACTAAAGGGGTTGCACCCTCACTGGCATTTTGGATGAGTGCTACTTGAGTCTAGTTGAAGTCCCTGAAACTAAAAGGTGAGGCTGCAAGAGCAGGACAGAGGCTCAGAATTCTCCAGCGAGTAACTCACCTCCTGACTCCCCAAAGCCTGTCCACAACCTACAAGGCACGAGCCACGAGTGTGATGGAATACTCCCCACTTGTCTGGATGGGTGGAGCTCCAACAACATTCAGAGAAGCTTGACACCATCAAGGATGAAGCAGTCCACTTGCGCAAGCACCCACTCCCTCCACCACCAAAGCTCAGTAGCAGCTATGTACTAGCTACAAGAAGCACCGCAGAAATTCACCAAAGATCTCCAGACAGGACGTTCCAAACACATGACCACTTCCATCTGGAAGGACAAGGGCAGCAGATACATAGGAACGCCACCATTCATCAAACACAGGGACAAGAAAACGGGTAGACAATCTGCGTGCCTCTTTTGCAATACACAGACCCCTGGAAGTGTCAGTCACAGATAACAGGCCATTGTTTACCAGCGGGGAATTTAAGTATTTCATAAAGTTGAATGGTATTTGTCATATAAAGACAGCTCCATAGCATCCATCATCCAATGGTCTGGCAGAAAGAACAGTCCAAACTTTGAAGGCAGTCTTCAAGACACAACCTACAGCTTCACTAGATACCAAACTGTCCCAATTCCTATTTGATTGTAGGACTATCATCATTGGGGTTCCCTCACAGACTCTCTTCCACTCTCAGGGTGAGTCTGTAGGTGGCTGTACAGACTGATGCAGCTACCACAGGCTCTGTTACACTTCAGGCAGGTGGTGGTCACAGGAAGGGGGTGGATGGGGCGTTGGTGTGGCAGCGCACTCCTTACGCTGCTTTCCCCCTCCCGGCTTTTGCTTTTTCCTGACGGCAAGTCTCGAGGACCTCGACATCTTCCCAGATGCTCCTCCCCCACCTTGGGATGGTCTGGGGCCAGTGATTCCCAGGTGTCTGTGGGAATGCTGCACTTCCTCAGTGAGACCTTGAGGGTATCCCTGAGGCACTTCCTCTCTCCCACCTGGGGCTGGCCTGCTGTTTCAGAGCTGGGAGTAGAGCACCTGCTCATGGAGCCCCGTGTCGGTCATGGGGACGATGCACCCAGCCCATTGCAGCTGATCGAGGTGGGGGTCAGTGCCTTGATGCTGGGGATGTTGACCTGGTCGAAGACACTGGTGTTGGTGCGTCTGTCTTCCCAGTGGATTGGCAGGATCTTGTACAGGCAGCGTTGGTGAGACTGCGCCAGCACCTTGAGGTATCTGCTGTAGGCAATCTACATCTCAGAGCCATACAGGAGGGTGGGAACCACCACAGCTCTGTAACACCATGAGCTTCGTGATGTTGGGACTTACACTGTGGAATTAACCTACAAAATCTCCAGTCATGATATGGCGTCTTCCTGTCTTGACAATGCAAAGCATTAAGGCAGGACAGGGAAGGTGATAACATCCAGTTTTATGTATTCTCTGGACCAGCATTTATTGCCTGTCCCAAGTTATCTTTGAGATGGTGGTGGTGAGCTGCCTTCTTAAACTGTTACAGTCCATGTGCTATAGGTAGATCCACAATTCCCTTAGGGAGGGAATTCCAGGATTTTTACCCAGCAACAGTGAAGGAACAGTGATATATTTCCAAATCAGGATGGTGACTAGCTTGTAACTTATCCCATGAATGAATTAAAAGTCCACTGAAAACAGTATGGTATAATGACACCTGACAACCACTTCATACTTCACCAGAACATGCCTCTCATGGATTACTCTCTTCAGCCATCAACAGAAATGGGCCATACAAGGCTGCTCTACTATGGCATCCATCACTTTAAGCAGATGGCGGGTTGCCAATGATGTCAACATCCCAGTGGTCACATTGGCCAGATGTTTAACTGGGTTAACCACATCAGTACTGTTTCTACAAGAAACAGTTCAGATGTTGGGAACTCAGCAGTGAGTAACTCATCTCCTGACTTCCCAAAGCCTGTCCTCTACTGACAAGACAGAACACCCTCTACTTGACAAGATGAGTGCAGCTCCCATAACGCTCAAAAAGCTGCACGATTGGCATCCCATCCACCACCTTTACTTGGGTTCACTTACAGGATGTGGGCATCGCCGGCCAGTCCATCATTTATCGCCCAAAGGGCAGTTGATAGTTAACCACACTGCTGTGGGTCTGGTGTCACATATAGGCCAGACCAGGTGAGGATGACAGTTTCCTTTCCTCAAGGATGTTACTGAACCAGATGAGATTTTCCAACAATCAACAATGGATTTATGGTCATCGTTCCAGATGCTTCTTCCATTCAAATTCCATCTCCCATGTCTGGATTTGAATCCAGGTCCCCAGAACATTACCTGGATCCCTGGATTAACAGTTCAGTGATAATACGATTGCCTTCCCTCAACTAGAGTAGAACCCCTTTTCTCTATCCACTGACCGTAACACATCAGTAAAAGGGGTGCAGCTAATGTAACATTAACATTAACCCTCAGAACCAATAGCTAATACAACAGTTCCCTCTACACAACACTGCAGCATGTATAACACAAACAGAAAGTGCTGGAGAAACTCAGTAAATCTGGCAGCATCTGCAGAGAGCGAAGTAGGTTCAATGTTTCAGGCCCAGTGAGCCTTCTTCGGAATGACAGCAGTATCAAGGTCATCATGAGATTCAAGCCCAATTAACTCAATTCAGTTTTAGTTCAAATTTCACCATCTGCCATGGCAGGATTTGAACTCAGGTCCCCAGAGTATTATCTGGGTTTCTGGACTAAGTCTCATAAGAATACCAGTAGGCCATTGCCTAAACAGTCGCACCCATCACCCCCACCACCAACCCCCACAGGGACACAGGATGCAATCTACAAGGCACACTTTAAGCACTTGACAAGACTCCCAGGATTCCCAGCACACCTTCTTAAAAGTGAAGGAGAACCAAGAGTGTGGGAAACACCACAACCTGCAAGTTCTCCTCCAAATCATGTCCCACCTTGACTGGTTTTTTAAGATTCTCTACCGTGTGGAAACAGTCATTTGGCCCAACAAATCCACACCGACCCTCTGAAGAATAACCCACCCAGACCCATTTCCCTCTGACTAATGCACCTGATGCTACAAGCAATTTAGCATAGCCAATTCACCTAACCCACACATCTTTGGATTGTGGGAGGAAACCCACGCAGACAGTCATCCAAGGTGGGAATCGAACCGAGATCTCTGGCATATGAATCAATAGTACTAAACACTGAGCCACTTTACCACCCTTGGAACTGTGTTGCCATTCCCTCATTGTCAAAATCCTGGATTTCTCCAGCAGACAGACCTATGGGAGCACATACAACCCAAAGACTGCAACGGTTCAGTCCCCACCTTCTCCAGGGCATGTACGGATGGGCAATAAATGGCCTTGCCTGTGATGTGCATGTCGATACAGTAAAAAATTAGAATAAATAAAATCTAGTCTCTTTTTCTGCTGGAGAATATTAAACATAAACATAAGATTTCAGTTTTATCTTAATAAGGAAGCAGAACAAGCAATTCACCACATTTTAGTTTGTGCCCTCTCTTTACAGTGTGTAAAAACGTACTGCAAATTCATTAATTTTACACAAACAAACAGCGAGAGCTCTCAAAGGTAAAATGTCAAACAAGTTGAAAACATCTATCCAGGTTGATGTGCTTTTCATTGCCAAATCTTTTCTGCATGGCAAGAATGATTACACAACAGGTGGACGCAAACGTACCCTCTCTTTTTCTTCTCCATCTGTTGCCAACAGGGTCAGAGGTAAGGTTGGGGAACTTACCAGAATAGGTGAAACCTCACAACTGGCACAGTCTCCCACTGCGAGGCTTCCTGGTGCTGCAATAGGCAACACAGTAAATACATAACAAAATCAAAAAAATGCTGGAAAAGAAGATTCAAAGTTTCAGACAGAATACGTGGAGACTGAGAGAGATGGTGGGGAGGGTGGGGGGGGAAGAGAGAGAGAGAGAAAGAGAGAAAGAGACAGAGAGAGAGAGATGTACCGGCGCACTGCAGGAGGAGGTTCACTCGGTTGATTCCGAAGTTGGGAGGGTTGGCTTATGAGCAGAGACTGAGTAAACTGTGACTGTACTCATTGGAATTTAGAGGAATGAGGGGGATCCTATAGAAACATGCAAAATTATGATGGGAATAGATAAGATAGAAGCAGAGAGGTTGTTTCTATTGGCAGGTAGAACTTGGGGGCATAGCCTCAAAATAAGGAAGAGCAGATTTAGGACTGAATTGAGAAGGAACTTCTTCACCCAAAGGGTTGTGAATCTGTGGAATTCCCTGCCTAGTGAAGCAGTTGACGCTACCCTTGATGACTGACCTAAAGGCAAAGATTGATCAGATAGCTTCTTAGTCAGATCTGGAGTCAGGCAGGACTGCCCTCTCTCTCCTGCCTTGTTTGTGTGCTGCATAGAGCCATTTGCCGAGTCCATCAGGAAGGATGCGAGCCTGATAAGGGTGACTATTCCTGGCAGCAGGGGTCTGCAGGTTAAGGCCTCCCTGTACATGGATGACTTCGATGTTTTCTGCTCAGATCCGCTGTCCGTGCACAGACTCATGTGCAAATGTGACCAGTTCGAACGGGCCTCGGGGGCTAAGGTAAACCGAGGCAAGAGCGAGGCCATGCTCTTCGGGAACTGGGCCGACCAATCCCCCATCCCCTTCACCGTCAGCATTGACCACCTGAAGGTGCTGGGTATTTGGTTCAGAGGGACTGGGGCGTGCGCCATGTCTTGGGAGGAGCGTATCGGGAAAGTGAGGCAGAAACTGGGCAGATGGAAGCTACAGTCACACTCCATCGTGAGTAAAACCTGGTCATTAGGTGTGAGGCATTGTCAGTGTTGTTATATGTGGCACAGGTCTGGCCTATTCCCAGAATCTATGCCATCGCAGTCACCCGGGCCATCTTCCATTTTATATGGAGATCAAAGATGGACTGGGTCCGAAGGGACTTGATGTGTAAAGATCTGGGCAACGGGGGAAAAAACACACCCAGTGCCACCCTCACCCTGATGGTCACCATTGTGTGTGGCTGCATCAAGCTGTGCGTGGATCCCTGGTACGCAAACACCAAGTGTCACTACGTACTGAGGTTCTACCTGTCCACGGTGTTGCGAAGGATGGGCCTGGCCTCGCTGCTGCGGGACACTCCAAGTAGTTGGACCGTTCCGTATCACCTGTCCTTCATGGAGAAATTTATGAAGAAAAACACCTTTGACCACAAGTCCATCAGGAAGTGGTCAGCACGTAGTGTCCTTGAGACTCTCTGGGAAAAGGAGAGGGCGGATCCTCTTGAGCAGTTCCCTGGGCAGACTGTCAAAGTCAGTTGGCAGAATGCCTCATCGCCAGAACTTTCCAACAAGCACCAAGACATGGCTTGGCTGGTGGAGAGAAGGGCTCTGCCTGTGAAATCCTTTATGCATGCCCGGACTCTCTGCCACACCGCGCCCTGCTCCCGAAGTGGCTGTGGAGGGGACGAGACTGTCACACACCTCCTTCTGGAATGTGCCTACGCAAAGGAAGTCTGGAGAGGAATGCAGTGGTGTTTGTCGAGGTTCATCCCGAGCAGCGCCGTGACGCGGGACTCCGTGCTCTACGGTCTGTTCCCCGGGACGCACACCGAGACAAACATCAATTGTGCCTGGAGGATCATCAATTCGGTGAAAGACGCTCTTTGGTCTGTCCGAAACCTGTTGATCTTCCAGCTGAAGGAGCTGACCCCAACTGTGTTGCGGACTGGCACATTCCAAGTCCAGGACTACGTGTTGAGGGAAGCGCTGAAGCTTGGGGCAGCTGCCACCAAGGCGCGGTGGGGAAAGACCACCATGTAACATCTGCCTGCCTAAGAAGAAATGGGGCTCACCTAGTTATTTGGGCTCTGCTGATGCCTCAGCTAAATATTGGGATGGTAAACGTACAGACCTGTATATACGAATGGTTAATTCCGATCTCAGTATGTAAAAAAATGGAATGTTTACGTATGTATGGCACCACCAATTGTACAGATCATCAAAATATTTTATGAATAAAGTATATCCTTGAAATAAAAAAAAAGGCAAAGATTGATAGAGTTTTGAACATTAAAGATGTTAAGAGTTATGGTGAGCGGGTGGTTAAATGGAGCTGAGTCCATGAAAAGTTCAGTCATGATCTTATTGAATAATGGAGCAAGCTGGAGGGGCCAGACGGCCTACCCCTGCTCATTTTCTGATGTTCTTGTGCATGCCCTTCTGAAACTGAGTTAATGGGCTGGGTTTTACAGGCCAGAACCATGTGGGTGGACCCCTAACTTAGGACAGTCTGTCACTAGCCATCTTATCCATCTTTGGCATGATTTCACAGGCAGTGGGCAAGACATCTGTGGGTGGCCCACCCATGGTCCAATTCAGGTCTTTGAGTTGCCAACTAATACCTGCATTACTGTAATGGGTTCCATCCTGCTTTAATGGGTAGTGGGGAGGTCAGCACCAATCACATAGCCAGGCTGGTTTAACTTTGAGGGCTGCTCATTGAAAGGGTAGATGCACGGGGTGGGGTCGGGTTGGCAGGGAATCCTCCTTCATGAGGCCCACGAGCTTTGCTGCATCCAGCCCAAAACATGGCCAGACTTCTAGTCAGGCACATACCAAGAAATTGAACCGATGAAGGTAAGCAAGGCGGAGAGCGGGCAAACACAAGCTGTGCCAGAGAGAAGAGCCAAGCTTCTTCAACGTTTCACATTCCTGAAAGGGAAGTGACTGCGAATTAGACACAGAAACAAAATAGTGCAGGTGTTGAAAATCTGAAATAAGAATATGCCGGGGCGCCTGTTCTTTGTTCATTTGTGGGATTTGGGTGTCACTGGTTGAACCAGCATCTATTGCCTGTCTCTAATTGTTCTTGAGAAGGTGATGAGGAGCCTGTCTTTGGGGTGTCAGTGAAGCAACACTGACAATGGGGAGGAAATTCTAAGGTTTTGATCCAATGATAGTGAAGGAACGGCCAATATGTTTCCAAGTCAGGATGGTGAGTGGCTTGGAGGGGAACTTGCGGGTGGTGGTGTTCCCTGTATCTGCTGCCCATGTCCTTCTCGATGGAAGTGGTCATGGGTTTGGAAGATGCTAAGGAAGAGTCTTGGTGAGTTATTGCAGTGCATTTTGTAGGTTCCCCCTTCTAAACCAGATCTCTACACTACATGAGTTATTTCATTTCATTTTCCTTCAGTCTCTTTTTCTAAACAAAGGTATCTCCAACTATTGAGGGGCCATTGGTAACGCAATTGGCACCAGCCCAATTGTTTTTTGGCATTCAGTGAAGGAGCTTACTTTTATGTCTCAATTTTGTTCCTAATCAAAACTTTGCTTTTCAAATAACCTTTTTCTGACATTTACAACCTCACATCAGTATCAAAATGACACGATAGAGATAATGCCTGTAATTTAGCAACAATTGCATATGAGGCAATCAGGTGGCTGTTCAAACACCTCCCACGACTTTTACTGGGAAATTCAAGTTTGTTCGTCCAGGCTTGTGAAAGTAATAGTGCGGGTTAAATAACCCCTAATTCTCCACTGATGCCCAGCTTTGATCACATGGATACAAAAAGAGACCATCAATCCCAACCATTCCAAACCGCTTTATTATAGAATAAATTCCCTTACAGTGTGGAAACAAGCCATTTAGCCCATCGTGTCCACACCAGTCCCTCCAAACAGCATCCCAACCTTTATCCTATCCCTGTGTTCCCCACGGCTAATCCACCTAACTGACATATCCCTGGATACTATGCACAATTTACCATGACCAATCCATATAAGCTGCACATCTTTGGACTGTTGGAAGCAACCGGAGCATCCAGGGGAAACCCACGCAGACATGGGGAGAACGAGCAATTTTCACACAGGCAATCACCTGAGGATGGAATTGAACCTGGATCCCTGGTGGTCTGAGGTGGCAGTGCTAATCACTGAGCCAGCGTGCTGCTCCACGCTCTAGTCAACTCCTCCCAACTTTCCAAACCTCATCCCAATATCATAACCCTTTACTCAATTCTCCCCTATGGCTTCACCTAGTCATCCAGTATTCCCTACACCTACCAGCCTTTCCTTTTACCCTAACAGGAATATACTTTCACTGGATTCTCTTTATCTCATTTTCCCATTTTCCAGCCGTTCCTTTACCTGTGAACATCTGCCCGCAATCAGCTTTCGCAAGTTCTTGCCTAATACCGTCAAAATTGGCCTTTCTCCAATTTAGAACTTCAACTTTTAGATCTGGTCTATCCTTGTCCATCATTATTTTAAATCTAATAGAATTATGGTCGCTGGCCCCAAAGTGCTCCCCCACTGACACCTCAGTCACCTGCCCTGCCTTATTTCCCAAGAGTAAGTCATGTTTTGCACCTTCTCTAGTAGGTACATCCACATACTAAATCAGAAAATTGTCTTGTACACACTTAACAAATTCCTCTCCATCTAAACCCTTAACACTATGGCAGTCCCAGTGTATGTTTGGAAAGTTAAAATCCCCTACCATAACCACCCTATTATTCTTACAGATAGCTGAGAACTCCTTACAAATTTGTTTCTCAATTTCCCTCTGACTATTAGGGGGTCCATAATACAACCCCACTAAGGTTATCATCCCTTTCTTATTTCTCAGTTCCACCCAAATAACTTCCCTGGATGTATTTCCGGGAATATCCTCCCTCAGTACAGCTGTAATGCTATCCCTTATCAAAAATGCCACTCCCCCTCCTCTCTTGCCTCCTTTTCTATCCTTCCTGTAGCATTTGTATCCTGGAACATTAAGCTGCCAGTCCTGTCAATCCCTGAGCCACGTTTCTGTAGTTGCTATGATATCCCAGTCCCATGTTCCTCACCATGCCCTGAGTTCATCTGCCTTCCCTGTTAGGCCCCTTGCATTGAAATAAATGCAGTTTAATTTATTAGTCCTACCTTGTCCCTGCCTGCCCTGACTGTTTGACTCACTTCTGTTCTCAATCAGTCTCAGATTGATCTCTTTCCTCACTATCTCCCTGGGTCCCACCCCCCCCACCTTACTAGTTTAAGTCCTCTCGAGCAGCTTTAGCAAATCTCTCTGCCAATGTATTAGTCCCCTTCCAATTTAGGTGCAATCCGTCCTTCTTGTACAGGTCACTTCTACCCCAAAAGAGATTCCAATGATCCAAAAATGTGAATCCTTCTCCCATACACCAGCTCCTCAGCCATGCATTCTTCTGCTCTCTCCTCCTATTCCTGCCCTCACTAGCTCGTAGCACCGGGAGTAATCCAGATATTGCTACTCTCGAGGACCTCCTTTTTAAATTTCTGCCTAACTCTGTATCTCCCTTCAGAATTTCAACCTTTTCCCTTCTGATGTCGTTGGTTCCAATGTGGACAATGACCTCTTGCTGGCCCCTCTCCCCCAGGAAAACATTCTGCACTCTCTCTGAGACATCCTTGATCCTGGCACCAGGGAAGCAACACACATTTCTGCTTTTTCACTGCTGGCCACAGAAACTTTTGTCTGTACCTCGGACTAGAGAATCGCCTAACACAATTAATCTCTTGGAACCCGACGTACCCCTCGTTGCATTAGAGCCAGTCTCAAAACCAGAAACTTGGCTGTTCGTGCTACATTCCCCTGAGAATCCATCACCCCCTACATTTTCCAAAACAGCATACCTGTTTGAAATGGGTATATTCACAAAAGACTCCTGCTCTAGCTGCCTACCTCTCTCACCCTCCCTGGAGTTAATCCATCTATGTGACTGTATCTGAGACTTTCCCCCTTCCTGTAACTGCCATCCATCACATACTGTTGCTGTTGCAAATTCCTCAGTGCTTCTAACTGTCTCTCCAACTGATCCATTCGATCTGATAAGATTCACAGCCAGCAGTATTTATGGCAGATATAATCGGAAGTAACCCTTAAACTCTCTTTAAACTCCCACATCTGACAAGAAGTACATATCACTGCAAAGGCCATTTTTGCTCCTTCACAATCTACAGACCTAGAAAATAACACCGTCTTATTCCTCTACAAACACTGCCCCAGGTTAAATTAATAGTTATGGCTTATATTTTAAGTTTAATCAAGAGACATATCTCCAAAAACACATAATCAAGAAAGAATCTACTCTACTCCCTACTGCAGATTCTCTGTAGGCCACACTTAAAACAATGACTAACTTATCTGAGTCTGTGCTGTGACTTCACCTAACAGTTCCTCCAAGATCAGTTGTGAAATTCACTATTTAATAATTTTCCCAGATGCACTCTGATGTCCAGCGATACATAAATTCAGACATTAAGGCAGTAACTGTGCAGGTTCTCTCTCTCTTTCTCTCTCTCTCTCTCTCTCTCTCTCCTGCACTGTCCTCACCATGTGCTTCCTTTATCTGTTCTTATCCTTTTTAAAACTACTGTTGTTTTGACTTTTTTTTTCAAAGTTCCAAACCTCCCCCCGCCCCGCTCCTCCCTCAAGAAAAGGACTTAAATCAACATGTGTAACTCTAAGACTGTAATGTTTCCCACTAAAGGGAAGGGCTCCTGCCTGGAAAAGAAGTCAATGACTGTTATGTAAGGTGCAATTTTATTAGTACATGCTGCCTCACTGTAAATGGTTCCCACTGCAGGGTAACCAGTCTGGGCAGATGTCGGAAGCTATCATACCCAACTCCAGAACTATCTACTAATACACACGGACACACCCAATAGCATCTGCAGATTCTTCCAAACCCTACACCACAAAAAACATCTGATTTGACCTGCAGCAATGTACAATTCGTCAGCGAGAAGGAAAGGATGTTTATGAGGAATTCCTCAATTTCTGTCTGAAGATGTTTTCAAACAGAAGAGCTTTTTCTTGAAGAATACATTTTATCTATAACTGAACGATGAGAGAGAAAAATGTAGTGTTGTGTCATTTTGCTGACTGTACAATACATAGTGTTGAGAAATGTGAGTACTGAGCAGACGTTCCACTGTAACAGTATCCCCACCCTGACTCAGCAATGAAAGCAACCAGCTGTTAATCTGGTTCTGTGGTGACCAGAACAGCACGCAATACTCCAAGTTTGGCCAAACTAAAGTTTGATACTGTTGCAACATGAACTTTTATACTTAATGCCCTGACCAATGAAGGCAAGCATGTCATATGCCTTCTTTACCCATTTGTGTTGCCATTTTCAGGGAGCTATGGTCTTGCACCCCAAGATCCCTCTGTGTATCAATACTCCTCATGGTCCTGCCATTGACTGTATATTTTCATCCTGCATTTGACCTCCCAAAATGCATTGCATCACACTTGTTTAGAATAAATTCCAACTGCCATTTTTCTGCCAACTTTCCAACTGATCTACATCCTGCTGTATCCTTTGACAATTTTCCTCACTGTCAACAACTCCACCCATTTTTGCCGCATGTGCTAACTTACAAATCAGACTATCTATGTTTTCATCCAAATCATTGATATTATTACAAACACCAAACCAGCACTGATCCTTGTGGAACTCCACTGGTCACAGACCTCCAGTCAGAAAAGTATCCCAACATCGGTTAGGCCAATTTTGGAATATTGTGTGCAATTCTGGTCTTCCTCCTATAGGAAAGATGTTGTTGGGGTGGTATGGTGGCTCAGTGGTTAGCACTGCTGCCTCATAGTACCAGGGACCCATGCTGTATGACTCTATAACCCAGGTTCAATTCTAGCCTTGGGCGACTGTCTGTGTGGAGTTTGCACATTTTCCCCGTGTCTGCATGGGCTTCCTCTGGGTGCGCTGGTTTCCTCCCATAGTCCAAAGATGTGCAGGCCAGGTGAATTGGCCATGCTAAATTGTCCGTAGTGTTAGATGCATTAGTCAGAGGGGAATAGGTCTGGGTGGGTTACTCTTTGGAGGGTCGGTGTGGACTTGTTGGGCCGAAGGGCCTGTTTCCACACTCTAGGGAATCGAATCTAAACTTGAAAGGGTTCAGAAAAGATCTACAAGGATGTTGCCAAGGTTAGAGGCCAAATGGGCTGGGGCTGAGGGGTGACCTTGGCCCCTGTTGATCCTTCTTCTGCCACCGCTCCACCCCCACCACCACCACCAGGTCCAGGCTCCTCACTCAAGCAAAGGACTTAAATCAACATGTGTAACTCTAAGACTGTAATGTTTCCCACTAAAGGGAAGGGCTCCTGCCTGGAAAAGAAGTCAGTGACTGTTATGTAAGGTGCAATTTTATCAGTACATGCTGCCTCACTGCACCTCCAGCAATTGGTTTTCACTGCAGGGTAACCAGTCTGGATTTTATAAAATCATGAGGGGCATGGTTAGGGTAAATAGCCAAGGTCTTTTCCCTCGGGTGGGGGAGTCCAGAACTAGAGGCATAAGTTTAGGATGAGAGGGAAAAAAATGTAAGAGGGACCTAAGGGGCAACCTTTTCACACAGAGGATGGAGCGTGGATGTAATGAGCCTCCAGAGGAAGTGGTGGAGGATGGTACAATTACAACAATTAAAATAAATCTGCATGGGTATAGGAATGAGAAGGGTTCGGAGGGATATGGGCCAAGTGCTGGCAAATGGGACTAGATTGGGTTGGGATATCTGGTTGGTATGGACGAGTTGGACCAAAGCATCTGTTTCCATGCTGTACATCTCTATGACTTTATGACTCTAACTACCCTCTGTCTTTGACGACCAAGTCAATTTTATATCGAACTTACCAACTCACCATGTGTATATGATTTAATTTCTGGACCAGCCTACCATGAGGGACCTTGCCAAATGCTTTAGTAAAGTCCATGCAGGTAACACTCCTTGCCGACTGTCATCAATCACCTTCATCACTTCCTCAAAAAACTCAGTCAAATTTGTGAGACAAGATAGCCATGCTGACTATCCTTAGTAAGTCCATTCCTTTCCAAATGCAGTTAAATCCTGTCCCTCAGAATCTTCTCCAAAATTTCCCTGCCGCTGATGTAAGGCTCATCAACCTGCCATTTCTTGCTCCATAGTTAGGGCGGCACAATGGCTCAGTAGTTAGCACTGCTGCCTCACAGCACCAGGATCCCAGGTTCGATTCCATGCCTCGGGCGATGTCTATGTGGAGTTTGCACATTCTCCCCGTGTCTGCGTGGGTTTCCTCCGGGTGCTCCGGTTTCCTCCCACAGTCCAAAACATGTGCAAGTCAGATAGATTGTCTGTGCTAAATTGCCCATAGTGTGAGGTGCGTTAGTCAGAGAGAAATGGATCTGGGTGGATTACTCTTCAGAGGGTTGGTGTGGACTTGTTGGGCCGAAGGGCCTGTTTCCACACTGTAAGTAATCTAATCATTTGCGCAAATAGGTCCTCAGGTATGTAAAAATGCCAAATCAAAGCAATACATCATGCACATTAGATCAATGTTACAAAATTATTTAATGTCACTGAATTGTAGTCCATATCATTCTTTCTCCTTACACAGCACACCCTTGAGACCATTCTGTTTAGATATAGGTAGTAGATAGAAGCAAAATACTGTGGATGCTGAAAATCTGAAACAAGCACAAAAAGTGCTGGAGAAACCCAGCAGATCTGGCAGCATCAGTGGAGAGAGAAACAGTGTCAATGTCGGTTGACTCGTCAACTTTCCTGCTCCTTGGATGCTAAGTGACCTGCTGTGCTTTTGCAGCGCCACACTTTTCAACTCTTCTCCAGGACTGCATAACATTCATAGTGGACTTCAAATGCTAATTCGACTTCTCTCTTTGCAGATTCTGCCTAATCAGCTGAGTTTCTTCAACAGTCTCTTGTTTTGGGGTAGGTAAAGGATGCTTGCTTTAACAGCAAGATCTAGGTCACCCTGATGCCCCCAACCTTCTCAACCACTGAGACATGGTGACCCTTCGGTTACACCCATCACCAGTTACCCCTCTCCAAGGAGAGAGAAGTCGCAATGTCCTCTCTTTTATGAGTTTCTTCAATATCCCATGAGCAAATTTATTTCTAAAGTGTCCCAGGTCTGCAACAGCCCATAAGCATGGTGTTGCAGCAAAGTAGTACCTGTCTACTTCTGTTCAACAAAGTCTAACTTCTGTTCACAATCAGCTGTGTCGGCCAAGACTGCAGTTACTGGAATAAAATTAATCTTTTTGTCCCAGGCTTCGGGAATAGAGGGGAAATAAAAGTAAAAACAGACTAAAGAAAAAACTACATGCTGCCCAGGCTTCACAGTCCTGATCAGCATCCAGTAAGGTCTGGGTGAAACCACACATATGTATCTTGTGGCTCAGCAATATCAGGCTCAGCCACTGCAATTAAAGTTGTTTAACAGTAACAGCTGGGGTTTCCACACATACAAATGCTGCTTGGCTGAAACACTGCGTAACTTTCCACAGTAACTGGAGGTGCAGCAGTAACGCAAGCAGATAAGACCATAAGACCATAAGACATAGGAGCGGAAGTAAGGCCATTCGGCCCATTGAGTCCACTCTGCCATTCAATCATGGCTGATGGGCATTTCAACTCCACTTACCCGCATTCTCCCCGTAGTGTAACACTCCATAATTACATGACCCTAGAGCGAGTTCAGATCTGACTGTGGCAGGTGATGGCATCTAAATTCAATTCATAAATCTGGGGTGGTAAAACTCTGAAAAAGTCTTGCAAGACATTCAGTTTGAGGGAAATTAGGAATGGGCAGCCAATCTGACCTTGCTAAGTGATGCCCCATGAAAGGATGAAGAAAAATTGGCTTAAGGATGTCAACAAGAGATCAAGATCATTCAAGTTAAATTGTAATGAATAAGAGAGTTGCAAAATAAATCCTGGACAATAGCATAATTTGATACGTTATATTTCAGTGTCTAAAAGTAACAGATGAAAGCAATTAATCATGCACATTTCTCAACTCTGTAATGGCATTACGTTTCGGTTAATGTTTTTCCCTCTTCTGCTCCTTCCAAGTCTCCCAAAGATTTCTCAATACAAATTTGACTTCTTTGAGATTGTAGTGTTTCTCAGCAAAGAGAAAGGCTCTTGCCAGAGGAAAATGTACCATTTATGTAAAGTGAGATTCATCGGTTTACGCTGCCCTCTCTGTCTAGAGAAATTGCTCCACTACAGAGCAACCAGTCTGGGGACTGGTCTTACGTAGCCACACCTAACTCCTGAATTATCCACTAAACCACAAGGACACGCCCAAAAACAACTGCAGATTCAATCAAAGCCTTCACACAGAAACAACTCCTTACCCAACCTGCAGTAATGAACAATTTGTGAACAAGAAGGAGGAGACTGACAATACAAAATTGTAGATCTGTCTCTTCAGGCGAAACCAAAAGCAAATTGGAATGTTAAGTAATTTTATTTAAGGTGTCTCACTCGGAAAATATATCAAATAATTGCTCTGTGGTGCAGAATGTAAACTCTGCTAAAAGAATTCAAAGCCTTTTGTCTTGCGCTGATCAGAACTAGGACACAAGAAATGGACTTCAAAAAACGGACGTGATGTATTTGGATTTTTGGAAGCTTTTGGTAAAATCCTATGCAGGAGTTTAGTAAAAAAAGTTAAACTCTGTGGAATTGAGAAAGGCGTTGGTAATCAGCATAGACAAAGAATTGGTTTACAGGCAGAAAGCAGAGAGTGAGAACAGTGGGCCATTCCCAGTTTGGCAGTGATCAGATTTTGGGCCCTTGCTTCCATAACCTGTATTAATGGATTTGGGGACCGACTGAAATATTTCCAAGATTGCAGACAACATAAAACTTCATGGGAATGTCATCTGTAGGAGAATGCAAAAAGGCCTCGGGGGTGGTTTTGACAGGTTGAGCAAGTTTATGGCATGTGGAATATGATGTGGTTAAGTGAATGGTTGTCAGAAAGAATGAGCAAGTGACAACTTCTTGAAAAGTGAGTGATTGGAAAGTGCTGACATCCAAAGGGAGCTAGGTGAATGTGTTCAGAAATTGCTGAAAGTGAGCATATTGGTATTTGATATGTTAGCCTTTCTTCAAGTGGACTTGATTACAGGGACAAAGAAGTCTTGCTTCAATTCTATGTGACACTGGTGAGAATCCACCTGTAGTATTTTGTGCAGTTCTAGTCCCTTGTTTAAGGAAAGACAGAGGGTCGTGCACTGGAGATTCACCAGACTGATTCCAGGGATGGTGGTACTGTCTATGACAGGAGCTTGAGGAGACTGGGCCTGCACTCACTAAGGTTTAGAAGAATAGGAGATGATCATATGGGAGCTTAACAAATTCGAGGAAGCTAGACATGTTAGATGAAGAAAGGATTTTTCTTTTTAAAAAACTAATTTATTCATATGATGTGGACAGGCCAGTATTTATTGCCCAGAGGGCTGTTGAGAGTCAACCACATTTCCATGGGTCTGGAGTCACATATAGGCTAGACCAGATAAGAATTGCAGATATCCCCCCTTAAAGGGACATGAGTGGACCAGATGGATTTTCCCCTAACAATTGGCAAATGATCCATGATCATTATTAGGCTCTTTCTGCCAGATTTCCATTGAATTCAAATTCCACCATCTGCCATTGGTGGGATTTGATCCCTGTTCCCAGAACATTACCTAAGGTCTCTAGATTAATAGTCTAGTAATAATAGCACTAGGCCACCATCTCCCTTTCAGGACAGTCCCGTTGGCTGTGGGGGTATAGAACTAGGCAACACAGACTCAGAATAAATGACAGCACATTGAGTACTGAGGTGAGGGGGACCTTCTTCATTTGGAGGGCTATGAATCTTTAGAATGTGCTGCCTCAAGGACTGTAGAGACAGTCATTGAGTGTGCTTAAAACAGAGATCGATAGATTTCTAATTACTAAGAATATCAAGGGATATGGGGGCTGTGTGAGAATATGTCATTAAGCTGGATAATCAGCAATGACCCAGACTGGCAGAGCAGGCTAGCAGGGCTGAATGGCCACCTGATGTATGTTTCTACGTTTCTGGAACACCCTGTGTATCAGCACTGTCGATTTAACTACAACCACATGAACCACAGCAGTTCCAGAAGGTGGTTTACCACCATCTGCTCAAAGGCAATTAGGGAGAGGCATTAATTGCTGGCATAGCCATGCAGTATGCCCATCCCAGAAAATGGGAAAAAAAATTGAGGAGGAGTATTTGTCAGGTTCCTTCGAGAATTCCCTGTTTCCTTGAAAAGTATGAGATTCTTAATGCCAGCCTGATTGTAAAGGGAAATCAAAATCTCTGTTTAATGTCTCATTTGGAGGCTGGTCGCTTGAACAATGCTACACACAGATCAAACAGGTGCGTGGGCAGATTGATTATTGCACAGATTAGATTAAGTGACTCATGTGGAGAAAAATACTGGTTCAAACATTATTAGCCTCACTTTTATCCTGTAACATTTTCGAAGTACCAGAAACAGAAAGCATTTGTTCAACCCTCAATTCAAAGTTAACTACATAAACAGATATTTAAAAAGTTGAATTAAAATCCTCGTTGGTAGCAAGGTTACTGCATCAGGTAGACTTTGCATCGTTCATTCTCATACATGGTGCAGTGATTACCCCATTGACATCAAGGCCACTTCAATTGTGAAATTGCTCATTCTTACATGCAGCATAGAAGCCCTGTAGTGCAGAAAGAGGCCATTCGGCCCATTGTGTCCACACTGCCCCACCAAAGAGCATCTCATCCAGACCCATCCCGTCCCCATAACCTTACATTTACCGTGGCTAATCTTCCAAGCTTGCACATCCCTGGACACAATTTGGCACAGCCAACCCACCTGACCTGCACATCTTTGGACTGTGGGAGGAAACTAGAGCACCCGGTGGAAACCCATGATGACACTGGAAAAATGCACAAACTCCACATAAATAATCGCCTGAGGCTGGAATAGAAACCGGGTCTCTGGCACAGTGAGGCAGCAATGGTAACCACTGAGCCACTATGCCACACTATCAAGAATTGGACAGGGCCTTGCTGCCTCTATCTTCATCCCCTCAAAACTGAGGAGGAAAAGTATGTTGGTACACTACGTTTCATTTTGAACTCACCCAAGAATTAAATGTTGATAATTGCCACACACATTCCAGTTTTGAATTTGACAGAAAAGTAGAACATTAAGTGTTTCTGGCCTATTTTGGATAAATTACCCCTCGCTAAACCATCAGCCTCCTCAAGGCTTAAATAACGATACGTGGTATAGATGGGTTGTCTTGTGAGGAAAGGTTGGACAGACTGGGCTTGTTTCTATTGGACTAGGCTGAAGTGAGGACTGCAGATGCTGGAGATTAGAGTCAAGAATGTGAAAAGCACAGCAGGTCAGGCAGCATCCGAGGAGCAGGAGAGTTGATGTTTCGGGCAGAAGCCCTTCATCAGGAATATTGTTTTTATTGGAGTTCAGAATTCTGGAGTGAGGGGCGACTTGATTGAATTGTGTAAGGATCCTGAAACATCTGACAAGGTGGATATGCAAATAATGTTCCCTCCTATGAATAGCTCCTGAACTAGGGGGCCACTGTATTAAAATTAGCACCTGCTCCCTTACAGCTGAAATTAAGACAATTTTTCTTCCTCCCAGTCTTTGGAACTCTGCCTCAGAAGGTGATGGAGGTTGGGTAAGTGAATATTGTTAAGGCAGAGGTAGATAGATTCTGGGTAGGCAAGAGAAGCAAACGTTTTTGGGAGTTGATAGAATTGTGGAATTCAAAATACAAACATATCAGCTATGATCTTATTGAATGGCAGAGCAGGCCACTCCTGCTCCTAATTTGTGTGTTTGGGTGTCCTTCCACTTGGCCTGGCTTTCTTCCACGTATAAGACAACAACAAAGTCTCATCGGAACCTGAACAATTCCTGCACATCACAACCAAAGAGCAGAAAGTCAATAATATAGAAGGGCTTACTGTCGGAAGATACAGCAGGATATAGACTAGTTGGAGGCATGGGAAGAGAAATGGTTGATGGTATTTAATTCGGCAGATGTGAGGTGAGGCATCTTGGAAAGTCAAGTACTACTGGAAGTTACACAGTGATTGGCCGAACTCTTAGGAGTATTGATGTGCAGAGGGATCTGGGTGTGCAGGTCCACAGATCACTGTAGGTGGCAGCACAGGTAGATCAGGTCGTAAAAAAGGCTTATGGCATACTTGGCTTCATTGGAAGGGGCTTTGAGTAAAAGGATAGGCAAGTTATGCTGCAGCTTTATAAAACTTTTAGTTCAGCCATGCTTGGAATATTGCAAACAGTTTTGGTCACCACACCACCAGAAGGATGTGAATGCTTTGGAGAGGGTACAGAGAAAGTTTACCAAGATGTTGCCTGGTATGGACAATTTTAGCTATGAAGACGAGTTGGATAGATTGAGTTTGTTTTCATTGGAACGCAGGAGGTTGAGGGGCGACCTGATAGAAGTTTATAAGATTGTGAATGGCATGGATAGAGTGCAAAGTATGAGGCTTTTCTTCACAAAGTAGAGGGATCAATTACTAGAGGACACAGGTGCAAATTGTGCGGGGGGGGGGGGGGCAGATGTTTAAAAGAGATGTGTGAGGCGAGTTTTTGACATGAAGAATGGTCAGTGGCTGGAACGTGCTGCCAGAGGTGGTATTGGAAGCAGACACAACAGCAGCATTCAAGAAGCACCTGGATGAATAATGAACAGGAAGGGAGTAGAGGGATATGGATCCTGTAATTGAAGACAGTTTTAATATGAAAGGGCAAAATGTGTCAGCACAGGTTTGGAGGGCCGAAGGGCTTGTTCCTGTGCTGTAGTGTTCTTTGTTCCAGCTATGTTTTTGTTATTTTGTTTCAACATTCATCCTAAATTGACCACTCACTTTGTCTGTGGTGCTTGCTAATCAGATATTATCAATAGCGCTGGATGGCCGAGCAGTGTTCAATTCTTAATCACTCTTTCTCAATTCCTCCTTGAACCATGACTTAACCATCTGCTAGTGGGCACAACAAAAGGTCAACACACATTTTCATGAATACAAAGTGTACTTGAAAGCTTTAAGAATTATTTTTTAACCCAGTATCCAGCATAGTAGACCTCCTCTTTCGTATTTGGTTTACATTGTGGAAATGTCCATGTTATCCATCCAAACTCAGGCAAATGCAAGAGATCTCATGGTACTGTTTGAAGAAGGGTCTCCATTAAAAGTGAACTGTATCAATATGGCTCTAGGGTCATACAGGGGTAGGGACAGTATATTGGTAGGGACAGTATATTGACTCCCCCAAAAACTGGTAGGAGCAGAATTAGGGCATTCAGCCTATGCGTCTGCTCCACCTTTCGATCATTGATATGTTTCTCAACCCCATTCCCTTGCCTTCTCCCCGTAACCCTTGATTCCCTTACAAATCAAGAACCTACCTGTCTCCACAGCTCTCTGCTGCAATGATTCATTGTAGATTCACCACCCTCTGGCTGTCAAAATTCCTTCTCATCTAGTTCTAGAGTGTTGTCCCTTCACTCTAAGGCTGTGCCCTTGGGTCCAAGTCTACCCTCCTAATAGAAACATTTCCACCTCCACTGTATTCAGACCTCTCAGTATATGTAAGTTTCAATAGGATTCCCCCTCACCTTTCTGAATTCCATCGAGTACAGACCCACAGTCCTCAACCACTCCTCATATGACAGGCTCTTCATTCCCGGGATCATTCTTATAAACCTCCTTTGGACTCCCTCTAATTCCAGCACATCATTCCTCAGACGTGAGGCCCAAAGCTGCTCCTGATATTCCAAATGTGGTCTGACCAGATCCTTATCTAGCCTCACCAGTACATCTGGTCGGCACGGTTAGCACTGTTGCCTCACAGCGCCAGAGACCCGGGTTCAATTCCCGCCTCAGGCGACTGACTGTGTGGAGTTTGCACATTCTCCCCGTGTCTGCGTGGGTTTCCTCTGGGTGCTCCGGTTTCCTCCCACAGTCCAAAAATATGCAGGCTAGGTGAATTGGCCATGCTAAATTGCCCATAGTGTTGGGTATAGGGGTAAATGTAGGGGCATGGGTGGGTTGCACTTCGGCGGGTCGGTATGGACTTGTTGGGCCGAAGGGCCTGTTTCCACACTATAATGTAATCTAATCTAATCTAAAATCTCTACTTTGGTATTCTTGCCCTCGCAAACTGAATGCTAACTTTGCATTTGCCTTCCTAACTGCCAAGTGAAGTTGCATGTTAACCATAAGAGAATCCTGAACTAGAATTCACAAGTCCCTTTGTGCTTCAGATTTCTGAAGCCTTTCCCTATTTACAAAATAGTCTACACCTCTATTCTTCCAACTAAAATGCAAAACGTCACACTTTCCCACATTGTATTCCACCTGCCAATTTTTTGCCCACACTCCTAGCCTGTCCAAGTTCTTCTACAGCATCACTGCTTCCTCAATACTACTTGCTCCTCCATCTATCTTTGTGTCATCTGCAAATTTAGTAACAAAGCCCTTTGTTCGTTTGCCCAGATCATTAATGTATAACGAGTAGTTCATTAACCAGTTATATAATGATAATTCAACATTTTCCTATTATGTTTTTTTTAATTCTAGACACAATAAGCTTGATTAAATACCATGGCTATCAAATCAATTTAAAACTATCTCTCCAGATTACAAAGTCGCCATTGTCCCACTCTCTCATCAGAGACAATTGACAGTGGTTTAATCTGAGGGTCACTATGTCTCAGGCAAGGGGTGAAGTTGAGAGGGCAAGACCATCACAGTAACCTCAACCAGTGCAGGAATTGAACCTGCACTTGTGGTGTCTCTCTGTCTTGTAAACAAGCCATCTAAGCAAACTAATCCCTGAACCACTGCTCTAATAACATCATCACTATGAAGCAATCGGAACATAATCAATTTGGCCAAGTCCGAATTGCAACCAGTTTATTTTCTGGAGGGCATGTCACCCTGAGATCCAATGAATTCTCTCACCATATTTTACCAAACCCGCTGCACCACTCTGGTGTCTCTCACATCCAATTCCACCCCATCAGTCCACTTGGCAGACCTGGAATAATTCACCATTTAGCAGATAGCCATTGAAAGAACCAGATCCCTTGCGCCCATTGTGGACATGGAACAAGCTCCGTCAGTCCAGAGTTTGTCCAGCAGGGGATGCTGACACTTGCCCTGGATGGGGGAGAAAAGGGGGATGTCCTGTTGCGGACAGGATCTCAGGGGTTCTGCTGGATGGGATGGTGTTAACACTGGACCAGCAGTGGAGGCCTCGACACTGGACCATACCAGTCATCTGTGGGGATGCCCAGCAACATAGGAAGAAGGTCAATGACCACCTCCACTCAGCCAACGTGAATGCCACCATCTTTACTTTAGTACCTCACACTCACTCTACTATTCCTGCTTTACCCACCTACCACCAAAGCTCATGCCATGACACTCAATTGTATGCCCGCAACATCTTCCGTGATTCAGTTACCCACCCTAAACACTGGCCCTGCATGCCCTCATTGCTGCCTCCTCACCCACTGAGGACATCTCACCCCCTGTACCAACAGTGATCACTGTGCCACTCACTTTCATCTCCCATTACACTCACCTCTGTCTCATTCCCAGAGGCAAACTCCTCACAGTAGGACAGAAAGAGTCAAGACAGTGGTGTGCTGCATGTCTGTTGGCTCCTCCCTCCTTTTAGGGATAGGATCCTGGCCATGACAACAACAATGGATAGTATTGGAGCTTTTCCTTGACTTACTTAGCAGGATACCCCAGAGTCATGGCTGTATCCATTGACTTGATTGGGGCCTGTCGATAATTATGACAAGATTCCAGGCTTTGTGTCTGCAACATTATAGTATTGAAGGAAAGTAAGTTAATAAGATTCTCTCTCTCTCACTCTCTGAAAATCAACCTCAATATGCCATAAACCTTGGCATTTAGAGTTTAGATGAATAAATAGGCGACTTAATCAAAATGCATAAGATTCTGAGAGGTCTTGACAGGGCGAATGAGGAAAGCATGTTCTCTTGTGAGAGAATCTATATCAAGGGGTCACTGTTTAAAAATAAGTGCTCACTTATTAAAGATTGAATGTATTTTCTTAAAGAGGATCATGTGTTTTTGGAAGACTCTTCCTGAAAAGGTGGCACAAGCAGATCTTTTGAATAATTTTTAGAGCAAAGATGGGTAGATTCTTGTAAACAAGAAGGTGAAAGGTTATTAGGAAGGAATGTAGAGTCATCAGATCAGTCATGAATGGTGAATGAGACTGGAGGAGTTAAATGCCCTAGTCCTATTCCTAATTCAAATGTTCACATATAAATTTATGTTTGCATGTCTATTTGGTTCATTGTCAATGACAGCAATGCAGAGAAACTACTTATCTACAAAATAAAGTGAGTCAGTCTATCATATACTTTGGGGTAAAAAAGAAACTTTTGCAAGTGTTCTTAAGCACTGATTCCAATTAACATTGGCCTTTTCAGTTATGTTTATTCATCTAACATTTTACCAATTGATCAACCAAAACCTTTCCACAGTCACAGTCAAAGGTGAGTTTAAGGAAATAATCATTTCAAGTCAGAATACCTTTCCTGTAGCCAACAATTACTAATTGTTACATACTGAACACACCAGAAGAACCAGTTCAGAACAAACGTGAGCAACGTAATCTCTATTGCACCATAGTTTCCAAGTTAGTTGCCTGCTTCACATTTACACTAGTTGGAATTTTATGCATTAACCTGCTTTACACCCGTTCCCTGTCAGCACGTTCAACAATTGTTTGTGGCGCAATCATTTAATCAGAACCAGAACTACGTGACTGTGGAAAACACAACGTCACCAATAAGGCAGTGGGGAACAAAATACTCAACCTGGTTGCAAGTCATCTTTGCACCATTAATTTCAACTTGACCTTTTAACACATACTTGTCCAGTGAGAGCTGTGTTGGGAGGTAGTTAAAATGCTGGCAATGACTTAACTATTGAATTCCTATGTTCTTGATTTATACTTGCATTGCTGAGGTGTGTTGCTATTTGGGCAAGTGGATCAAGATCAGTTATTCTCACTTCTCATTCCTCACTCCTCTTGCCTGAGCAGAGAAGGTGGCTGAACAGGTGAAGCCAACAAAATATCTTTCCTCCTGGTGTAATGGCAGAATTGGTGATGTTCGCTAATGATTGTGTAATGTTCAGTATTATTGACAATTCCTCAGATGCTGGAATAGTCCATGCACATATGCAGCAAGATCTGGACAACATTCAAATGTTGGCTGGTTAGTGGAAAGTGACATTTTCCCAACACAAGTGCCAGATAGTGACCATCACCAACAAGAAGGAGCATATCCACCTCCATTTGAAATTCATTGGCATTACCATCACTGAATTCCCCATCATTAACGTTAGGGGTTACCATTCATCAAAGATGTAACTGGACTAACTGTATAAATACAATGGTTACAGGAGCAGGTCAGAGGCTGGGAATCTGACAATGAGTAACTCAACTGCTGCCTCTCCAAACCACTACCTACAAGGCACAAGTCAGGAATGTGATGAAATACTTCCCACTTGCTTAGCTGAGTGGAAGATGGTTGTAATTGTTGGAGGTTAGTCATCATAGCTTCAAGACATCTCTGCAGGAGTTCCTCAGGATAGTGTCCTAGGCCTAACCATCTTCACTTGCTACATCAATGACATTCCCTCCAGCATAAAGTCAGAAGTGGGGGTGTTTGCCAATGGTTGCACAATGCTCAGCACCATTTGCAGTTTGAAGCAGTCCATGTTCAAATACAACAAGAACTAGACAACATCCAGGCATGGGCTGACAAGTAGAAAGTAACATTCATGTTGCACAATTGCCAGACAATGACCACTTCCAGTAAGAGACAATCTAATCATTGCCCCATGACACTCAATGCTTTTACCATCACTGAATCTATCAAAGTGTCAACTATCCTGCTCCTCAGATGCTGCCTGACCTGCTGTGCTTTTTCCATCTATAAGGCATGAGTCAGGAGTGTGATGGAATACTCCCCACTTGCCTGGATGGTGTCAAGCAGCTCCAACAACACTCAAGCTGCCTGACACCATCCAGGACAAAGCAGCCCACTTGATTGGCCCTTTATCAACTACTGTTGACATCACTTTCTTCAGAACTGATGCACAATTGTAGAGATGTGCATGGTCTACATGCTATACAGCAAGAAATCACCAAGGTTCTTTTGACAGAACCTTCCAAACGTTGAGTCCCAAAACCCAGACACCATCATGACTTGGAACTACATCAATATTCCATTATTGTTACTGAGTCAAAATCCTGTAAATTCCTTCCCACCTGTACTGTGGGTGTATTACATCACATAGAATCCCGATAGTGTGGAAGCAGGCCATTCAGCCCATTGATTCCACATCGACACTCTGAGTAGCATCCCCCTCACCCAATCCCTGTATTTGCCATGACTAACCCACATCCCTGGAGACTATGGGCAATTTAGCATGGCCAATGCACCTAACTTGCACATCTTTAGATTGTGGGAGGAAACCGGAGCACCCTGAGAAAACTCACATAGACACAGGGAGAATGTGCAAACTCCAAGCATTCAGTTGCCAAAGGCTGGGATTGAACCCGGCACCCTGGTACTGTGAAGCAGCAGGGCTGACCACTGAGCCACCATGCCACCCCAAATAGACTGCAGCAGTGCAACAAGGGTGACTAACCATCACCTTCTCAATGTCTTACTTTGCTTTTAGCTAAGGGCATAACATTGCAAAAAGCAGATTAAAGCAGTGGGCACAACTTCTTCCAGATGGATCTTTTAAAAATTAATTCATGAGATGTGAGAGGATCACTGGCTGGACCAACATTTATTGCCATCCCTAGTTGCCCTTGAGAAGGTGGTGATGAACAGCTTTCTTGAATCACTGTAGGCATGTGCTGTGGGCAGACCCACAATGCCCTTAGAGAGGGAATTTCAGGCTTTTGACCCACTGAAGGAACGGTGATATATTTCCAAGTCAGGATGGTGAGTGGCTTGAAGGGGAACTTGGAGGTGAAATGTGCTGCCCTTGTCCGGAAGTCGTCATTGGTTTGAAAGATGCTGCCTAAGCAGCCTTGGTGAACTTCTGCAAGGCACCTTGCAAATGGTACACACCGCTGCTACTGAGCAGCAATGGTGGAGCGAGTGAAGGTTTGTGGATAAAGTGCTTTGTCCTGGATGGGTGTCAAGCTGCTTGAGTCTTGTTGGACCTGTGCTCATCCAGGCAATTGATGAGTATTCCATCACACTCCTGACTTGTGTCATGTGGATGGGGAGACGGAAGATGAGTTAGTCAGTGTGAGATTCGCAGCTTCTGACCTGCTTTTGTAGCCCCTTTATTTGTAAGGGAGTAAGTGTGAGGTCATCTATTTTTATTCTGAAAAGGATAAAACTGAGTATTTTTAATTGTTGAAAGCTGGAAATAGCAATGGTTCTTCGGGGTTCACATACAGAGTGCACAGAATCAAAGTAATCTTCTGTGAATAATGAAAAAAAGCCAGTGGAAACATATCCTTCAAGACAAAAGAGCTCAATAATAAAAAGGAGATATTTCTCTAGCTATTGAAGCCCTTCCCAAACCATATCAGGTGTCTTGTGTAAAGTTCTGCACACCACACCTTAGAAAGGATTTGTTTGGCCTCAGAAGGAATGCTGTGTAGATTATTCAGAATGCATCAAAGATTCAAGGAATATTCTATCAAGCAAGATTATATAAATTACTTGGAATGAAGAAAGTGAAGATTGATTCAGTTGAGTCTTTTTTTAAGGATCTTGAAAGGAATTGATAGGGTGGATAGAGAGAACAAGCTTTGTCCAGTTAAAGAGTCTAAGACAAAGGGATATAACCTCAAAGTCAGAGCCAGACCACACAAGAGGGAAGTTCAGAAATGCCCTTTCAAAGGTTGGTAGAGTTAGGAACTCTGCAACCACAGAAAAACAGTTGGCGTTCAGACTTAATTCTGAGATCTGTAGATTTTTGTTACACAATGATACAGAAGGATGTGACATCAAGGTGGATGGATGGTGTTCAGATTCAGATTAGCCATCATCTCAAAGAGCGTGATAGAAGATTGAAGGGGTTCAGAAAAGTTTTATAAGGAAGTTGCTGGGTTGGAGGGATTGAGTATAGGGAGAGGTAACATTTTCACACAGAGGGTGGTGCGTGCATGGAGTGAGCTGCCAGAGGAAGTGGTGGAGGCTGGTACAGTTACAATATCCAAAAGCGTCTGGATGAGTACATGATTAGGAAGGGAAATGGGCCAAGTGCTGGCAAATAGGACTAGATCAATGTTGAATATCTGGTCAGCATGGATGAGTTGGACTGAAGGGTCTGTTCTATGCTGTACATATCTATGACTCTAAGAGATCTGAAAGGCTTAATGGTATACTCTTTTTCCTTATTCTCCAATCTCGCACGTGACACAGCCAGTTAGATTGCTTTCTAAAACAGTCAGTTTAAAAATCTTATGCATTACAAATTGCAGGAAATGCAAATCAACAAAAACACATCAAAATAACAGGGCATCTTGGTGCTTACTGCATGATACAAACAATAGTCTATCTCCATGACAAATGGGAAATAACACAAACAGAGAAATTCTGGAAAAAGTAGAACAGTGACAGAGTCAATAAAAACTGAAAGAATTACAGATGCTGTAGATCAGAAATATTCCAAAGATTACGTCAAAAACAGAAATTGCTGGAAAAGCTCAGCAGCATCTGTGGAGAGAAATCAGAGTTAACCTTTTGGGTCGAGTGATGTTCTAGAAAAGGAACAGTTAACTCTGATTTCTCTCCACAGATGCTGCCAGACCTCTTGAGTGACAGAGTCAAATTAGGTTGAGAAAAACAAATGGAGGAAGGAAAGACTGGATTCAGAGAAAGAAAGAGAGAGAGAGAAAAACAAAACAATTACAAAAAACACAAATGTTTGAAACTTTTATTTTTTTTTAATATCTTTTCATTATCTCATGTAGGATGTAGGCATTTATGGCAAAACCAGAGTTGGTTGCCTATCCTAACCTATCTACAGATGAACTGAATGACTTACTAAGCCATTTTGAAGGGCAGTTAAAAGTTAACCACATTGCTGTGGGTCTGGAGTCACATGTAGGCCAGACCAGGTTAAGCCAGTAGATTTGCTTCCCTCAAAACACTATCAAACAAATAGATTTTTTTCCTCTCCCCTGCACAGTCATCATTATTAAGTATAATTTTCTATTCCAGATTTTATTAATTGCATTTAAACTCTACCCACTGTTGGGGTGGGATTAGCCTGACCTTGTGCATTATTAGCTCAGTATCCTCACCAATGCACCACTCACTTGCTCTGATTAATTGCGTTCAAGAGGCATGTTTTTTTTTTCTGGGGAGGTCAGCCATTGCAGGAATTGCTAAATTGAACTATTGAATATTGACCCAATCCTTCTGTTAAAAATCACACATCAGGTTAAACTCCAACAGGTTTATTTGGAAGCACAAGCTTTCAGAGCGCTGCTTCTTCAGCAGGTAGCTGTGGAGCAGAACCATAAGACACAATATTTTGCTATAAATTCTGTGTCTTATGGTCCTGCTCCACAACCACCTGGTGAAGGAGCGGCGCTCTGAAAGCTAGTGCTTCCGAATAAACCTATTGGACTATAATCTGATGTTGTGTGATTTTTAACTTTGTCCACCCTCATCCAACAGCGGCTCCTCCACACCAATCCTTCTGTGCTGAGCTTAACAGCTCAATTCCTCAAAATGGGAAATTTGAGGGGGAGTTCCTGTTTTCTGAACATTGATGGTGGAACTATGCAAATTGCCTACCAACCAATTGAGATTCATACCACCAACTGCAGGCAATTTACAGACTGTTACATGACATCTACACATTTACTTACATTTATGTACTGAGTGCGGGTTTTAAACTTGGTATTACTGACCAAGCACATTCTAAGCCATCTATTTCTTGGCAGTCACTGGCACCTCTCACAACTTTCTTTACCAGACATGCCTATTACTGATGAACATCTAGAGAACAAATGTTGGACTCTGGCATGTTTCCCTTACAAAGCTGTTGTCATTCTATTCATGGCTAGAAGTCTCAAAATGTTTACCACTTAGCTCACCCCATTTTAATTTTGTTTGGTCTGAATTCATGCTTGCCTCTGTCACAGTTCAGTTTCGGGGAGGTTGTGGAAGGATGGAGGGTGGGAATGAAATGGGCAGTTGGAATGTCGCAATTAAAATTTATCTTAAGCCCAAGTTTCAAAAGAATTTGAAGGAATGTGTGTGGGCGTGGAGGGCAGGACTTGTTGAATTTAAGATACAGAGGTGTGCATGCATTCAAAACAAAATCAAACATCCCACAATATTTTAGGATGATAAAGTTATTAGGACATAGGAGGAGACTGTTTGTTCCATCAATCCCATGCTAGCTCTCTGGAGAGCAATCTATTCAGTCTCATTCCTCCCCTCTAGCACCCCTCTAGTCCATAAGTCTGGAAGTTCCTTTCCCTCAATGCCAATTTTCTTTGAGGGGAATCTTTGATTGATCCTGTTTATACCAGTTTTGCAGGCAGCACATTTCAAATCATTGCCACTTGTGTCAGAAGACAGAACTTCCTGACATCCCCCTGTATTTTTTGTCAAACATCTTGATTAAAAAAGTGAAACAAGAGTAGGCTATTCAGCCCATTGAGGAAGTGAGGACTGCAGATGCTGGAGATCAGAGCTGAAAAATGTGTTGCTGGAAAAGCGCAGCAGGTCAGGCAGCATCCAAGGAGCAGGAGAATCGATATTTCAGGCAGAAGAAGCCCTGAAGAAATGTTTCCAGCAACACATTTTTCAGCTCTATTCAGCTCATTGAGCCTGCTTTGCCATTTAATTCAATTATTGTTGGTCATCTATCTCACGCATTACCACCACATCCCTTGATTCAATTAATCTCCAGAAATCTATCAATTTCTGTTTTGACCATGATCAGCGATCCTTTGGAGGACAGATTTCAAGGATTCATTCTGCACTAATTCCTTACCTCGGATTTAAATGGTCTACCCCTTATTCAGAGATTATAAAACCATAGGAGATAGGAACAGAAGTAGGCCATTCAACCCATTGAGCGTGCTCTGCCATTCAGTGAGATCATGGCTGATTTTATAAGCACCCAACCCCACTTTCCTGACTTTTCTCCCTAACCCATGATGCGTTTACTGATTAAAAATTTGTCTCAGCCTTGAATATACTTAGTGACCTATCCTCAACAGCTCTCTGTGGCAAAGAATTCACCACCCACTGACAGAAGAAATTCCTCCTTATTTCTATCTTCAATGTGTGAACCCTTATTCTGAGATCATTCATTTGTTAAGTGATGGAAAGTGTCATTGACAGTACCAGCTCTCTGGAGAGCAATCTAGTCAGGTCCACTCCTCCCGTCTAGCACCCCTCAATCCCATAGGTCTGTGGATTCCTCAGCAGTAACCTGCTCAGTGACACTCAGTTTGAGTTCTGTAGTGATTGAAACAAGGTCAGCCAGGTGGACCTCAGAGAGTATGAGCTCCCTGATTGGGGCTGTTAACCTGGTCAAAATGAGGAGGCTCTGGCTGACTGATATAAACAGGAGTATCAGACATCCTGTTCACTCTGAGAGCTAACTCTGAGGGAGCTGAACCAGTGTGAAGGGATCTCCACGTGGAAATGAAGGGTGACTTGGTGACAGGATACCGGCCTTTGTGGAGTTATTTCAGGTTCCACCAGAAGCCACTCACCTCCTGACCTCATTATAGCCTTGGTTCCAACATGGACAAAAGTGCTGAATACCAGAGGTGCAGTGAGAGTGACAACCCTTCGCACCAATGCTGTAATCAACTGAGTGTAGCATCAAGGTGCCATAACAGAATCAATGGGTATCACGGGGCAAACCCTCCACTGGTTAGAGTTATTTTGCATTTAGGAAGATGCCTGTGGTTATTAGAGGTCGGTCATCTCAGCTCTAAGATATCTCTGCAGGAGTTCCTCAGGGTAGTGTCCTCGGCCCAATATTGCTTCATCAATGCCCTTCCCTCCATCATAAAGTCAGAAGTGGGGATATACGTCGATGATTGCACAATGTTCAGGACCATTCATGTCTCCTCAGATTCTGAAGCAGTCCATGTTCAAATGCAACAAGATCTGGACAATATCCAGGCTTGAGTTGATAAGTGGCAAGTAATATCCATGCCATACAAAATGATAGAAAATAACCATCTCGGATAAACACTGCCCCTTGACATTCAATAGTGTTACCATCACTGAATTCCCCACTTTCAATATCTTTGAGGTTACCATTGATCAGAAACTCAACTGGACTCACCACATAAATACAAGGGCTACAAGAACAGGGCAGAGCCTTGAAATACTGTGAAGAATAACTCATCTCCTGACTCTTCAAAGTCTTTTCACCATCTAAAAGGCACAAGTCAAGAATGTGATAGATTACTCACTGCTTGCCTGGATGGGTGAAGCTCCAACAACTCTTGAGAAGCTTGGCATCATCCAGGACAAAGCAGCCCACTTGATTGGCATTACATCCATGAACATCCCTCCACCACCGACACTCATTCCCGATGAAGGGTTTATGCCCGAAACATCGATTCTCCTGCTCCTTGGATGCTGCCTGATCTATTGTGCTTTTCCAATGCCATACTTTTCAACACTCAGTAGCAGCAATGTGTAATATCTACAAAATGCACTGCAAACATTCACTAAAGATCCTTACATAGCACCTTCCAAATTCACAACCACTTCCAACTCGAAGGACAAGGGCAGCAGATACATGGGAATACTAACACCTGCAAGTTCCCTCCAAGTCACTCACCATTCTGACTTGGAAATATATTCTTTCACTGTTGCTGGTCAAAATCCTGGAATTTCTAAGGGTAATGTGGGTCAACCCACATAATATGGATTGCAGCGATTAAAGAAGGCAGCTCACCACCACCTTCTCAAGGGGCAACTAGGGACGGGTAATAAATGCTGGCCCAGCCAGCAATATCCATGAATAAATTTAAAAATGCACTTGAGTCCAATACTTTCCACAAAAGGTATTATATCCCTTGGGAGTTTAGATTCACCAGCCAGGGTCTATCTCAGTTACATCCAATCTGTCTTGCCTATAAAAATGTTGTATGTTCCAATCAGGTCACTGAAACTCTATAAATTACAGATCTTGTCAATCTCTCCCTATGATACAATGTCATCATTCCAGGGTTTAATCTGGTAAACCTCCACTGCACACACTCAACGCAATGTGTCCCTCTTTTGACAAAGAGACTAAAACTGCATGCAATACTCTGGGAATGGTCTTACCAAGGTTCAATACAACTGAAGCAAGACATAAAATTCCTATAGTGCAGATAGAGGCTATTCAGACCACTGAGTCTGCACCAACTCTCCCAAGGGCATTCCACTTGATCCCCACAACACTGCATTAACTATGCCCAATTCCCCTAACCTGCACATCTTTGGACTGTGGGAAAAACTGAACCACCCGGAGGAAACCCGCGCAGACACAAGGTTGGAATCAAATCCCTGGTACTGTGAGGCAGCAGCGCTAACCACTGAGCCACTGTTGATTAAGACAGCTCAACTCCTGCAATGAAGGCCAACATACCATTTACTCACTGGAGCTGCATGCTGACCGGTAGTGATGGGTAAACAAGGATCCCCACATCCCTTGGGACATTTGCACTTCTCACCCTCTCCCCATTTAACAACAATGCTGCCTTTTTGCTTTCTTTTCCTATCAAAATGAATAATTTCACACTTACATTATATCCTACCTGCCTTGTTCTAGCCCATTCATTTAGCTGTCTCAATCCTCTGGAAATCTGTCTTCCTTGTTTCTTCTACCCTTGACTAATGGGAACAGCATTTTTTGGCCTGTGCTTTATATTTATGATAAGGTGTGACATTGTATCTGTTTTGTGTTGACATGCAGTAATTGATAAGTCTTTCACATAGGGCTGAATGTTTAAGTGGAGGTAAGGAGAACTCCATGTCCTTCCTCAGATAATGGGATCTTTCACAGTGACTCAGAATGTCAGTGCTGTTATCTGTAATGTATGCTATATCCAATCACAGCAACTGAAGTAAAAGGAGATAGGAATGAGTTGCATTTATGTAGCACCTTCCATTATCTCAGGATGCACTTTCCAGCCGTGAAGTACATTTCTTGAGTCATAGACACAATTGTGCTGTCGAAAATCTAGCCACCATCTTGAATACAGCAACCTTCCCCAAACAACAGTCTGATAATGACTGGGTCAAGTATTTTTGTTTGATCCAGTGACCCCCTCATCAGAACTCATCACTGAGCATGGAATGTGAACTCTATTTCCCTTTCCTCAAATGCTTCCAGACCTGAGTTTCTCCAGCATTTTCTGTTTCTGTTTGAGATGTCCAGCATTCACACAGCTCTTTCTTTTATTCTACATGCTTTTGTGACATTAATTGCATGATAAACATTGAACAGGACCCCTGACAGAACACCCCTGTTCCTCTTCAATATTACATTAATCGGAGAGGCGAGATGGCATGTTAGTTTAAAGTCTGAAAAGGGCAGCCATTCCACTGGCCTTTTAATGTTTTGGTGCAGCTTCTGGGACTATGGAAACCTTCCTTTTCTTTTGAGTCATGTTTCTGGTAGATTCAATTACATACCCGGAAAGTGCCAGACTGCAAGGGCAGTCATAGTGACTGTAGGCAGGATTAGATTTACAGTAAAACTCTTTACCGGTACCCGGTCTAGGAGGAGGTTAAAGCGTGATTTGAACACAACACATTACAATAGCAGCTTGCATTTACAAAGCCCATTCAACGTGGTTAATGATCTCGGATGCATTATGGAGTTCAAGGAAATGCTTACACAGCAACAGTAGGAAAAGGAGATGGACAAAGCATGATAGGGAGAGAATTAAAAAGGTGACGGGACATAGGAAAGGGCTGTTCAAATGGAGGAAGGATGGGGCTAAAGAATCTGTGACAGCAATAGAAGAGAATAGTAAGTACAAATGCCACAGGCCTACTCTCTCATTAGAGAGAGATGACTGGTGTTGCATTTAGCCTGAAAGCCAGCAGACCTCAAGCAAGGGGCAAAGGGCAAATGAAGGCAGGACCTATACACTTAATGGTAAGGTCCTGGGGAGTGTTGCTGAACAAAGAGACCTTGGAGTGCAGGTTCATAGTTCCTTGAAAGTGAAGTCGTAGGTAGACAGGGTAGTGAAGAAGGCATTTGTATGCTTGCCTTTATTTGTCATTGCATTGAGTACAAGAGTTGGAAAATTATTTTGTGGCTGTACAGGATGTTGGTTAGGCCACTTTTGGAATACTGTGTTCAGTTCTGGTCTCCCTGCTATAGGAAGGATGTTGTGAAACTTGAAATGATTCAGAAAAGATTTGCAAACATGTTGCCAGGGTCAGAGGATTTGAGCCACAGGGAGAGGCTGAATAGACTGGGGCTCCTTTCCCTGGAGTTACGGAGGCTGAGGGGTGACCTTATAGAGGTTTATAAAATGATGAGGGGCATGGATAGGATGAATAGTCAAGGTCTTTTCCCTAGGGTAGGGGAGTCCAAAACTAGAGGGCATGGGTTTAAGGTGAGAGGGGAAAGTATTAAAAGGGACCTGAGGGGCAACTTCTTCACACAGAGGGTGGTGCATGTGTAGAACGAGCTGCCAGAGGAAGTGGTGGAGGCTGGTACAGTTACAACATTTAAAAGCATCTGGATGGGCACATGAATAGGAAGGGAAATGGGCCAAGTGCTGGCAAATGGGACTAGATTAATGTTGAATATCTGGTCAGCACCAACAAGTTGGATTGACAGGTCTGTTTCTGTGCTGTCGATTTCTGTGACTCTACAGCTCTCAGGTTGAGCCTTCATGGTAACCTCAGCCAGTGACAGGAAGTGAGCCCATGCTGTGGGCACCATTCTGTATTGTAAACCTGTCATCCAGCCAGCTGAGCTAACTGACCAAGACCAATGCCAAATTGCTGACTGACTTATAAAATCACAGATTAGTTAGAACTTGGAAGGGGCATTTTAACTATTCACATCCATACTCGTTCTCTGCAAGAACCATTATACTTGTCTATACAACTGTTTCCTTACAACTGTGCATTTCCCAATTCCTTTTTGTAAGTCACAATTGCTTTTGCACCACATTTTCAGGGATCATATTCCAGAATGTAATATACCATAACCATTCACTGCACTAAAACACGACAGATTTCCCTCACATTCTTTTGCCAATCATCTTAAGTTTGAATCCTCTTGTTCACAACCCATCTGTTAATGGTGGAACGAGCAGCCTGAATGACCTACCTTTATATTCCTATAATGGGAAGCCTCTCATTGGGCCCGCCCTCATGATTTTGAACATCTGTCTCGAATCTCCTCAAAGTTTCCTCAGGAACCAGCCCCAGCTCCATCTAATCCCTAGTTCTAGCATCGATTCTGTCAAACCTCGACTGCACCCTCCCTGAAGCCTTGGCACCTAGCCCAATCTGTGTCAAACTCCTTTGTTATATAAATGTAAAATTATTTGATTGTAAAATATTAATCAGTCACTAAAGTAGAAGATGTTGTAGAAACTCAGCAGGAGTTTAAGTTCTGATGAAGGGGCACTGGACTCAAAGTGTGAACTCTGTTTCTCTCGCCACAGACACATCTGCTTCACTAATGTCTCATTGGGAAGGAAATCTGCCAACCTTACCTTCACACCTGACGAAGGAACGGTGCTATGAAAGTTTGTGGTTTCAAATAAACCTATTGGATTATAACCTGGAGTCATGTGACTTCTGGCTTTGTCCATTCCAAACCAACACCAGCACCTCCATGGCAATCTTAACTGGTCTGGCCTATATGTGACTCCAGACCCACAGCAATGTGGTTTACACTTAACTACCCTCTGGGCAATTAGGGATGGGCAATAACTGCTGGTCTAGCCAATGATGTCCATAGCCTGTGAATGAGTTAAAAAAAAGATGAGTGCCTAGTAACCCTTCATCAGATCTTCAGTCCTGCAGAGTTTCTCCAGCACTTTCTGTTTCTATTTTAGATTTCCAGCATGTGTAGTCTTTTATTTTATTATACAATAATAACTGAGTTAATAATATTTGAGTTTATGAGCCATGAGGTTATGCTGCAGCCCTACAGAGCACTGATTAGGCCACACGTGGAATATTGCGTTCAATTCTGGTTACTTCGTTATAGGAAGGATGTGGAAGCTTTAGAGAGGGTGCAAAGGAGATTTGCCAGGATGCTGCCTGGACTGGAGAGCATGTCTTATGATGAAAGGTTGAGGGAGCTAGGGCTTTTCTCATTGGAGCGAAGAAGGATGAGAGGTGACTTGATAGAGGTCTACAAGATGTTGAGAGGTACAGATAGAGTGGATAGCCAGATTTTTTTTCCCAGGACGGAAATGTCTATCATGAGGGAGCATAATTTTAGGGTAATTGGAGAAAGGTTTCGGGGAGACGTCAGAGGTAGGCTCTTGACTCAGAGAATGGAATAGATTACGGGCACTTAAGGGACTCCTGGATAGGCACATGGAAGATAGTACAATGAAGGGTATGTAGGTTAGTCTGATCTTAGAGTAGGGTAAAAGGTCGGCACAACATTGAGGGCCGAAGGGCCTGTACTGTGCTATCCTGTTCTATATTATATAATCGGCGTTTTGGATCGATGCTTATTGTTGATTCACGTAACCATCTTACCGTCTAAACTCTTGAGGATAATACACGCTTCCAGTGAGGTTTAGACTTTAATCTTCAAAGACCACAATGACTTCCTCCAACAATGCACCTTCTCCCCCTATCATTTGCCTGTCTCAATAGCACGAAGGCTATAATTGGACCCATTATCACATTTCCGTCAAGATGAAAAGACTAAACCATATACCCATTCACTGCAAGACTGCGTTATGATCTGTGAAAACTGTGCTTTCTTTGGCACCATCCGCATTCATGTCATTGTTCACATTATTCCAGGAAAACAGTATTTGCATAATTGTCACAACTGGGCGAGGCACTGAGAGGGTAAATGTAAAACCAGTCGAGTCAATCGCAAAGTCGATTCTTTGCAGTGAGTTGCTGACAGCTCCCAGCGAAAAGTCGAGTTGTTGGAACTTTTGTACTTTCATCTACTTTGTCCAGGTGAGGTGCTCCTATTTAATTTTAATTTTCAATGTGTTATACGCGGTGACTGACTGTAATTTTCAGACTTGGCAGCAACAAATCTAAAACTGTCTCCAGTGTGAGAAACTATTCCGCCCAGTCGCTGCTAAGTTTTTGTTTTATAAAAAAAGTAAGGTTTTGTAAACATCAGCAGAACAAATGGTTTGCAGGTATTAGAATGGGGAAGTTAAACAATATACTTGAATAACAATCTAAAGATTACGCTTGCATTTGACCCAGTTTTTTTTAAAAAAAACAACAGAGCTCTGATGAAGAGTCATTTAGATTCGAAACGTTAGCTCGCTGTCTGTCTCTGAATCCTGTGATCTCCAGCGTTAGTTGTTTTCAATAAAAACAGTGCATTGTTTTTTCTCACTGGCAGTGTTTCCTGCTGAATTCTATTTCACAAACCTAAAAGTTACTTTTATCCAAGAGCTATAGATCTTGCAACTGATTGTACCAAACCTAAAGTGCACCTGTCAATTTCAAAGCAGGTTAGTAGCTGGATTGGAGGGGAAAGAAAACAGGATTTTGACCTTTTTTTAGCCAGAAGTGTATTAAGGATCTCGAATTCAGTGTCTGGAAGAAAAACACCTTTTTAACAAAACATCAAATAGCTGAAGAAACGTGACCTGCGAGACCGAGTGTAGGAGGGTGAGATCAGGCTAGGCAGCTTTTGTTGACCAGAATGGACATGATAGTTTTGTTTCTGATTTGCAGCGTCTGCAGTTCTGTCGGTTTTTACATGTTATGGCATAACTCTAGAGGGGGTGGGACTTGAACCCCCGAGGGGATCCTAGCTCAGAGGCAGGTGCATCCCCACAAGAACCTGAGCTGATGGCTGGTTCCAATATTTCCCACTCTATTTCAGCTTTATATCGTATTATAAATTAATGCAGATTAGCACAGCCCCGATTAGTAACTAGGACGCGTTATTAGTTGAGGGTGTCTATTGCTTAGGGCTGTCGAAACTGCAGCAGTGAATGTGAAATGATTAGATTAGATTCCCGACAGTGTGGAAACAGCCCAACCAATCCACACCGACCCTCCGGAGAGGAGCCCACCCTCTGTCTAATAGCACTTAACATTATGGGCAATTTAGCATGGCCAATTCACCTAACCTGCCCATCTTTGGGCTGTGGGAGGAAACCTACGCAGACACGGGGAGAATGTGCAAATCCCACACAGATAGTCTGCCCCGAGGCTGGAATCGAACCTGGGTCCCTGGTGATGTGAGACAACAGTGCTAACCACGGAGCCACCTTGCTGCTTCACTTCAGGGGGAGTTTGATAGAGATTAGAAAGAGGCGGAGAGTATCAAAAGTAGGAGAGACTCCTGGTCGATTAGAACCATGCAGTAACTTCAGAGTGACAGCCTCTCCATGCTGCAATACTGACCACAGACTACAGTCTGTGAAAAGTGACTTCCCCTTGATTTGCGGGACTGCTACTGATAAAATAAAAATTGCTATGAATTTGGATCAAACGACCATTCAGCCCAAGCTTCAATATGGTCATTCAATATGGTCATCCAGGTTATTATTTTGTTCCTGCTTTTGTCCCATATGCTTGAACCCTTTAAGCCCTGAGAACTGTAGTAACATTTTCATTGAGAGGCACCAGTGCATGGCCTCCAAGAACTTAAACTCAGTTAGAAGTCAAATTGGAAATTGAAAAGTATTACAAGAAACCATCAGAAACTCCAGTTGACTCAAATGGCCTTATCTTAAGGAAGAAAATTTACTGTTCTTACATCATCTGCCCCAGACTTACAGCACTCTGGTTGACTCTTAACTGAAATGGCAAAGCAAACCACTCGGGTGTCAAGAAAGTGGTTCACAACAACTTTCAGAAGGGCAATTAGGAATGGACATGGCTAACTTTGCCAGCAATGCCTGCGTGCCATGTTTTTTTTGCAACTTAAGAAAATCATTCATTGATCATTGTACAAAACCATCTAAAGTCGCAAAAGACTGAACAAATAACCAAATGGTCTAATGCGCTTGATCCTTTCAATTCAAGGACAAAAGCAAAGTATTGCAGATGCTGGAAATCTGAAATAAATCATTGTACACAGCACATCAGGCAGCATCTGGAGAGGAACAAACAGAAGTTCAAGTTTCAGGTCATTTACCATTCATCAGAACATGTGAAGTGTTGTTGAGCTGAAATGTTTTAGCTCTTTCTCTCACAGCTCAGCCCAAGTGATCGTTGAGTATTTTTTGTTCTCGTTTTCCTTTTCAACTCTGAAAGTCTTAACAAGTATTGCACTGGGAAGGCTGTGGGTTCTCTCCTTTTGAAACCCTCTCCTGGAATTTGCATTTAGAATGCAGTCAAATCTTTCCAATGCACCAATGTTCAGAATGAGAGAGACTCCTGGTCTCTCTCATTCTGTGTGGAGCAACAGCCTCTCCACACTGCAATACTGACTGTAGGCTGCATGCTATGAAAAGTGACTTCCTTGCTTTGTGGGACAGCTCCAGATAAAATAAAAATTGCTACGAGTTTGGATCAAATGGAATGTTTCTTTTTGTGAGTGCTAAGGTTCAGGATATCACAGAGTGAATACAAAAGCTTCTGAAATGGGATGGTGCACACCCAGAGTAGATAGACCAGGGTATGAGTAGGATTGAGGCTCTTAAGAGATTGAGAAGTACCAGAGTAAGGAGTATGCACCTCTGCGATACTGAGAGTGTACCCATACCAGATGAAATGCAAGCAGTTCAAGACATCAGCTCAATGCCACCTTATCGAGGACAATTGGGATGAGCAAAATATGTTGTCCTTTTCAGCCACACCTAGATTAGATTACATTACAGTGTGGAAACAGGCCCAACAAGTCCACACCGACCCGCCGAAGCACAACCCACCCATACCTCTACATTTACCCCTTACCTAACACTATGGGCAATTTAGCATGGTCAATTCACCTGACCTGCACATCTTTGGACTGTGGGAGGAAACCAGAGCACCCAGAGGAAACCCACACAGACACAGGGAAAACGTGCAAACTCCACACAGTCAGTCGCCTGAGGCGGGAATTGAACCCAGGTCTCCGGCGCTGTGAGGCAACAGTGCTAACCACTGTGCCACTGTGCCCCCCATACATGTGATTGAATATTAAAAACAATTCATCCTGGATGATGCCAACCATTGGACTGTAATGTGGGGAGCAGGATTGGGATTGTCAGCATAATGGCTGGAAGCATGGGACGGGAGGGTTTCAGATTTCTGCAGTACTGATAAAACCTGCACAGGCTGTAAACTGGAAAGTTCTTATGAAAGCAGTAAATCCAACAGAAGAGACAGATTTGAATTAGGTAGTATTCCAGGAGGGGGATATCAGCCATGCTGATATTGAATAGCAAAGCAGACTTGATGGGCTGAATGGTCTAATCCTCATTGCCCTTATGTTCTTGCACATTCCACAATTGTCTATAAACTTTAAAGAAGGGTAGATGAACATTATGGGTTTGCAGTTTAGTGTGGAATTTGTGTCTCATTGAAAATTGAAAGAACTGCTGATGTTGTAAATCAGAAATGAAAACAGAAGTTGCTGGGAAAGCTCAGCAGGTCTGACAGCACCTGTGGAGAGAAATCAGAGTTAATGTTTCACGTTGAATAACCCTTCCTCAGAAGTGGTAGAGGCTGGTGCAATTACAACATTTAAAAGGATCTGGTTGGGTATATGAATAAGAAGGGTTTAAAGGGATATGGACCAAATGCTAGCAAATGGGACTAGATGAATTTAGGATACCTGGTCAGCATGGATGAGTTGGACCAAAGGGTTTGTTTCCATGCTGTACATCTCTATGACTTTGTAACTCTATGATTTCTTTCCACAGATGCTGCCAGACGCGCTGAACTTTTCCAGCAATGTCTGTTTTTGTTTGTGTTTTATTGGTTATGCTTATGTTCAAATCTAGACTAATTCCAGCTATTGCAAAAGGCAAATAGAATTAGACTCCAAGGCTGAAAAAGAGACAATAGTAGTGGAAATATACCCATATGAGACCTTGCTATTTTACCACTTTTCCTCAGTTTTTGATACCTGTTGAGGAGAAGCGTTGAGAGTGAGATGTAACCAACTTCATAAAGGAATCGATGAAAATTGGGGTCATGTAGAAATTATGAAAGTGAGAGCTAGAGCAGCAAGCCAGTCACACATGTGGGTATTAACATAGACAAGAGCTTATCTCTCCAGGTACAGACCCGACCAACAAATTAGTTTTGTTTCTTCCAATTTTGAAAGTGAAGCTAAATGGTGTGTCTCTCTAGCATTGTCACAATCTGAAGTTACAGTGGCATTGATACTGTAAAAGGCTGTTCCTTTGCCTACACGTACTGGATTATATTCACGAGTTTTAACAGGTCGCTCCCCCCACCCACCACCCTCATTGGCCTCCACATTTCTAGAGAAATATCCTTCTTGGATTGAGAAATAACTTTGTTTCCTGATTCCTAAGTGTCATTCTTCACAGAATCATACGGAAGCTGCAGCAGTGAAAAAGACCAACAATCCCAAATTCTACAAATCAGTGGTCATGCTGCTCACAAGCCTCCTCTCATACTTCCCAGCTCCTTCTCTCCCTCCTGTAGCAGCCAGTTCCACAGTCTAAAACTTGTTTGTCAAGCAGTTTCTCCTGGCTTCCCTGTTTGATTTATTGCTCACTATTATTTTTAATAAGTGTTTGTTTTGGAAACTCCCACCAGAGGAAACCTCATCATGATTTATTATCACACTCCTTAGAATCACAAAGAATCTTGAAAAGCTAAATCAGGCCATACTTCATCCTTCTGATTGTTTTTAGACCATTGAATCCTAACTTGTTTACTCTTTCTGGCAAAGTATAATCATTTAGTTAAGACTGTCATCACTCCATGTCTGATCTGACCAAGTCTTTACTCAGGTTTACCATACCTTATTCAGTTTTAAATTCTAAATGAATCACACTGCCTTTTTTAGAAGTAATTTTATGTCCCTATTAACCTGTAGCACTACATTTAATACAAAGACTGAAAGTGCTGTAGAAACCCAGCATGCCTGGCAGCATCTGTGAAGAAACAGAGTTAACATTTCGAATCTGATATGACTCTGCTGCACAACTCCTTACATTTAATAGTTTATCTTTAATCCCTGTACTCCTCTGTTCTACACATCATTTTGAGTATTTCAGCCTCCTTTATCATTTCAGTCAAATATTTGGGGATGTTGAGGGAGCAAAGATGGGAGAGTTGGTGGAAGAGTAGTAATGTCACTGGGCTAGTAATCTAAAAAGTCTATAGGTATGTGTTCAATCCCACCACAAGAGTGGTGGAATTTGAATTTGATTAATAATCCTGGAATTGAAAGTTAATTTCAGCGATGGTGACATTAAGACTACAATCAATTGTTGTCCAAACCGAACTGGTTCATTAGCATCCTTTTTAAGGGAAGGGAATTTGTCATCATTACCTGGCCTCCATGTGTTTCCAGCACCACAGCAATGTGGTTTACTCATAACTTCCCTCTGAAGTGGCCTAGTAAGCCACTCAGGTCAATGATAATTAGGGATGGGCAACAAATGGCTGGCCATGCCACTGACACCTACATCTCATTAAGCAATTTTAAAAACCACAGCTCCTACTTATCTATATTTGCCAATTATGCACAGACTTTGCAAGTTTATTAATGTTGTAATCCTGTAGCTTGTCCCAGTCCACCTTGTTATTAAGTACAGCTTCTCTTTGATGTCATCCACAAATATTAAAATTGCGCTTTGATTGCTGAGCACAATGGTTTATGTAATTAGCTTGCAGCAGTGGTTCCACCATTGATCCTGCTTTCTATTTCTAGTCTGAGTAACCACGCTTAATCGTTACTCTTTGCTTCTTGCTTTATAATTTTGCTTGTGGAACCAGCTTGCTTCTTGCTTCCTTACTTCACATCCCTACCTTAGTCATTAATACACCCTGCAGTATCTTTTCTGAAGGTTGATTGAAAATACAGATACAGTTACATGTACCACGTTATCCCTTCTGTTGTTTCATGGAAGAATTCAACACATTTGAGAAAATTGCGGAAAAGAAAACCGCTCATCTTGTCAAAGCCTTTCATCCTGTTCTAATCAGGATAATTCATAAGTATACCAATTAAAGGATTAGATTAGATTCCCTACAGCGTGGAAACAGACTCTTCGGCCCAACAAATCCACACCGACCCTCCAAATAGTGACCCATCCAGTCCCATTTCCCTCTGAATGATGCTGAACCTTAATTATTCTCTATGACAGGAGAGTGCCAACTGTTTGACACATTTGACTGATTGACAGAGGCATTGTCATCAAGAAGGCACCATTTGTGATGATTGATAATTAGCTGCAAGGTTTTGTCTAAACTTTAAATCAAACGGGTTGATTCTGATTGGACAAGCTTTGCACTGAAAATGCAAGTCTGCACTACCAATCCACAAGTTTGATTCCTTTTCAAAATGTGTTTGACTCTTACATACTTCAGTTTTACGATGTTTTTCAATTATATCATTGAGAGAAATTCCATTATGCTTCCTGGCATAATCCATCGAATATTAGCTTGTCCCATATTCCTCTGTAAGATGGCTCCAAGTAATAGCATTCCTAATCAAGGTAATTTCTTTTAGCTGTTTCACTCTGGGTACACTCCAAACTGTAACATTTTCAACTTTTATTTTCAGGTCTACACAAAGGACAACAGAGATGACTTTTTATGATGGCATTTTCCCCTTCTATCCAACATCCAGGACACCAGTGGTGCTCAACACCATCCAAATTGTGGTCATCATTATCTTTTTGGTCTTCCTAGCGGCCTTTCTTGTCATATTGATAGGCATTCGTGGGATAGAAGTAAGTACTTGTTTTACCTGCAGTTTAACTTTAGAGCATTGCAATCACCAGAAAATGTATAATAATAAAAATGGTTTCAATAAATGTGTTTAGGTGGGTTCATAAATGAGTTTTTGGAGCAGAGAAGGTTTCCAGAAGTTATATTAGAAATGCTGAAAATGGAGAAACTTTGATAGATTAAGCAAAGAGAAATTTAATCTCTCAGCAGCAAGTTTGGTAAGCAGAATTAAGATAAAATATGGCGCAACTATGTTTTTAACTCCTTGAGTTGTTATGATCTGGAAGGAGATTTGATATTAACTTTCAAGGGAGAATTCAAAGAGCAATAAAATAAAACTCACTGGTGTATGGGAAGGAGCAGGGTAGAGAAAGGTTAATTGGATAGCTCTTTCTGCACTGTTTTGATGGGCCAAGTGGCGTCCTCTGTCCATATAATTCTACATCACCAATACAGTTGGTTCTGCATTAATGTGTGTTTCTTCAATGCGAATTGGCTATAATGTGATTGATGAATTAAGGCTATTATTTATAGAATGCAAGCTTTCCTTACCTGTATTGGCTATAACACGATTTTGGACCCATTGGTTTAAATGGTGCTGTTATTCCATGAACTTATAATGTAGAATCACATGGGAACAGAACTTATATCAGAACAGACTGTATCTAGATGCACTCAGCCCAGCACAAATGCAGACCATAATTGCATTTTCAATATCATCTTCTGAGAGTACAACCAACTGAAGAATTACTTTTCTATGTAACATCATATTTTTTTCCTTCCCTAACCCGGCACGGTGGCACAGTGGTTAGCACTGCTGCCTCACAGCGCCAGAGACCCGGGTTCAATTCCCGACTCAGGCGACTGACTGTGTGGAGTTTGCACATTCTCCCCGTGTCTGCGTGGGTTTCCTCCGGGTGCTCCGGTTTCCTCCCACAGTCCAAAGATGTGCAGGTCAGGTGAATTGGCCATGCTAAATTGTCCACAGTGTTAGGTAAAGGGGTAAACATAGGGGAATGGGTGGGTGGCAGGTCGGTGTGGACTTGTTGGACCGAAGGGCCTGTTTCCACACTGTAAGTAATCTAAAAAAAAACCCAACTTAAATATGCCCTTTGGATCCCAAATCATGAAGGACTTTGTTCAAAATGCAGTTGGCATCCTAGCTCCCACATGGTGAGGCAACGGCCTAGCAGTATTATCAGCAAGAGTGTTAATCCAGAGATCCAACTAATGTTCTGGGGTCCTGGCTTCAAGTCTGGGATTAAGAGTCTAATAATGAGCATGAATTCCATGGTCAATTTTGAAAAAGCTCATCTGGTTCACTAATGTCCTTGAAGATGGGAAACTGTCATCCTTAGACTACGTGTGACTCCTGACCCACAGCAGTGTGGTTGACTTGTATCCTCTGGAATGGGCAATAAATGCCAGCCCTCATGGTGTGAATGAATAAAAAGAAAAATTGCCCATTTTAAAATTGTCCACAAGAGAAGTGGGGAGAAAATGTTTCCTAATGTCCTTGTGCTACAAATTCACACTTACCTGAAATTAGTTCTACAATAGATTAACAACATTAATGGACAATTCCACTTGATTGAAACTTAAGACCGTAAGATGTAGGATAAAGGCCATTCAGCCCGTTGAATCTGCCCTGATATTCAATGAGATCATGGCTGATCCAATAATCCTCCATTCCACTTTCTTGCCTTTGCCCCATAACCCTTGGTTCCCTGTCCGATTAGAAATCTCTGTCTCAGCCTTGAATACTCTTAACAATCCAGCCTCTATCGGCTCTGTTGCAAAGAATTCCACAGATTTACTACCCTCTGATAGAAGAAATGATTTCTCATCTCTGTCTTAACTGAGTGAGCCCTTACTCTGAGAAACTGCCCTCTGTCCCTCGGCTGTTCCACAAGAAGTAACACCTCTCTGCATCAACCCTAAAAACTTTGTATTACACTGCCATTCCTTTATTACACTACTCAGACGTGGTTCATTTGGAGTTAGACCCATGTTGTGTGACTGTGCCTCTTCTCAAATCAAGCTTTTCTGCCTTTAGTCAATAAGTTTACATGAATCTCAAACCCCAGATCACAACTTCCTTGGCTTCATAGTCAAAAGTGCTGGGAATTGAGAATTGGAAACACTGAATGTATAGAATGCAAGAAGTAACACCAGTTTGTTTCTTTAAGTACCATTTGAATGTGCTTGCATATGATAGCCCAGGCAACCTCATGGTGAACGGACAATGGCTCAACCTTGGCATTAAAAAGCAGAGTGGACTTGTTGGGCCAAATGGCCTGTGTTTGCATCTACATCTCATGGTCTTATGGATGAAATATTGGTGAGGCACAGTGCTTACAATGTCTCTTTTCTTTACTAATGGATGCTGTCTGATCATTTTCCAGAAACTACACTGGTTCATAAGGGTTACCCTGAGTCTCTTCATCGGTGCCGTCATTGTTGGTGAGTATCTCAGTATCCACTCTTAAGGCTGCTTTCCATTGCCAAAAAAAAACACCTTCCAGGAGAGCCCAACAGTGCAGCAATGTGCTGCATCACTCAGTCCTGCTCTGAGTCAAGTTATGGCCACAAATTTCACCGAAGGAACAGTTGAAACTGTACAACGTTAACTTGGCCGGCATAATGCTTTGGTAAGAGAGGAGCAAGCCAGAATGTAATGTTGAGAAGGAATGACCAGTGAAAGGACAGTGAAATACTAGGATTTTATTGCCAGTTAAGTACAATAGGAAGTACTTGTTCTGGAGCTAGAGTCTTCAGTACGGCAGAGTGGCTCAGTGGTTAGCACTGCTGCCTCACAGCACCAGGGACCCAAGTTAGATTCTAACCTAGGGTGACTGTCTGTGTGGAGTGTGCACATTCTCCCCATGGCTGTGTGGGTTTCCTCCCACAGTCTGAAGATGTGCATGTTAGGTGAATTGGCCATGCTAAATTGCCCATGGTATTAGGTACATTAGTCAGAGGGAAATGGGTCTGGGTGGGTTACTCTTTGGAGGGCAGCATGGACTTGTTGGGCCAAATGGCCTGTTTCCACACTATAGAATCTAATCTACACAAAAGAGTGGGTCCTGTGATTACTACTGATCCTCATGTGTATTTACTCTGCTTAGGAATGTGAAGGTGAATGGTGCCTCAGAGTGGATGCCAAGCCTTTTTTCCAATAACCAGTATTTTAAAGTGGTTATTGTAGAATTGTTTGATCTACAATTGAATTCAGTAATCATCCAACTACAGTAAAGGGGGTAGTGCGAGGTTAATCTAAGTTCATCTTGCCTCATTAAATCAGAACAGACAGAGATGGGGTGCTGGATGCAGGCACAAGACATTTCCTATTGTGATTTTAAAAAAGAAGGGTAGGTGTAGTGATTGGTATGAGGGTCATGACTGGAGTTGTTACCCTGGGCTAATCAGGAGGCCTGGCTGACAGATATAAACAGGAGAATTAGAGAGTCTCTTCACCCTTGCACTGAGCCTGCTGGGCAGAGTCCATGTACAGTGCAAGTGTAAATAAAGGGAGACTTGGTGATTGGATACTGGCCTCCGTGCAGTTATTTCAGGAGGGAAACCAATTGCCTCAGAATCCAACAGAATGCCATCCTTCTCTGTCTCTCCCAAGCCCAGGAGTTTCAGGATGTTGGTATCTGGTCAGGAACAGTAGATATTAGGGAGTTGCCCACTCAACCTGGAAATGTAGTTATTCTTTGTCTGGCGTACAAAAGCCAAATGCAGACCATGAGTGAAACCTTTAAAAAGCTAAAGCAGCGGAACAAGGTAATGGGGCAATTGGCCCCTTTGTGAACTATAATATTTAGATACAAAGCAATTTCACAACCTGAATATGTTTAAAAGTGCAAAGGGCTATTAATAGTTTTTTACTTGAGCAAAACTACCAAAACTAGATATCATCAAGATAGGAGGTATATGCTTATGATATTTCAATTTGTAATTAAATATTATACTGAGTAAAGTTTAATTCTAGGATCACTTGTTTACAAATAGGCTTTTGTCAGCAACAATAATTTTAATAGTATAAAACATCAGTACAAATTTGACATCGATAAATGGCACATTAGCCATAAAGAGGTGTTGACCTAGTAGAATTATTGCTAGACTATTAATCCAGAGACCCAGGTAATGGTCTGGGGACCCAGGGTTGAAACCTATCGTGATACAGATGGTGAGGTTTGAATTCAAAAACAAATCTGGAATTAAGAGTCTAATGATGACCAGGAAGCTGTTGTCCATTGTTGGAAAAACCCATCACAGGTTCACTAATGTCCTTTAGGGAAGGAAACCGCCATCCTGACTTGATCATAATGTGGAGTGGATAAAGTCAGAAGTCGCACAACGACAGATTATAGTCCAACAGATTTATTTAAAATTGCAGGCTTTCGGAATGCTGCTCCTTCATCAGACTTCACCTGATGAAGGGGCAGTGCTCCAAAAACTTGTGGCTTTAAATGAACCTGTTGGCGCATAACCTGGTGTTGTGTGGCTTCTCAGCTGGTCTGGCCTTCATGTGATTCTAGTTGGTTGACTCTTAACTGCCCTCTGGGCAATTAAGGATGGGCAATAAATGCTGGCCTAGCCAACAACACCCTCATCCTGTGAATAAATAGAAAAAAAGTTGCAAAAACTTGAAAATTAAATAACATTGAAAATTATAGAAGGCAATTCAAAGTTACAGGAGAAATGCTGCTGGGGAAGTAAGAAAATAGGAAGCTTTCCTGGGAAGGAACCAAGGGATCAGTTAAAGTGTGTTTGCTTTATCGCAAGGAGTATCAGGAATAAAAGTGATGAACTTAGAGCATGGATCAGTACCTGGTGCTATGATGTTGTGGCCATAACAGAGATATGGGTTTCTCAGGGGCAGGAATGGTTGCTGGATGTTCCAGGGTTTAGAGCATTTAAAAAGAATAGGGAGGGGGGAAAAAGAGGAGGGGGTGTAGCACTACTAATCAGAGAGGGTATCACAGCTACAGAAGCTTCCATTGTCGAGAAAGATCTGCCTACCAAGTCAGTATGGGTGGAAATTAGGAACAGCAAGGGAGCAGTCACCTCGTTGAGGGTTTGCCACAGGCCCCCCAATAGCAGCAGGGAGATGGAAGAAAGCATAGGTCGGCAGATTTTGGAAAAGTGTGGACGTAGTGGGGTTGTTGTAATGGGTGACTTTAACTTTCCCAATATTGATTGGAACCTCCTTCAAGCAGAAGATTTGAATGGAGCTGTTTTTGTAAGGTGTGTTCAGGAGGGTTTCCTAACTCAATACGTTGACAGGCTGACGAGGGGAGAGGCCATTCTAGACTTGGTGCTCGGAAACAAGCCAGGGCAGGAATCAGATCTTGTGGTGGGAGAGCATTTTGGTGATAGTGACCACAACTGCCTCACATTCTACATAGCTATGGAGAAGGAGAGGATTAGGCAAAATGGGAGGATATTTAATTGGGGAAGAGGAAACTATGATGCGATTAGACATGAGTTAGGAAGCATGGATTGGGAGCATTTGTTCCATGGTAAAGGCACTACAGACATGTGGAGACTGTTTAAGGAACAGTTGTTGCAAGTGATGAATAAATATGTCCCTCTGAGACAGACAAGAAGTGGTAAGATAAAGAAACCTTGGATGACGAGAGCGGTGGAGCTTCTCGTCAAAAGGAAAAAGGTAGCTTACATAAGGTGGAGGAAGCTAGGGTCAAGCTCAGCTCTAGAGGATTATAGGCAGGTGAGGAAGGAGCTCAAAAATGGTCTGAGGAGAGCCAGGAGGGGGCATGAGAAAGGCTTGGCAGAATGGATCAGGGAGAACACAAAGGCATTTTACACTTATGTGAGGAATAAGAGAATGGTCAAAGAAAGAGTAGGGCCGATCAGGGATAGCATAGGGAATTTGTGTGTGGCGTCTGAGGAGGTAGGGGAAGCCCTAAATGAGTTTATTGCTTCTGTCTTTATGAAAGAAATGAACTTTGTAGTGAATGAAACCTTTGAAGAGCAGGTGTGCATGCTGAAATGGATAGAGATAGAGGAAGCTGTTGTGCTGAAAATTTTGTCAAACATTAAGATTGACAAGTCGCCAGGCCCAGACCAGATTTGTCCTCAGCTGCTTTGGGAAATGAGAAATGCAATTGCTTCGCCACTTGCGAAGATCTTTGCATTCTCGCTCTCCACCAGAGTCATACCTGAGGACTGGAGAGAGGCAAATGTAATTCCTCTCTTCAAGAAAGGAAATAGGGAAATCCCCGGCAATTACAGACCAGTAAGTCTCATGTCTGTCGTCTGCAAGGTGTTAGAAAGGATCCTGAGGGATAGGATTTATGACCATGGAAGAGCATGGCTTGATTAAATGCCATCAACACGGCTTTGTGAGGGGCAGGTCATGCCTCACAATCCTTATCGAGTTCTTTGAGGATGTGACTAGAAAAGTTGATGAGGGTCGAGCTGTGGATGTGGTGTATATTGACTTCAGCAAGGCATTTGATAAGGTTCCCCATGGTAGGCTCATTCAGAAGGTCAGGAGGAATGGGATTCAGGGGAACTTAGCTGTCTGGATACAGAATTGGCTGGCCAACAGAAGACAGCGAGTGGTAGTAGAAGGAAAATGTTCTGCCGGGAGGTCTGTGGTGAGTGGTGTTCCACAGGGCTCTGTCCTTGGGCCTCTACTGTTTGTAATTTTTATTAATGACTTGGATGAGGGGATTGAAGGATGGGTCAGCAAGTTTGCAGACGACACAAAGGTTGGAGGTGTCGTTGACAGTATAGAGGGCTGTTGTAGGCTGCAGCGGGACATTGACAGGAGGCAGAGATGGGCTGAGAGATGACAGATGGAGTTCAACCTGGATAAATGCGAAGTGGTGCATTTTGGAAGGTCGAATTTGAAAGCTGAGTACAGGATTAAGGATAGGATTCTTGGCAGTGTGGAGGAACAGAGGGATCTTGGTGTGCAGGTACATAGCTCCTTTAAAATGGCCACCCAAATGACAGGGTTGTTAAGAAAGCATATGGTGTTTTGGCTTTCATTAACAGGGGGATTGAGTTTAAGAGTCGTGAGATCTTGTTGCAGCTCTATAAAACTTTGGTTAGACCGCATTGGAATACTGCGTCCAGTTCTGGTCGCCCTATTATAGGAAAGATGTGGATGCTTTGGAGCGGGTTCAGAGGAGGTTTACCAGGATGCTGCCTGGACTGGAGGGCTTATCTTATGAAGAGAGGTTGACTGAGCTCAGACTTTTTTCATTTGAGAAAAGGAGGAGGAGTGGGGACCTAATTGAGGTATACAAGATAATGAGAGGCATAGATAGAGTCGATAGCTAGAGACTATTTCCCAGGGCAGAAATGACTAACACGAGGGGTCATAGTTTTAAGTTGGTTGGAGGAAAGTATAGAGGGGATGTCAGAGGCTGGTTCTTTACACAGAGAGTTGTGAGAGCATGGAATGCGTTGCCAGCAGCAGTTGTGGAAGCAAGGTCATTGGGGGCATTTAAGAGACTACTGGACATGCATATGGTCACAGAAATTTGAGGGTGCATACATGAGGATCAGTGGTCGGCACAACATCGTGGGTTGAAGGGCCTGTTCTGTGCTGTACTGTTCTATGTTCTATGTTTAGGTCGCTTATGGCTGTGATTCGGGTTGTTGAATGCACTTTGAAGACAAGGATCAGCAAAGTATTTCTTCCCATTTTGATGGAGAGCAAGCCAAATAATTTCCTTTGTATTTCTCTTTCAGCTGTCAATTTCACCAATGACTGGGAGAGAGGCTATGTCACAGTGAATACAACGTACAAATCCTTCAGCAAGGAGAATGTCAAAGCAGAAGTTGGGATTCACATTGGGTTAAAAGGAGTAAATGTAACTCTGAAAGGTAGAGTTTTGTTTATTCCCCCTGTCCCGTCCCCCCCCCCCCCCCCCTCCCGGCCCCTGTATTGTTGTGTGTGTGATAGTGCAATGGCTGTGGGGTTGGACCGTGAACTGAAATCCTGCTGTGGAAGGCTGTGATGGTGAATTCAAAAGATCCAATTTTGTGGACTGATGCAAAGGCAAGAGAAGATTGGTTGCAGAAGCTGGAAGATGGTTGTAAGAATCTAACATGGAAAAGAAAACTAATCTTACACAGCCTGCCAATATGCAATTGCAATCCCACACCACATGGTGACTCTTGATGCTCTCTGACATGGTCGAGCAAGCTCCTCTGTCACAGAAACAAAGGTAAACAGCAAAATGTCACCTTATAAAGCCTTGTAAGAGGAGAAGTAGGCCATTCAGCCCATTGAGTCTGCTCCACCATTCAATGAGAGCATGGCTGGTCCGATAAACCTCGACTCCACTTTCCTGCCTTTTCCCCACAACCCTTGATTCCCTTACGGATTAAAAATCTGTCTGTCTATCGCAGCTTTGAATATACTTAATTTGGGAACCTTGAGAAAATGAGTGATGGTAATAAATACAGCCTTGGCAATGCAGCCCAGGGACAAATGCATTTTAAAATATTTGGCCTTCAGTTTCCTTTTGAGCTGATCCACAGAGGTTCCTTATTCCCCGACCCTTTCCTTTCCAATCTCTCAATCTCCCAGTCTCTCAATCATAAACTTGTTCCGTAATCAGGCACATTCCAAGAGTTGTATATGAATGAAGGATAGATCTAGGGATCTGATGATGCAATAGTATTGTCCCTATCTCTGAACAAGATTGTCTGGTTCAAGTCCCACCTGCTCCAGAGGCGTATCATAACATCTAAAGGGGCTGGTTAAAAATATCCATAAAGAAGAACAAGCTTTGCAATGTCTAAAGCGATCAATAGGTTTATGCTCTGGCTCATGTACTGGACCATTAAATAACCCATACCACTTAATTGCATGTCAGAACTCTTAATGTAAGGAAGAAAATGCTAATGAGAGCTAATAAGCCATAATGTCTCTGCAGGACTCCCCGAGACTCAACTAAATGAAATCATCAACTACAACGAAGAGTTTCTTTGGCAGTTTGGACTGAACTATGACAACCAGTATCGCAAAGGGCTAGAGAGGGGCCTTCCGAACCCAATTCTGTACGTAGCAGAGAAGTTTACTCATGCCAGCCCATGTGGTGTGTATTCGCAGTACAGGGTCTCTGGACAGTATGCCTCTGCCACAATGTGGTGAGTTTATAGAACAAACAGTTAGTGTGTTAAGAGTGAAATGCTGTCACATAGTGTCCAAGGCTACGACTACATTTTAAGGCTTAGCCTTGTCTTCTGAAGACTCAGTTGTCAAAACCATGTTGGCTAACTTAGTGATGGAGTTGCGATGGGTTATATTGGTGTCTAGTCCAGCAGCCAGTTGAACTTAGCACAAAAGTGTCAAGGTGACAAAACAGAACATCATTCCATCAGTTCATAATTTTGCCAAACAAAGGCCTTCCCAACCAGTCTTGTTGTGGGGTTGGACATGTTGCCTGTTGACTGTGCCCTTCAAATAAGTTTTTGTTACTTTCTTAGATTGGATATGAATTATAAAAATTCTCCTGATGACTCTGCAAGTTTAACTCTGACTGTTGGTTGTGTGCTAAAACCAAATGCCATGTACACTGCAGTCACAGAGAGAAGTGATCTACTACTCCCCGATGGTCTGTCAATTTGTTGCTATGACCAGGCCGTCCAAGTCTTTGACTTTGGGTTTATGCTCCTGGAAAATACTGTCACTCACTAGGAACACCTGACCAGGAAATCAGCCCTTCTGAGGGAAACACTAGGAGATGATTTCAATACAGTGTGGAGCTTTACAAATTCACATCTTGTGCTTAGTTGTTTTGTCCGCTGCTAGAGAGATGGATGTTTTCTACTGTTTACTTTGAAGAACTCAACACTCTTGTGCCCGTAGGAACTAGAGAATGGCAGAGGCCATTCAGCCCCTTGAGCCTCCTCTGCCCTTCATTTGGGTCAGTTTTGATCTGTACCTCAACCCATTTAACCACCTTGTTTCCTTGTCATATCATATCCTTAAAAACAAAATCTCAGTAATAAAGGCTTCACTTCTTCCGCAACATATATACTCTTTTGAGGAAGGCACTCCTAATTTTCACCATCCTTTTGAATTATAGCCTCCCTATGGTGTAAGATCAGACCATTGAGTCCACACCGAACCTCCAAAGAGCATCCCAACCAGACCTACGACCCTATTTTTCCAATGGTCAATCCACATAACCTGCACATTTTTGGACTGTGGGAGGAAGCCCACACAGACACAGGGAGAATGTGTCAACTCCACATAGACAGTCATCCGAGGCTGGATTCGAACCTGGGTCCCTGGCACTGTGAGGCAGCATGCCACCTATATCTGAAGATGTGCTTCCTGATTTCACCACTGAACGTCTTAGCTCTTACCAGGTTCTGTCCCTTGATCTATCATTTCCACCAAAGGAAATCTTTTCTCTGTGTTTATTATATTGTATCCTTCTATCATTTGAAATGCAATGATTAGATCACCCGTAAATCTTCTGTACTTGGGAATGGAAATCTAGTTGATGCAAACAATCATCACCATTTTAAGCTCTCAGCCCCATCTGCACAATGATTTAAAAGGTTGTGGAAGAGTTTTTATAAATGTTTTTCTTCCTTTCCAGGGTGGCCCTGTGTGCTTGGATGCTTTCCAATATCCTTCTGTGGCTAATGGTCTTTTTATATGGAGGGTACATGATCCTAGTAACCGGCTTCTTCATGATTTTCTCACTGATCTCATTTGGTACCACAAGACATGCTCCACTCTGCGTCATGCAGTTTGATGATATGAAATTACAGAGTTCCCTTGGGCCATCCTTTTGGCTAACTTTAGCAACGGGTAAGTGTCAAGGCACAGCCATTCCTAGGGATGGGGTTGGAAGGGGATCCAAAAGGATGTCAATCCATTTAATTCTACTGTAGACTAATTCAGTGGAAAAACTAATAACTCATGCAACATTAATCATCTGACACTATTAGTTACATAGTAACATTGTGGTAAAAGGTGTATGTTGCAACACAGTCCTTTGGAGAGCAGATGAATCCAAAGGTTTGATTGGCTATTCTTTCCATTGCTCATAAACTTGCTAACTCCATGAAACATCTATATGACCTACACTTGTGGCGCAGTGACTTCCAATCCCCATATATGTGCATGTTACCCAAAGTAAATTCAAACAATATACTGGAAACATTCAACAGATCAGATGGTATCTCTGGAATGAAAAGCAGTTAATGTTTCAGGCCACCTGTTATCAGACCTGGTGTTTTGTAAATCAGAGCAAAGCCAAGGTAAAGGGTGGGGAGTAAGGGTATAGGGCAGAAGAGGAGGATGAACAGATGGAGCAGGCACAACTGAGCCATTGTCCCGAGTGTAGTTTAATCTCCTCTTGTGTGTGGATGTGCATGCTCAGCTGCCTCACAGTGCTAGGGACCCGGGTTCTATTTCAGCCTCAGGTGACTGACTGTCTGTGTGGAGTTTGTACGTTCTTCCTGTGTCTACGTGGGTTTCCTCCCACAGTTCAAAGGCATGCAGGTTAGGTGGATTGGCCATGGGAAATTGCCCCATGGTGTCCAGGGATGTGCAGGTTAGGTGGATTGGCCATGGAAAATTTCCCCATGGTGCCCAGGGATGTGCAGATTAGGTGGATTAGCCATGGGAAATGCAGTGTAATAGGGTAAGGGAGTGCGTCAGGGTAGGATGCTCTTTGGAGGGTTGGTGAGGACTCGATGGGCAGAATAGTCTGCCTCAACACTAATGGATTCTATGATTGTATGTGATCTCTGGAAGAAGTAATACTCGAGCTAATGATCCAGGCCATTGAGGAATGGGAATTGGAGGAATCTGATCCCTCTTCAGCCTCTAGAAGTGATTGGAATCAGACCAGGTGTTTGCTGAAATCCTGTATGATCTCACAACATAAATACCCATTGTACACGGTCGCCTGTGCTCCACTTGGAAGCAACAGTTCTAAGGCTTATACCTGGAGCAACTCAGTGAGTCGCAGCCGACTGTAAGAGCTATTCCAGATTCCAGTGTTCCCTGAGAAAAGAACCACCTACAGATATCTAACTTCAGATTGTGACTTCTACCTGGAATAAGCTCCCAACTTGAACACATTCTGTCCCCTGCACTATTAGGTAATCTGCAATCGGTTCAGGGGATGGCTGTACTGTAGAGAAGGATAAATGGGGTGGCAGGGGATGGGGAGGTTGCAATTTCGTTTTTATTTTGAAATATTCATTCACAGCATGTGGGCATCACTGGCATGGCCAGCATTTGTTGCCTATTCTTCAAGGCCCTGGATAAAATGGAAGGGAGCTGCCACCTTGAACCACTACCCCCACAGTGCTGCTAGGGAGAGGGCACCAGGGTTTTGACCCAGTGACAGTAAGGAAACCAAGTCAGGGTTTGGAAGGCAGCTTGCAGGTGATGGTGATCCCGTATCTGCTGCTCTTATCCTCATAGCTAGTAGAAGTTGCAGATTTCGAGGACAGCAAATGGTTGAACTCCATAGGGGTCTTTTAAAGACATGAAGCTCCGAATGTTGGAGATACTTGATCTTTTCTTTTGTCTTTCCGTTGTTGCAGCTTTGCTCTGTTTGATTATTGGAGTGACCATTGTAGTCATGAGCCTTTTCGCTCCAACCAGGATGAGCAAGGTCTTCTTGTTGAATGCCAGCAATAATGAAGAGGACATGTACGAGACTAGCTTTTATAACCAGACTTACTGTGATGATGATAAGATGAATCAGAGCTTGCCATTGGAAGTAAGTACACAAAGCCGCAAACCCCTCAGAGTTCCTGCAATCTTCAAACCCTGCTCAATTGTGCATCGCTGATTTTAATGGTTCCACTGTTGGCAAACATGGGTTTAGGTGGACTTTTCTCCCTCTCCCTCTTCATCTTTGGATCTAACAAAAATCTTTGACCACACGACCCCAACATCTATATAATGCAAGGAACTATATAATACAAGATAGTTGCTATCAAGCCAGGCGATAACTGTTAGGCAGAAACTGAATTATACCAGCCGTATAAAAACTGTTGATATAAACAGGTCAGAGACTGGGAACACTGGAGAAAGTAACTGGCCTCCCCAGAGCATTTCCATCACTTTCGAGTCACAGGTCAGGGTGTGACAGAATACCTTCCACTTGCCTGGATGAATGCAGCTCCAGCAACATTGAAAGTTTGACAGCCACTCGAACATCTTCAACCTTCATTCCCTCCACCACTGACGCAGTGTGTACCATCTATAAGACATGCTGCAGAAATTCTAAGGCTTCTTAAATGGCACTTTCCAAACTCATGACCACTTTGATCGAGAAGGACAAGGGCAGAAGATACATGGGAATACCATTCCCTGCAGGTTCCACTCCAAGCCACTCAGCATTCTGACTTGGAAATGTACCACCATCACTGGGTCAAAATCCTAGAGTGCCTTCCTAATGTATCTATGACCTTCCATTCTCTTGCAATTCACCTTATAAGTCCCTACAGTGTAGACACAAGGCATTCAGCCTATGAATTCCACCCCACCCTACCCCACTGAAGAGCATCCACCCAAACCCACTCTAGCCCTGTAACCCTACATTTCCCATGGCCAATTGACCTAGCCTGCACATCCCTGGAGTCTATGAGCAATTTTCCATGGCCAATCCCACCCTAACTTACACAGCTTTTGACTGTGGGATGAAAACCAGAGGACCCAGAGGAAACTCACGCAGACACGGGGAGAATGTACAAACTCCACACAGGCAGTTGCTGGAGAGTGGAATCAAAGCTGAGTCCCTGACGCTGTGAGGCAGCAGTGCTAACCACTGAGCCACTGTGCCACCCACGTCTAGGCCCCTCATGATTTTATAAATCTCTACAAGGTCACCCCTCAGTCTCTTACAGTCTGGTGAAAAAAGTCCCAGCCTATTCAGCCTCTCCTTATAACTCAAGCACTCTAGTCCCAATAACATCCTTGCAAGTCTTTTCTGCATCTTTTCCAATTTAATAATATCTTTCCTCTCGAAGGACAACCAGAAATATACACCTGATAAGCTACATTTCTTAATTCCAATACGCCTTCCTACACCACATACCTCCCCCCACCCAGAGACTATCTATAAAGCATTACCAATATTTCAAATATAAACAAAATTCTTGTTTCTTTCCTTTCCAGAACATAGAAAAAGCTGTATAATCGAGGGAGAAAATCTGCCATGAACTATCATCCCCCCGTGATCAACTTCTTCTGCCCAGTAAACACAAGACTTGTTTGCTTTTTCAGGACGTAGGAGTTTTAACCATGTTCGTGCATCTAGTCCCTTTCAAATTCTAACACTAGAGATCACCACCTAATAGAGAATCACAACTATTTTTTTTAGTTCTGTCCTTGTAATTGTTTTCATACAAAAAAAAAGATGTGACCACAGCAGCACTCGACAGGTGACTGGTCTGCTCAGGAGAAATCGAGTGCACAGCTGCTGAAAGCTAACTTCAAGAATGTGGACACTATCTGACTCATTTTACATCAGGCCATGCAGAGTTAATAGTTGAATATGCTCAAGACAGAGGTTGATAGATTTCCAGATGCGAACGTTATCAAAGGGTGTGAAAACAGTGCTGGAAAATCTCATCCAAATGGAAATCAGCCATGATTTAATGGAATGGTGTGGAACAGGATCAAGGGGTTTCATGGCCTCTACCTGCTTCAATTTCCTATGCTTGCTTGAGGATTAAATCAAATACAGTTGCATGTGGTTGTGAATAAAATGTCCATTCATTTAAGCAAATGGCTAAATTTTGAAGCGAAATGATAATGGGTGAGCATCCCAAATCATTGGGATCCGGCATTTGTTCTGCAGGCCAGAGCTGTGATACAGTAGTGTGTTGCTCAGTGTTTAGACTGTATGCTGAAATTAAGGCTGAGTTGAATTATACCAGTCTCTCTACCTGATTAACCCATTTTGTAAATGCACAGGTAGAAAGCATAGAAAGAAGTTTCCACTCCACTGATCAAATCCAAAGTCTAAAATCCTTTCCAGGGTGTGAGTCCGCCATCTAACTTGGGATATTAGAAGTCAGGAATGGATTCATTCAGAGAAACACTTTAGGGTCCTGCAGTTATCAGAGTTCATAGTCCTTGAGGAAGGAGGGAGAGATTAGGGCTAAAACATTTGTAATTTGTTTCAGCTTGATAATATATTTTCTCTACAAACCATACATCCAGTGACTTTGAAACTGAAATGCTCATTGTTGCAAATTTTGGTTTGGATACATGTAACATCACATTTAATAAATGCATGATCCATATGAAGGAAGATGGGTGGAAGGGAGACAGAGTTCATAAAGGTATATTTGTAGAAATGCAACAATGCCTTTGAATCCAACATCATTCACCACTTTCCCCTGACATTTAACCAAGCCTCACACAAACCTGCAATGCAGACATAATCTCATTATTTCATCTCTCCTAAAGCAGCTTCTGTTTCTTCTGTGTAATGTCTGTGTTTTACTCTGATTCATGCTTTCTGGGAACTGTGGTTTGAAATTCCAAAGTTTGGCTCTCATGTGTTGAGTCTCCTAAATCCCTTCTCCCAAACTCTTCTTCATTGGGAAGCAGGAAAAGGCACAGGATTGAGAGGGGAGGAAGAGGAGGGAGATGGGGGAGGGACTGGAGAACATCTTGTTTTGCAACTTCATTCTGATCCACTCTAATGAGCAAGTATTTCCAGCTTTTTCTCTTTGTATGAATGGACCTTTGCTGAGGCCTTATAACAGAATGGAAAACACTGACCGACCCTTGGGTTACTCCTCCTAATCTTGTTGATCTCGACTTGGGTAATGAATCTCCTGTTGTCGTTCATGCACAGCTTTAGACAAACTGTAGTTGCTGCTTTTCATTCCACCCATGAGTGTTGAGCCATTGGTGAACGCGTCCCAACCTCCTCTTGTCACCTTTCTCCCAGTTGCCTTGATGCTTGGCTGCTCCACTGTGAGGAAACATAAACAAGGGGACTTGGACTCTGTCAAAGATTGCTTGAGAAGAGCTGGCATCGCCTCTTTCACCAGGACTTAGACCCAATTTGCTGCATTTTTTTCTTCACCAGCATTCTCAATCCTAACACCTTCTTCCTGTAAATTGGTGAAATGGTCTATCTTGCTGGAAAACAATCATGTGTAAGTGACTAAGCGGCGCTCAAAACTGGGTGGCATTCAACTCCTTCTTGTTCTGCAGGAATTTGACAATTACTCAAATGGAGAAGACGTTTGACAGATAGAGAAACAGGACACATTCACTGTATTGTCAGATCTGGTACTTTGATTTGTTTGAAAAGAAGTCAGTTTACTTAAAGCTTGTGCAATAGATGAGTAATATTTTAAATATTTGCAACATGAAGGAAATATTTAACAATAATTTTCTTAGTGGGAAGACGAATATGAATATTGCTCTTTCAGTATAAGGTATATGTACATAAAGAATGTTTACTTTTTAAAATTTTTCTTTGGTTCACAAGTGTCAATATAAATAAAGGTCGAATTCATTTGCAATGAATAGCGAAATGTCTGAACACTCTGTGTTGTGAACTGTCTCATCATTTAAAGAAAAAATAACTTCTGCACCAACTTTGTTTTAATTCCCTCACTGTGGTCCATGCAAGTTGCCTGTACACCACTATCCTGCATTCAAAGGTCTTAAAGAAAGAGATTGTCTCTGTCTCAGTTCCCTAGGGAATGAACAATGACAAATCTTCTGGTGCATGACCTGACATGTACTACTCTGAGTTCCCAATCAATGACTAATAGCCCAATTAGGTTTCAAAACTCTGGGTCTAAGCCTACTAGACATGGGACTTCAGATTGGCAGAGTGCTGAGAAGACGATCAAACTATACCATCTCGAGGAAGAAAATGTTTTAACAAGGTTTCCATAGGCGAATCTGTGAAGGATCATTATCGGCAGGGGGTACACCCATTCCACTCCGTCTCTTGAGCCTCAGTGCGTGGGGATGGCTAGCAGGAGTGCTCGCAGGGTAGGAGGCCTTAAAACTTTGGTCCTGACTCCCAGCTGCACGCCTATGAATCAATATGTTCACACATGTTATAACACACTGCTGGAGCAGATGGGTCTTCTGGCTCCACTACCACTGCACCTTAGGAGCACCCTCTTGCCCCACAACACTATGGAGTTTATTTAATCAAGAAGGAATTAAGATCATTCATTCACTTAGATTAAAAAGGAGTGTGTTTCACTCCTTTGCCCAAAGGCAAGTGTGATAGACCATGGGTAGGGGCAAGGGGGTAGTTCACAAATCAATCACAGTCAGAGTGAGTATTGAACCAGCCTGGTCCACACTGGCTGCCAAGCTGATGAGCTCTTCATGGATTCCACGTTGTTACAATAATATACACTTTTACATGTGCATGGTACTCTATAGCTGTAGATAGTCATAAACGAGTGTCTAATTTTGATCTGTTGCATAGCTGACCAGGAATCTCTTCCCCTCTTGCTGCCTGCCATTAGTAAGTATTGGAAAGATTTGCAGGTTGATATTCAAATTATTTTATTGTCTATGAACACATCTTCCTTAGCTTTAGAGTCATAGATTTGTACAGCATGGAAACACACCCTTCGGTACAACTCGTCCATAATGTTGTAATTGTACCAGCCTCCACCACTTCCTCTGGCAGCTCATTCCATATGTGCACCACCCTCTGCATGAAAAAGTTGCCCCTTTGGTCCTTTTTATATCTTTCCCCTCTTACCATAAACCTATGCCCTCTAGCTTTGGACTCCCCTACCCTGGGGAAAAGACCTTGGCTATTCACCCTATCCACGCCCCTTATGATTTTATAACCTTCTCACCCCTCAGCCTCTGACGCTCCAGGGAAAATAACCCCAGCCTGTTCAGTTTCTCCCTGCAGCTCAAACTCTCCAACCCTGGCAATATCCTTGTAAACCTTTTCTGCATCTTTTCAAGTTTAACAACATTTTTCCTTTAGCAGGGAGACCAGCATTGAACTCAGTATTCCAAAAGTGGCCAAACCCAATATCTTGTACAAAGTCTTGGAGTGATACTTGAACCCAGAGTCTTTATTTACTACTGGAACAGGAAATTGAGGACTGCAGATGCTGGAGATCATAGTCAAGGGGTATGGCGCTGGGGAAGCACAGTTGGTTGAGTGGTGTCCGGGGAGTGGGAGGGTTAATGTTTTGGTTATGGGCCCTTCATCAGGAGGGGCTTGTGCCCGGAGCATCAGCTCTCCTGCTCCTCGGGTGCTGCCTGGCCTATTGTGCTTTTCCAGCACCACACTTTCTGACTCTTATTTGAATACCCAACCAACTCAATCACAACTTAACAAAGGAGCTGTCCTAATACCCACAACATCCCTTAAACACACCCCATGGCAAATGGTAAATTCAAACATAGATTCTTACAGGCAGGAGAGATTTCAGAGAGAAAGTTCAGGCAAAACCTAGGGTGAGAGGGGAATAATATGAAAGGGACCTAAGGGGCAACCTTTCCAAACAGAGGGTGGTACGTGTATGGAATGAGCTGCCAGAGGAAGTGGTGGAAGCTGGTACAATTACAGCACATAAAATATGTTTGTATGGGGATATGACTAGGGAAGGTGTAGAGAGATATGGGCCAAGTGCTGGCAAATGGGGCTAGATTAGGTTAGGATAACTGATTGGCATGGATGAGTTGGACCGAAGGGTCTGTTACGTGCTGTATATTTCTATGACTTGAAGAAAATCTTGCTCTTAATTGGTGATTTGCATTGTGCACTGTATGAAAAGTGTTAATTCGCCAAGATAGTTGGATATATGTTCATCTCAACACCAGGACCTCCCAAAATGGGTCAAACTCAGTCAGAGGATGGTGTTTGGTGTCACAAGCTCTTTGGAAGCAGTAGCAGCTGTGGAGGTCAGACTGATTGCTAGCAGTGGTGAGGTCCCTTTAAAAGCTTGCAGTTTTTCACTGCTGGGCGTGGCCCAATAGACTGCTCAGGGTGGATTGCTGCTTCAAAAACAGCCAGTAAGTAGATAGATATTCACATGGAGAAATCACCATTTCATCAACACAACCACACTTAACTCCAGTCATCCACACCACCTCCAGTCTTGAACTAACCCTGCCACAAGTACCTACCTTCAAACATTTCAGTCTGAAGGTCACAGAAAGTCTAAGTCATTAAAGGGGGTCACACCCGGAGAAAGTTTGGAAACCATTGTCCTAGACTCTGCCTGACATTGAATATGACCTTTTGCTCATCAAGTAGCAGTTCCCAAGTAGTGTCCAGGGATTGGCTTTCCTCGCATAGTATCCCACTGGTTTTGTATTCTAAGAGCAAAGAAATTTACAGGGCGGTGCATAGGCCCATTGATTCTCGACTAAGGTTGAAAGCAGCGTTGGCATTAAGCAATTTCAGATCCACTGCTCTCTCAGTAAAAGCAGGAAGGTGCTATAGGCAAAAATACCAAAGTAAGTAAACAAAGTAAGTTTGACAAATAATGAATTCTATAAAGTACCTTTCAATTGATTGAGATATAATCATTTATACCTGTCTGAATTTCTTAGCATCACCATCAGCCTTCCACTTCCCACCTAATCCCTAAATTCAAAAGCAGAAGTCAATTATAGGCCTGAATTCAAGTCCCAGCTCCTCCTGCGGTGTGTAATAACATCTCTACACACGCTGATTTGAAAATCTTTTACCTCAAACTCACTTTGAATGCATCTGGAAATGTAAAGCTAGTCTTAGTAATGGTGATCATGGGAATTATAATCAATTGTTATAAAGACCATTTGGTTCAATAATGCCATTTAGGGTTAGAAATCTGCCATCCTTACTCAGTCTGGCCTACATGTGATCTGTGGTTGGGGTTGACTGTTAACTGCCCTCTTAAATTAGGAGTCCTGGTTCAGGATTCTCTTAAGGTTAAAGTGCAGTTTCAGATGGAAATTAACAAGGCAAATACAATTTTAGGCTTCATTTCAAGAATACAAATGCAGAGATGTATTGCTGAGGCTGTATAAGGCTTTGGTCAGACCACATTTGGAATATTGTGAGCAGTTTTAAGCCCTGTATCTAAGAAAGAATGTGCTGGTGTTAGAGGGCCAGCAGAGGTTTACAAGAATGATCCCAGCATGAGGAACTTGTCAAATGAGGATCAATGAAGACTCTGGGTCTGTACTCGATGGAGTTTCAAAGGGTGAGGGGAATCTCATAGAAACTCACAAAATGGAACAAAGGACAATACAGCACAGGAACAGGCCTTTCGGCCCTTTAGGCCTGCACTGACACACTTTGCCCTGCTGTACTAAAACTGTCTTCACTTACAGGATCTGTATCCTTCTATTCTCTTCCTATTCATGTATTCATCCACATGCTTCTTGAATGCTGCATTACTGAGAGGCCTGGATAGAGTGGAGAAGATATTTCCATTAGTAGGAGAGACTAGAACCTGAGGGCACAGCCTCAGAGTGAAGGGACGACACTTTAGGGCTAAGACAAGGAGGCATTTCTTCAGCCCAGAGGAAGATGAATCTTTGGAAATCATTGCCACAGACGACTGTGGATTGAATGATTGAATGATAGAGCTGACCTGGTGGGCCAAATGGCCTAATGCTGCTCCTATGTTTTTAAGGCTTTGCCAGTAATGCTGTCATCCCGTGAAAGAATAAAGAAAAAAAGTGCAAAGTTAATTTGTTGAAGTCACGTGACTGAATGTTAACATGAAGCATCATAATTCAGCTAAGGTAGTGAAATGGTTATATTAGTAGACTATACGAAGTCATAGATTGATGATCCAGAAACTCTGAATTCAAACATCACAAGGATGGCAATTTGAACTCAAATTAGATAGAAAAAAAACTGGAAATAGCAAGTCGATATTAGTCAAATCCCACTGGGTTAAATAATGTCCTTTTGAGAAGGAGGCTTATCACCTTTACCTAGTTTGGCTTATTGTGACTGCTAGCTTATTGCTGAAGAAGCCAAGGAAGCCATTTAGTTATCTAGATTCGGACAATTAAAGCAGTTTTGTTGAACAAAGAGGCATGCTGTCAATTTTTTTTGTCTTGCACTCATCAGGACAGACACAAGAATTCCAAATTTTAACAAGAACAACAATTTATACTGCATGAGAAAAGGGGCTGGACCAGTTGGTAAGTTGACACTTATTGGTCGAGGGATTGCCATGGAGAATGCACCAAGGATCTGTTGCTCCCCCATGCTTCTGTTTAATTCAGATTGGACATGTTCCTTTTGTTCCGTATTGCAGGGTTGCTGTGCAAGCAAGCACAGCTGATAATCTTCATTGTTAGTGTAATTCTGAGGATTAATGCAGTCATTGCAGAGACACCCACAATGAGTAATAATTTAAAGAAAATCATTTAATTATATAATTGACTGGTTGTCAAATTTGGACCCATTGCACTTTCTGCGTCATCTAGTTGGAGCATCAACTACATAACAAGTGTTTTCATTTACAGTGCAAATTAACAAAGCAATTTGCAGACTAGGTCAATTTGGTCATGTTCTCATAATTCTCCCAATGACCCTTATTGGACAGTAAAATACACCAGTGTCATTGAGAGGAGAAACATTGATTCACCAGGCTCCACGTTCGGTTACTCAAGCCAATATCTCACAAAATAATATACTCAAAGCTAAAGAAACCAGAGATTGGAGTAAGCCAGAAAATCTCAATGGTGTGTAAATTGTACAGTCAAACTGTAGCTGATTTTTGTCTAAACAATTATTGCATTTTATTCATCATGACCTTTTGCTTTTTCCAGGTCACTGTCTCATAGTCTATAATTCTCGTTATCCATTATGTCACTGCGAGTGTTGTGGAAATCGCTCCCCTTCTCTCACATGAGGCAACACTTCTCTGCCGTTTGCTTGAAGTCTTGCAGAGTTGCTTGAGCTTTGTTTTTCAAATGGTCAAGGTCAAGGTTCTGAATGTTGGCCAGCTGCCCCAACACCGAGTCCTTCTCTGCCTCCTCTTCGTTATCCTCTTCGATCATTTTAGCCAACTCCTTTGGCAGTTCCACATCCCCGCCGGCCAACTGGATTTGGTTTTCATCCAATTCGCTCTGGGAAGAACAAAAATTCATAGTAATATCCACAGTGCTTTGAAGCCTGATCGATCCACCAAATATGTGGCTGTCTCAGAAATCACACCTTGGCTAATTTAACACAGGCAATGCTTAAAAGGAAAATACTGTGGATGCTGGAGATCTGAAAGAAAAGCAGAAAGTGCTGGAGAAACTCACTCCAACCCCTTGGACTTGAAACATTAACTTTGTGTCTCTCTCCATAGGTGCTGCCAGTCCTGCTGAATTTCTCCAGCACTTTCTGTTCTTATGCATAAACATACATGACAACATATAAACAGCTGTAAGCAATAGAAAAACGCTCATTGTCTTGGTTATTAATAGAAGAAATAAGGCAAACAGTAGCTTTGACAAGGGATTAAATTCAGTAAATTACTAACCACAACAACTCCACTTGACAGTCAAGGTCAAATTACAAGGTTGAGCTTGTTTCTACTTCAGGTTCTGGATTACCTTTTAATTAATCTCTTAATTGCAGGATCCTGAAACCACCCCCTTAACAACACATCAAACCTGCCTGCAACAGCACTCAAGCAAATTTACACTTTCAGCTCCTTCAATTGTTCTGATACATTTTTAACTTGGAAAAGTTTATTCTTTCTTTCTCTCTGTTAGAGTTGTGGCTAATGTTCTTTCTCAGTGTCACCTACATTGTCCCAGGACACTCTTCTGTAACTTTACCCCTGTGAACTCAGGAGGAGAAAGTAATCTAGAGATGACTATTATTATATGGATGGAGTTCTGGAGCTAGAGTTGCCCAGGGTTTTCTTATGCAGCTCAGAGAGGCACCTATGTTTATCTTCTCTTCCATCCTAAGCTGACATCCACAGAGAAAGCGAGCTCATGTTTCAAGTCAAGATGACACCTCACAGAGCTGAAGAGATATCAAAACTCAAAATATTAGCTTGCTTTCTCCCCATGGATGCTACCTGACCTGCTGTGATCTCCAGCCCTTCTTGCTTTCAGTTCAGATTCCAGCATCTGCAGTAATTTGTTCCCAACATCCACAGGCTGTGACCATCGTGCATGGTATCAGTAACAAAGGTGCTATGCCTTTATATAAAATCCTTTGTCTCTCATTTAAGTAATCTGTTTAATTTAACTGATTAGATTAGATTACAACAGAAATTGCATCTCTTAGATTAGATTACTTACAGTGTGGAAATAGGCCCTTCGACCCAACAAGTCCACACCGACCTGCCGAAGCACACCCACCCAGACCCATTCCCCTACATTTACCCTTTCACCTAACCTGCACATTTTTGGACTGTGGGAGGAAACCCACGCAGACACGGGGAGAATATGTAAACTCCACACAGTCAGTTGCCTGAGGCGGGAATTGAACCCGGGTCTCTGGCGCTGTGAGGCAGCAGTGCTAACCACTGTGCCACCGTGTCACCCACTTAGATTAGAACGGGTTCATTCTTTACTGAAATAACAGAAACATCTCAGACAAACCGAGAAGCATCTTGCTACCTTTCTCAACAACCATTGTGATTGATTTAGTCCAAAGATGTGCGGGTCAGGTGAATTGTCCATGCTAAATTGCCCGTAGTGTTAGGTAAAAAGGGGTACATGTAGGGGTTTGGGTGGGTTGCGCTTCGACGGGTCAGTGTGGACTTGTTGGGCCGAAGGGCCTGTATCCACACTGTAAGTAATCTAATCTAATCTAATCTAATTTATTCCCCATGCCTAGAAACTAATTATTCTGAAGTGTGTATCTGAATTCAATCTTCATGTCAGGCAGCAGATAATCAGGTGCAGGTACTTCACGGAGAATGGGTCAAAAAGTGGGTAAGGCAAAGATCAATTTGACCATAGATTTGGTGAACGCTTGCAGAACCTTAAGGGAACATGTGGCTCTCTCCTCATTTTTAAAAAAGTGTTTTTATGTTTATTTTTGTATTCGTGTTATTTTTATGAGTATATCTGAACAAATAGAGGTTACTTCTTGTACTCTAAAGAAAGGGTATACTCTAAGGGTATAAAGAAATCATAATGCTTCTCAAATTAATGGGAAAGACTTCAATGCATTATCACTGCATACAGATCCGTCCATCAGAAGAAATGCGATGCAGATATACTGAGGAGGATGTAGATCAGCAACAAGAGTAATCCCCCAACTGGCTCTGAGGAGAGGTCAGATTAACACAAACAAATGCCATAGAAGAAGATTAAGGAAGGACCTCATCCAGGAGTACCATATATTAAGCAAAAAATGAAGATTAATACTTCAAGGGAAGACAGGCCAGGAGGACAAGGAGATGGCAGAATGAATTAGTGAAGAGATTAGTTAATATTTACTTGGTTAAAAAATTCCTCAATCCTCAAACATCCATAAACATTTGGAATAACCTGTCAGGAAATGGAACAAGGAAAATCCTGAAATTCAGTATGGAGTTGCTTGGACCTTGACGGAATGAATGAGGGGCTGAATGACCCCGAGTGTTGTACAATGTCATGGTTTGGAAGGAGTTCATGACTACAGTACATTGAGCTCCACACAGTCAGGTGATCTTCATGGGTGGACACAATGAGTTCAACACTAAACTTCAGAGGAAGATGTATTCTGTGCAGCCCTCAGTTCTGGTAATAATGCCTGACTTTTAATGTAGTTTTGTGCTTGTTGCTCTTGTCCAAAACTATTGTGAAATAACAACAGTGCATTTTTGTAAAGACTTTGTAAAGTGGTGCAATCCTTTACCAATCATCATTAGATAGGCCCTAGACAAAGGATAGAGAAAGGAAGGTTGATGGACACAAACTACCTCAAACGCCACTTACTCTGAATCACATTCTGGGCAGAAGTGGCAGACCACACAATGAGTGGCATAAATGATACCCATAATTCTGAACCAAAGTCAATAGACCTCCAGTAGCAGACTGAACACTCTTCCAAGTGCAAAGGGAATGCAATCTGTGAGAATTGTGAAATGCTCAGACTGCCTGTGTTTGAGAAGTCAGGATTGGGGGTGGTGGGAAAGGTGGCGGTGATGGGGGGAGGGGAGTTTGATATGAAGTTGTGGTAAATTTTAATTCAGTTATACACATGTAGGTAAATGGCTTAACTGTTTGGTTAAATCTCAGTGGGAGATGTATAAGATCATGGTTCTGAAGGAGTTAATATTCATGTTACATTGAGTGCCACTTATTACACTCTCTATAAGTGGGATCTGAGAGTTCAACAGTAATCTTCATAAGGAGTGGACTTTGTACAATTCCCAACAATTCTAGTAATGCTGCCTAACTGGTAATATAATTGCTCTCATGCAATAAATTATTTAATATTTTCTGTTCTATAAAGCGTGATAATGCTGGGGCTTTAAGACATGTTTTGCTCTGGCTTATTTTAGAGAGAGGTTGGGGGCAAATACTGAGCAGTCTGTAAGAAGATAAATAACTTGTGAGGCCTTGTGTTCTTCTTTTAAGTTGGAACAATAGAAGCAGCCTGAATGGTGTGGTCAGGTTCTCACAGATCCAGGATGTTTAGTTTCAATTTCAGCAGTTGCTGTTGTGGGGTTGAAGACATGCAAGCTATTTTTCCCTCTCTCAATACCATCCAAAAGCTGGGTATGTTCTTCCGAGGTGCTGCATTACATGTGAGACAAAACCTATTTTCTGAATGTACCTTTGCGCCACAAGGTGTGTTTATGGGATGTTACTGTATTAGAACAGTTAATTAGGAATAGTTACTGTATTTATTATTCTATTAAGTTTTCCAATAGATTTAAGTTATTCTAAGTTCTTCTTTCTTTTGTTGTATTTTGAATAAATGTTTTGAATAAATTATGTTTTGCTTAACATCAAGTAGTTTGACCAATGAAATTGCATCTGGAACACTGCACTTTACATTTACCTTTAAAATAAGAAAAAGTTAGCATCAAGGCTACCTCCTTAATATATTTTGAGGGGGTCTGGTCTGGTCCATAACAGAATACTCCATAGTGGTGTATCCTGTACCACTGATCATTAGACAGGCCATAGATTAAGTGGAGACAAAGAGGTCTGGTGTCATCAACATATCTTAAACAAGTCTTACTCTCAGCCATGTACCAACAGAGGGGCACATACCATCAGGTGCCAGTAGTGACAATCAAAGGGATTGACACAAATTTCTTTAATTTTTTTCACACATTCTTTTCACAATAGAAAAGAATAATCTGATCAGGGACAGTCAGCACGGTTTTGTGAAGGGTAGGTCGTGCCTAACGAATCTTATTGACTTTTTTGACAAAGTGACCAAACAGGTAGATGAGAGTAAACTGGTTGATGTGGTGTATATGGATTTCAGCAAGGCGTTCGATAAGGTTCCCCACAGTAGCTGTTATACAAAATGCGGAGGAATGGGATTGTGGGAGACATTGCAGTTTGGATCAGTAATTGGCTTGCTGAAAGAAAACAGAGGGTTGTAGCTGATGGAACATGTTCATCTTGGTGTTCAGTTACTAGCGGCGTGCCGCAAGGGTCGGTGTTGGGTCCACTGCTGTTTGTCATTTTTATAAATGACCTGGATGAGGGCTTAGAAGGGTGGGTTAGTAAATTTGTGGACGACACTAAGGTTGGTGGAGTTGTGGATAGTGACGAAGGATGTAGTAGGTTGCAGAAACACATAGATAGGATGCAGAGCTGGGCTGAGAGGTGGCAAATGGAGTTTAATGTGGACAAGTGTGAGGTGATACACTTTGGAGAGAGTAATCAGAATGCAAAGTACTGGGCTAATGGTAAGATGTTGCTTGGTATGGAAGGAATGTCTTACGAGGAAAGGCTGAAGGCCTTGAGGCTGTTCTCGTTAGAGAGAAGAAGATTGAGAGGTGACTTAATAGAGACATACAAGATAATCAGAGGGTTAGATAGGGTGGACAGGGAGAGCCTTTTTCCAAGTATGGGAACGGCAAACACGAGGGGGCACAACTTTAAAGTGAGGGGAGATAGGTATCAGACAGATGTCAGAGGTAGTTTCTTTACTCAGAGAGTAGTAAGGGTATGGAATGCTTTGCCTGCAAGGGTAGTAGATTCACCAAGTTTAAGTGCATTTAAGTCGTCATTGGACAAGCATATGGACGTACATGGAATAGTGTAGGTTAGATGGGCTTCAGATTAGTATGACAGGGCGGCGCAACATCGAGGGCCGAAGGTCCTGTACTGCGCTGTAATGTTCTATGTTCTATGTTCTATATTCTTATCATGATGTGCACTGCTCAATAAATGTAAAACAAGAATCTGTCATTACTCCAGGAATGATAGAAATAGGATTTGTGGAGTTGTAGTTTCCTACAGTCCCAGTTAATATCCGCAGGTGCCGGTCTTGGACTGGAGTGAACAAAGTTCCACATTAAAACAGTGTGCAGGAAAATTTAAGATGCGGGCACGAAGGTCAGGTAAAATTAATCAGTAAAATATAGCCCAAAGCCAATGATAGAATAATAACAACAGCAACAACACTATCCTAAAAACCTTGAGAAAAGCTGGATAAAATATCATACTGATGTTAACATCAAAACAAAAATAAACAGCTTACCTTTGGGAGCTTGTACTTGTCCCTTAAATGTGTTCTCAATGTTGCTCGTTCTGCCTTTTTTTGAGCAAAATTGGCATCACGCTCCATCCTGTAATTAAATATATATTTAGAGCCACTTGATATCCATAGTTAGCAGAGCCGACAGTTTATCGTAAGTATAAGGAGGATTTGGTACGGTGCTCCGATGTAACAATTTAGACTATGCCCTAGCATTAAATCTAGATTTACATCTGTGTGGCAAGTTTCCAATCTAATATAATTCAAAGCACAGAAACAGTCATTGCACCCAACAAAATCTACTATGTAGCCTATTCTTAACCCTTTTACATTTAACCCCATCGACAAATCCTTTTGTTCCTTTTTCCCTTGAGTGGTTATCCACTTCCCTTCAATTAATGAATACCATTCTGTCAACAAATCAGGGTGGCATAGCGTTCCACATTCTCATGAATTTCTAGCTAAGGCATTTTTTTAAATTTCAATAATAGAGTTAGTCTTCACAATCTTTGGGTATGGCCCTTAGTTCTGGCCTCTCCTGCAAGTGAAGTTCGCTTTTTGATTTTGTTTTATTTGATTTGATTTGTTGTAGTCTCATGTACCTAAGTACAGTGAGAAGCTTTGTTTTGCGAGTAATACAGGCAAATCATAGCAAACCAGGATGAAAAGATCAAAGGGGTCTACATCAACACTATCAAAGACTTCAATAATCATAAAGACTTCAGCAAGGGTGTCTTAGTTTTTCAAGCCAAAAAACAGAGTCACAGCCTGATGAAGTTATCCTGATTAGTATAACCTTGCAGATTTTGTATCATTTCAAATAATCTTTTGTGCAATGTCTCTTCACCAGTGCCTGTATGTGAATTGTGCTGCTATAGGGACTGAGACTGAATTTGGTAAGTCTGGCAGACAGCAGTCCTCCACCTCTCCTATCCCACCCAGCACAGTCTGGGACAATAAGGAAGGGAAACACATGCTGAAAATCAGAAGCTCAAATGTGATTTTGAAAAATGAAATTAACGAGTTATGACTGACAGAAATCTTTCATTGCCCATTTACGTCTTTGGGATTTGCACTGGAAACAAAATAAAACTTTGGGAGTGGTTTACTCCAGGTATGAAGAAGCAGCACAAGGGGGGTGCAATAGCCTGCCAATGGGACCAAGCCTGTCAGAGGGATTTATTTCTTCCCTGTTTCTCAGCCAGCAGAGAGACAGCAACAGTGTAGAGAGTAGGGGGATCTTTAAGTGGGAGCTGTGGTCAACTACCAGTTCAGGCATAACCCCTGTCTGGCCTAAATTCCCACCTTTAATGCCTGATTGCTCGCATAAACGTAAAATTGCCATAGTCTGACCAGACTTTGGGGCTGATCTGTCAGTAGGAAGAGATGACTGCTGGTGGTTTAACCTGAGTGTCACCACACCTCAGGCGAGGGGAGAGGTTGAGATGGAGAGTCCTTCATGGTCACCTCAGCCTGACGCGGGAATCGACCCCAGGCTACTGGCGTCACTCTGGATCACAAACCAACCATCCAGCCCTCATATCACTGACTGACCTTTCTGCCAACTGGTCGGGTTGATACTAGAGACACCATGGTGATGCAGGCTAATCCTATCACCCTTTCCATTCCACTTTGCTTTCCCTGCCAGAAATCCAGCCCAAAGAGTTTGCACGTTCTCCCCGTGTCTGCGTGGGTTTCCTCTGGGTGCTCCGGTTTCCTCCCACAGTCCAAAAATGTGCAGGTTAGGTGAATTGGCCATGCTAAATTGTCTGTAGTGTTAGGTGAAGGGGTAAATGTTAGGGAATGGGTCTGGGTGGGTTGCTCTTCGGAGGATCGGTGTGGACTTGTTGGGCCGAAGGGCCTGTTTCCACACTGTAAGTAATCTAACCTAATCTAATCTAATCTAATCTAATCAATATCTTTCACAGTCAAAGAAGGGTAAGTGAAAATTGAGAATGATAGAGGAATCTTGTAGGATGGAACTGGACAATATGCTAATCTTTATGGGTTGTGTAAGTTGCAGTGGGTAGCATTTAAATATAGTTGTTAACTCACTTAGAGTGAATGTGTTCATGACTATGTTACAGATATAAAATAGCTCTACACAAGAAGGAGGAAGGGTAACTGGCATTGACCCCAGAGACTGGAATATACAAGCAACTGCAATGGCCTTTCAGATCATTTCCTCATTGTAAATACCTAAATTGTATCTTACAAAGACAGGCCATACTAGCTGCTAAATGTCACAACCAAGTATAAATGCTGGTACATTAAACAGCATTGTAAACATCTAAAAAACTGATGAAGAAGTATTGAAAAGAGAAACAAACAGGTTAACTGAAAGCAATGTCAGTTCTAATAACTTATACAAACATCTCTTTAGATGCAAATTAACTTCCATTTGACGCAGGGTTGGAGGGTCAGGTTTGCAACATTGGCCATGGTTTTATCTCAATCTACATGAATAATTCCCATTTTCACCAAAGTACTGTAACAATGAAGTGATTATGTAGCTTATATTTGAAATTATTTTCTTACTCCTGGCTTAGCGATACAGTGGAATGTCTGAACAATTTCCCCTATGATTATTGGTTCTATTCTACAACAAGTTTTTTGACACAGTGAAATGAAAGTGGAGATTCAATGAGTCTTTGCACAATAGCACTGAGCTAAAAGTTGTCTGGCTTTGTTTATGTCTGACTGTGTTATAGAATCCAAGCCAACTGTTAAAATATGCTTATATTTTCAAAGTGTGCTTCATTCCTTAAACACTTCAAGAGGCATTTGGATGGGTATATGAATAGGAAGGGTTTGGAGGGATATGGACTGGGTGCTGGCAGGTGGGACTAGATTGGGTTGGGATATCTGGTCAGCATGGACGAGTTGGACTGAAGAGTCTGTTTCCATGCTGTATATCTCTATGACTCTATGACAAGCTCAATGTCTGACAACCACATTTCACAGATTTGTGTTAAATAACCAACTTGATGTGCTTTCTCCCCCCAAAGTTTCCCCTTCATGTTGCTGCCATACACTATTCAGCTAAAATGCCAAATGTGCAACTTGCAAACACTTAACCCTTTGCTTCCTGCTCTGTAATATGTTGATCAGATGATCAAAATGACCCACTGTTAGGGTGTATTTAGTACAGGTGATGGGAGTTTCACCTGTCAGCTGGTGAAAGGGCAGGTGTTCTTTTGTCATCTTCCTTGGGAAAGGCCTGTGTATTACGTGCCTCTCAGTCACTTCACACAAAAGTAGGCAGTGGGTTTTCACACGGATCAAGGACCATCAAGAGTGGAAATGATGCCAGCAAGAACAAACTACCAAATGGTGCCACCAATGAACAGCCAGATCATTGAGCCCAACTGAGAACCAGTCCATTACTCAACAGTGCCATGAAGAGTGGTGTAAGTTGTTGGTATTGCACCCACCAAAGGACCAAGATTAATGAGGGACTCCAAGCCAAAGTGAAGTCCTGGAAGGGTAGAGGGTCGCAGGATGGGGGTCACAGAATGGTGGAGGGTTATCAGCAGCAAGGTTGGTGATGGCGGGGAACTTTGAGAGAGTGTCTTTCTGATGACAAGTTCCTTGTTCTTGTTCAGAAACAGAGTTCCTTCAAACAGAAGATCTCCATTTGTAGCTCAGAAGTAGGATTCCTTTCCAGGCTTCTTGCTTAATGACTGTCCTTGCTGATGTAGGTTGAAGACGTTTTGTTGGCATTAATCATGTCAGGGTAGCAAGGCCATCAAAAAACCTTCCAATTCTGAACTTTAATATGTGTGTGTGTGTGTGTTTAGATGACATCCTTGAAATCAAATGTAGTGTTAATATCACAAATGAAAGTCAATTTCTGGGAAACGTCACTTGTTGTTATATAGAAATATTAACAAGGAAACTCCCAATAAACCTCTCCTCCCTCAATGCAGCACACACCAAGTCAAGTGTCACAACTCACTGTGTCTTTCTGCTGCCAATAAAAATCCTTTAAATAAGCAGTTCTTTCCTTTTTTAAATAAGTAACCAATTCTTTTGGTAGGATCTTAAATGATGCACATTAAATACAATATTTTGGTAAGTAAGTGTTATGAGTAAATGAGTTTATTAAATTACATGATTTTTATTATTGGATCGAAATAACATTTTAAAATACTGGAAGAAATTACAACCAAATGTTGGTGAAAAATTAAATCTATCATAGAGTCATAGAGATGTACAGCATGGAAGCAAAGCCTTTGGTCCACTCATCCATGCCAACCAGATATCCTAAATTAATCTAGACACATTTGCCCAGCATTTGACCCATGTCCCTCCAAACCCTTCCTATTCATATACCCACCTGGATGTCTTTTAAATGTTGTAATTGTACCAGCCTCCACCACTTCCTCTGGCTGCTCATTCCATACATGCACTATCCACAGCGTGAAAAACATTGCCTCTGAGGTCCCTTTTAAATCTTTCCCCTCTCACCTTAAACATATGCCCTCTAGTTTTGGACTCCCCTACTCTGGGAAAAAGACCTTGGCTATTCACTCTACCCACGCCCCTCATGATTTCAGAAACCTCCATAAGGTCACCCCTAAGCCTCCAACACTCCAGGGAAAATAGTCTCAACCTATTCAGCCTCTCCCTACAGCTCAAAGCCTCCAACCCTGGCAGCAACCTTGTCCTGAACCCTCTTCTGAACTCTTTCAACTTTTATGCCATCCTTGATATCGGAGAGAGACCAGAATTGAACAAGTATTACAAAAGCGGCCTAACCAATGTCCTGTACAGCCTCAACATGGCCTCCCGACCCCTATACTAAATGTACTGACCTATAAAGGCAAGCATATCAAATGCTTTCTTCACTCTACCTGCAACTCCACTTTCAAGAAAATTAATAATTCCACAAAGATACAGTAAGTAACATTTCAGAAATCACTATCAAAACTGCCTTTCACTTGCAATAGTTGATGCAAGGAAAGCAAATACAGTCTTGTATAGCAATCAGGGTGATGTCAGTCTCCAGACCTGGTGTTGATGCATTGTCCATATTCAAGTCATAGAGTCATAGAGATGTACAGCATGGAAACAGACCCTTCGGTTCAACCCATCCATGCCGACCATTTATCCCAACCCAATCTAGTCCCACCTGCCAGCGCCCGGCCCACATCCCTCCAAACCCTTCCTATTCTTATACCCATCCAAATCCCTCCTAAATGTTGTAATTGTAGCAGCCTCCACCACATCCTCTGGCAGCTCATTCCATACACGTACCACCCTCTGTGTGAAAAAGTTGTCCCTTAGGTCTCTTTTATATCTTTGCCCTCTCACCCTAAACCTATGCCCTCTAGTTTTGGACTCCCCGACCCCAGGGAAAAGACTTTGTCTATTTATCCTATCCATGCCCCTCATAATTTTGTAAACCTCTATAAGGTCACCCGTCAGCCTCTGACGCTCCAGGGAAAACAGCCCCAGCCTGTTCAGCCTCTCCATGTAGCTCAAATCCTCCAACCCTGGCAACATCCTTGTAAATCTTTTCTGAACCCTTTCAAGTTTCACAATATCTTTCCGATAGGAAGGAGACCAGAATTGCACGCAATATTCCAACAGTGGCCTAACCAATGTCCTGTACAGCCGCAACATGATTTCCCAACTCCCATACTCAATATTCTGACCAATTAAAAAAAGCATACTAATTCCAATTGATGATGCAGATTGGTCTTTGCTACTACTCATGTTTAGTTCCCAATTCCATTTGATGAGAAAATATCATCACCAGGTTCTATATGTACATATTACACCCATGTCCTGCCCTAAACCGATGTGCACACACAAAAATCATGGCAATCAATTTTCCACATATTAAATGAGACTCATGCAGATATTTTTCTTGCAGACATTAATTTTTGAAACCAGAAGTGAGAATTATTTTTGGTAGCTCACCCTTTATGTTAACAATCATCAGATTATGATCATCAGATGTAAAGTCATATGATGATAAAGCTGAAAAATGTGTTGCTGGAAAAGCCCAGCAGGTCAGGCAACATCCAAGGAGCAGGAGAATCGACGTTTCGGGCATAAGCCCTTCTTATGCCCAAATTGTCGATTCTCCTGCTCCTTGGATGCTGCCTGACCTGCTGCGCTTTTCCAGCAACACATTTTTCAGCTCTGACCTCCAGCATCTGCAGTCCTCACTTTCTCCCATATGATGATAAAGGAAGATAAAGGAAGGACAGCAAGATTTGCCCATTATCACCATGGAAATTGAATCTATTTGTAAAGTATAGACACACCTACATAAACTGACACTCACTCAAAATGGCAGGGAACAACCATTTGGACCCCTTTCTATATCATTTTAGAGCAACAAAGCCATTTTACAATTGGCTTTAATCAAAAAACTATAAGTGTGATTCTAACACAACAGCTCTTTAAAAAATTACTAATCTCATCAGAGTCAATGAAGAAGTTCAGTGTATCATTCTACTCTGTATAAATCAATGCTGGAATTTTGATATTATACCTTCAGTTTTCTCATTAGGTAGGTGCTGTGATGCGTTATATTTCAAAGCCCACGCATGGGCCATTTGGTCAACAGTTAGGAAGTATTACATTTCCATTTAGGATAGCTTGAAATGAATTACTTGCAACTCACTGCTAAAATAAGTGTTGGCATTTCTCCCGGTCATCTTATCCCCATAGCACCTCTTAAAATGTAATCCTTATGACTGCATAAGATGTCTGACAATAAAGGGCAGAAATATTAATGCACAGCTGGAACATTAGCCTTACAATATATTTCCAGACTATCAAGATAGAATCTTCAATGTAGCCATTTAAAATAAGCATTGAATCATGCAGCACAGAAACTGACCTTTTGGTCCAACCACTCTATCCCAATCATGATCCCAAACTAAACTAGTCTCAACTGCCAGGATTTGGCCCATACCCTGCCAAATATTTCTCACTCATGTACTTACGCACTTGTACCATTTTGTATAAAAATTATATCCTACCTTAGGTCATCTTAGTATGACCTAAGATACTATTCCTCTATGCAACTGAATTCCAGTTACAACAAAAGCAACTTCAGCTGTTGGAAATCTGAAGTAATAGAAATTATCAGGAATACTTGGTATGCCGGTCATGTGTGGAAATAGAAAAACAGTCTTCAATATTTTTCGGAAGAAGCAACTGGAATGCAGAGTACTGGACTCTTGGTAAGATTCTTTGTAGTGTAGATGAGCAGAAAGATCTCAGTGTCCATCTACATAGATCCCTGAAAGTTGCCACCCAGGTTGACAGGGTTGTTAAGAGGGCATAGGGTATGTTAGCTTTTATGGGTAGAAGGATTGAGTTTCGGAACCATGAGTTTCGGAACTGTACAAAACTCTGGTGCGGCTGCACTTGGAGTATTGCGTACAGTTCAGGTCACTATTATAGGAAGGATGTGGAAGTTTTGGAAAGAGTTCAGAGGAGATTTACCTGGATGTTACCTGGTATAGAGAGTAGGTCCAATGAGAAAAGGCTGAGGGACTTGAGACTGTTTTCGTTGGAGAGGAAAAGGCTGAGAGGTGACTTAATTGAGACATATAAGATAATCAGAGGGTTAGATAGGGTGGACAGGGAGAGCCTTTTACTTTGGATGGTGATGGCTAGTACAAGGAGGCATAGCTTTAAATTGAGGGGTGATAGGTATAGGACAGATGTCAGAGGTACTTCATTACTCAGAGAGTAGTAGGGGCGTGGAACGCACTGCCTGCAACAGTAGTGGACTGTTAGGGGCATTTAAATGGTCATTGGATAGACATATGGATGAGAATGGAATAGTGTAGGATAGATGGGCATCAGATTGGTTTTACAGTTTGGTGCAACATCGAGGGCCAAAGGACCTGTACCGCGCTGTAATGTTCTATGTTCTAACTCTGTTTTTCTCTCCACAGATGCTGCCAGCTCTTTTGAGTAACTCAATCTATTTTTAAGAAATCCACTAAAAGTATGTGTGCATTGCTAGCTAAACCAGCATCTATTGGCCATACCTAACTGCGCAGAGGGCTGTCAACTATATGCAGTGGATCTGAAATCATATGTAAACACGATCAGGTACGGATAGCAGTTTCCTTCCCTGAAGGACATTAGTGAATCAGATTAGCTTTTCCAATAGTTAGCAACAGTTTCACTGTAATCATTAAACTCTTAATTCAACATTTTATTGAATTCAGTTTCACCATCTACTGTGGCAAAATTTGAAACCGTGTCCCCAGAATAGATAATATGATGAGGAAATTGCCTCACTGTTCTAGTTCATGTTGTCAGGAATGAAAGTACAGTCTGGATGGGAAATAAAAAGTCAGGTCAGGCAGCATCCGAAGAGCAGGAGAACCGACGTTTCAGGCAAGAGCCCTTCATCAGGATTTGAATTGCCGATTCTCCAGCTCCTCGGATGCTGCCTGACCAGCTGTGCTTTTCCAGCACCACACTCTCTACTGTAACCTCCAGCATCTGCAGTCCTTTCTCCTGGGAAATAAAAAGGCTCAAGCATTTGTCTGACAAATGTACCAACTTTGTCACTGGTGCTCCAGGTTCTCCTCAAAGCTGCACTTTTTGAGAAGATTTGTAGCTCATGTTGAGGTTCAGATTGTAAGTTTGCTTGCTGAGCTGGCAGGTTTGTTTTCAGAAGTTTCGTAACCATGCCAGGTAACATCATCAGTGAGCCTCTGGTGAAGCGCTGGTGTTCTGTCCTGCTTTCTATTTATCTGAATTGGTCTCTGAAGGTGGGTGATATCATTTCCAGTTCTTTTTCTCAGAGGTTGGTAAATGGGATCCAAATCACTGTGTTTATTGATGTATTTATTCTGGTTTAAATGTCAAGCCTATAGGAATTCCTATGTGTGTCTCTGTTGGCTTGTCCTAAATGGATGTATTGTCCCAATCCAAGTGGTATCCTTCTTTGTCTGTATGTAAGGATACTAGTGAGAGTGGGTCATGTCTTTTGGTGGTTAGTTGGTATTCATGTATCCTAGTGATTAGTTTTCTGACTGTCTGTCCGATGTAGTGTTTGTTACAGTCCTTGCATGTATTTTCTAAATGACATTCATTTTGCTCTTCGTTGGTGTAGGGTCCTTTAAGTTCATCAGTAGCTGTTTCAGTGTGTTGGTAGGTTTGTGGGCTTCCATAATGTCAAGGGGTCAGGGCAGTCTGGTAGCCATTTCCAAGATGTCTTTGATGTATGGTAGTGTGGCGAGAGTTTCTGGGTGGGTTGTGCTTATTTGTTTGGGTTTGTTGTTTAAGAATCAGCAGACTGTGTTTATTGGGTACCCATTCTTCTTGAATATGCTGTATAGGTATTTTTCTTCTGCTGTTTGTAGTTCCTGGGTGCTACAATGTGTTGTGGCCCACTTAAATAATGTCCTGATGCAGCTCCATTTGTGGGTGTTGGGATGATTGTTTCTGAAGTTGAGTGTCTGGTTTGTGTGTGTTGCTTTCCTATAGATGCTGGTCTGCAGTTCTCCATTGACTGTTTGTTCCACTGCGACATCTAGGAAAGGGAGCCTGTTGTTATTCTCCTCCTCTTTGGTGGCATTTATGCCAGTAAGGATGTTGCTAGTGATATTGTAGGTTTCTTCTAATTTGTTCCATTTTGTGATGACAAAGGTGTCATCCACAGAGCGGGCCCGACGTTTGGATTGTATCTCCTCAAAATTAAATCAGTGTGTAGCTATAACAATTAATCATAGAATCATAGAGCATGGAAAAAGATCCCTTGGTCGAACCAGTCCATGCTGAACATAATCCTAAACTAAACTAACTCCACCTGCCTGCTTCTAACCCATATCCCTCCAAACCTTTCCAATTCATGTACTTACCTAAGTGTCTTTTAAACTGTACCTGCATCCACCACTTCCTCAGGAAATTTCATTCCACGCGAACCACCTTCTGCGTAAATTTTTTCCCTCATCTCTTTTTTCATTCTCTCTCCTCTCACCTTAACAATGTGCCCCCAAGTCTTGAAATTCCCCCAACCTAGGGAAAAGACATCAACCATTAACCCTATCTATACCCCTCATGGTTTTATAAACCTCTGTAAGGTCACCTCTCAACCTCCAACATTCCAATGAAAAGCCTCCCAGCCTATTCAGCCTTTCTTTATTATTCAAACCTTCCATCCCCACCACATCCTGGTAAATCTCTTCTGAACCCTCTCCAGCTTTAATAAAATCCTTCCTATAACTAGACAACCAGAACTGGACAAGTACTGCAGAAGAGACCTCACCAATGTCCTATTTGTCCACATGGAAAACAGGTGATTTGACTGCAATTTCATGATTAAAATAATGCTCATGATGATACTGGGGAGTAACCGTTTCCCTTTCTAACATGCAATAATCTTTCTGCGTGTGGTTCTTCTTTATTGTACCTTAATGTACTGTATGCAGCAGCACTTTAGCTGGTCTGATCAATAATGATTCAGCTCAGTTACTTGTTAAAGCCTTCTGCCTAATGAAGTCGACAGAAGCAACAACTCGACTATTTTGAAAATGCAATATCAGCCCTAATGTTTACTATATCAGAAGTGGTAATCCATCCCAATGAACTCAGCTGTTGGGGGCAGGGGAGGGGTGCGGGGTGGGGGGTGAGGGTGGGAGGCGGAGTGGAGAGGGGAACGGTTAATCTCTTAATTCTTGTATTAGCAGCCATACGGGCTAGGATATACATGGATCCCAACACTCCATTTTGACACTGGTAAGATTGTTTTTAAAGCTTCAGACCCAAACAGGAGAGGGCGCAATTCTACGAGCATTGAATCAGATTGAGAGCTGGAACTTGTTTTTTTACCGAAAAAAATTACAATAAACCCAGAAATTCTTTCAAGTTGCCATTGTCATCGATTGAAATAAACATCGTTCAACAGGGCCTCTTGCATTGAAATGGTAGTGTCCCTACTTCTGGAGCAGGTGGAACCTGAACCAGCTCTTCTGCTGCAGAGGTAGGGACACTACCACTGCACCACACAGAGTTTCTATCACACACTCTGGTGTAGGAGACCCAGGTTGAAGTGCCACCTTCCCCAGAGGTAGGGACAATACCACTGCACCACACAGAGTTTCTATCACACACTTCTGGGGTAGGTGACCCAGGTTGAAATGCAACCTGCTTCAGAGGTAGGGACTCTACCACTGCACCACACAGAGTTTCTATCACACACGTCTGGGGCAGGAGACTCAGGTTGAAGTGCCACCTTCTCCAGAGGTAGGGACAATACCACTGCACCACACAGAGTTTCTATCGCATACTCTGGTGCAGGAGACCCAGGTTGAAGTGTCAACTTCCCCAGAGGTAGGGACAATACCACTGCACTACTCAGAGTTTCTATTGCATACCTCTGGGACAGGAGACCCAGGTTGAAGTGCATCCTGCTCCAGAGATGCATGGTAGAAATTCTGAACTGATGGACAATATCCTCCAGTGAGGCACAGGGGCGTCTCTTTCAGGGCTTTTGACCTGTCCTGTAATCTTCCCTCTGACAGGAACGGGGTGAATTACCCCTCCACTTGTAGGGACCAAAGGAAGGAATATACTATCGAACGTTATTGTGGAGAACAAAGCTCTTCAACTTGCCAGCGTAATTGAGTTGGAGAACACGTTGCATTAAGTTCACCCTAGGACCCTTGCAACGGCACTGAATAGATTTGACCAGCCCTTCTTCAAGTGAACCACCATTTAAGAGTGGTGGAATAGATAAAGTTTAAATGATAGATGTAGCAATCCGAGCCTGCTAGAACTGTCCCCCCGGAACCCACATTCCCTCTCCCACTGCTCAGTTTCTGCGCAGTTCCCTTGAGGGGGAAATTGGTTAATCTCTCTCACCCTGCAAACTGAAACTCTGGGTGATGCTCAAAACACATGTCTTAGAGGCAAAAACAGAAATTGCTGGGAAAACTCAACAAGTCTGGCAGCATCTGAGGAGGGAGAAACAGTTAACATTTCGGGCCCAGTTCTGAAGAAGGGCGACTGGGCCCGAAACGTTAATTCTGATTTCTCTCCACAGATGCTGCCAGACCTGCTGAGTTTTTCCAGCAATTTCTGTTTTTGCTTCTGATTTCCAGTATCCGCAATTTTGTGGGGTTTTTTGTTACATATTTTAGGATTAACTGGGGGTTTGGATAGAAAGGCTTCCGTTCACGATCCAAACACTTTATTCTGAGCATCCCCTTGAAGAGAGTTGGCGTTTTATGTTTCAGAAGCCACACCACATTCGAAACACTAATTCTGTTTCTCTCCCCACACATGTTGCCGGCAACCTGCTGAGTTTCTCCAGCACTTTCTATTTTTTATCTCAGACCTCCAGTATTTTGCTTTTACGCCTTATTGCTGGTCCATTCCTGAGTTGAGCAAGGTAACATACAACACTGAACAGTCTATAGGAGCTAAATACTGCAAATGCTGGAATCTGTGCTGAAAGCAAAAAGACAACGCTGGAGCTCTGATTTTTGTTTTCTGAAGAGTCTATAGTTTGACTGGTTAACACGTCATATGGTCCATTTTACAGATTACTTCCTTCCACAGTCGCCCTCTCATCTCCAGAGCTTCACCAGTGAGCATTAAACAAAATGTGTTGGCTAAATGTTTGAATCCCAACTCCTCTCACCCAGCTCCTATACTCAAGTGATGTCTCCCCTCCAGCCGCTCTCAGTCCATCACCATCAGGGAGCAGTGATCAATTCGGTTAGTGTCCACCTCAGTCGCCGACAATTCTAATATCTCACACCCACGACCCCCGCCCCCCCTCCCCATCAATAGACCTTCCTGCTGTGTACACCCTACTGGCTCAGTCAGCTGAGTTAACGCCGGAGAAAATTCGAGATTTTATGCAATGGCACAGACGTGGTGGGCCGAAGGGCCCTATTCCTGTCTACTGTTCTAAGTGAATCTAAGTCCAAAGATGCGCAGGCTAGGTGGATTATGGAGGGGATAGGGTGGAGGAGTGGATCTGCGTGGGATGCTCTTTGGAGGCTTGGTGTGGACCTGATGGGCCGAATGGCCTGTTTCCCCGCTGTTGGGATTCTATGAATCGTTTTATCTTTTGACCCGTGGTTTGTCACTGGCCTGGAACGCATTGCAAATGTCAATCCCAGATTTCATAGTTGGCCCATCAATATTCATTCACCAAATCCTAGGGGGTGCTCTAAGCAAGCATAAAATAATATAGCACAGACCGCGACCATTCGTTCCATCGTGCTCGTACCAGCCCTTCAAAAGAACTATCCAACTCATCTGCTTGCTCTGCTCCTTCCTCAATGGATTTTTTTTTCATCTCTGCAAGTATTTGTCCAACTCCCCTTTGATAGTAACCCCGTCCCTTTCAGATTAACCAACCCTGACTGTAAATTAACTGTACATTTCCGTTTCCACCTTTCCGCCCTGGTTCATCTAGCAGTCTCCTTCACCCTGTTTCTTGGATTTATTTGTTGGATTTACTAGGAGCTGTTTTCTCAACTCCCGCCGTCAAACCCCGGTCGTGATGTTATAAAGGAAGACGGGAACTGACTACATGGTTACATTCAAACAGAAACATCCAGAATGAATCAGACTTTTCTCAAAAAAAATACTTTGCCCTTCCCGTGACTCTCTGACAGTCAATGGAGCGCATGTGTTTGCCCAGTTTGGCTGCACAAAGGCTGCAGGGAATTTATTCAGAGATCATCCGTGTGTCAAATGAAATCACAGTGACCCACAGTAACTCGGGTCCGTGCACGTCAAACCTACCGTTTTAAACGCCGTCTGCTGAAAATGTATCAAATAAACCCCAGCTTGGGCTTTTGGACTAACTCAATGTCATTTGAAGTTAACTGTTTTAGCCAACATGACGTATTAAAAGTCTGTTACTTGCATTGTACATGTGAGCAGTCCCTTTTCTTAAAGCAGAAATATACAACATGGATTATTGTAATGAAATATAAAGTTTTGAAAGAGAAGTTGTAAAACCACCGATTATTTGCAAGCTATAGCATACAGAACACCGCAAGGAGTTGGGAAGCTAATTTTTCCAAGCTACCATCAGTTTTGAGGAAGAATCACTCGATCCGAACTCTGATTTCTCTCCACATATGCTGCCAGACCGGCTGAGCCTATTCCGTGAATTGTTTTTGAGCTAATCTTTGGGAACGCTTTACTGAACATTTCAACAGCTGCTAACCTGGACTCTGGGAGACATGGAAAAGAAACAGCTCAGAATCGTCCAGTATTGAAAAGGCCCTTCGGCCCATCAAGTCTAGACTACCAAAGCTACATTACTCACATCGCCTTGAAAGTTAGGAAGTTTCAAGTGTTCATACAAAGGTTGTGAATTTACCCACCTCTATTACCCTCCCAGGCTGTGTATTCCAGAGTCCCAACACTCTTTGGGTGATTTTCTTCAGATCTCCTCTAAAACTCCTGCCTTTCACCTTAAAAGTGTGCATCTTGTGATGGCTTGATTGACGAAACTGGAATCATAAAACCCGACACGGGCGAAATGACTAAAAGATAAGACCCCTCCTGTAGTTTTGCTATGAGAATGGGGCGAGACATTCACCCAAAGAACAGTCAGACATCTGCAGCTTCTGGCTCTGAGCTCGCTAAAAGGAAGTAAAGGCCTTGGAGGGGACACAGAGGGGTGAGGGGTTCAGCTTTACGGGCAAACTGGGATTGTTCTCCTTGGGGCAAACTGGACCAAGTGGAAACATAATATTCATGATGGTGGGGAGCCTGGGGGCATGATATTGATAGGGTTGTGATGGGGCAAATCCTGCAAGTATCAAAAGTCATGTACTGAAAATAATTCACACAAAAAACACGATAGGATATTTGAGCTTTTTTTTTACATCCAACGTTTTGTGGCCGAGAACACAAAAGCTTAGGGCAACTGCAAATGAACCAAAGGGGTTCTGGAGGAGAGCAATTTAGTCAACCGTTTCCAAGAGCGAGCAAGTTGGATTGAATACCCCCTTCTTTGGGAGACAGCGTTTCTGATGAAGATTCTCTATCGAATAAAAAAGTTAAGACTATGACACTAAAGCAACACATTCAAAGTGTTGCAAAATAGTTCAAAAAAGGAGGGAGGGGGTTTACCCTTTTGAAAAAATGTTGAATCATTTCACTTAACCATTTAATAACTCAAATCATGTGGTAAGCATTCGGACGTTCAATGAGTTAAATTCAAATTAGAAAACCATCCATTTTAGATTATTAACTGTTTATTGCAGGGAGAAGGAGATTGACGGTGAATCCCAGCAGTTTAGTTTGTAAAAATAAACTTAATCTCGAGCACCCGTTTCGTACACCTTTACATTACTGACTAGAATCGCGTCAGTTGATGTTAGGACAATGGTGACATTTGAATTATTTCTCACTGTCCAGTTGAATGGAGACAAGGGGGAAACCATACACAGGAAAGGCGACTATGTTTTAAAACTCCAACCGAATAAAACGGACATATGGCTCCCTACATTGCCATTGCTGTGTGAATGTTATCTGTGGGATTACAGGTTGGGAGCACTCTCCTGGCTGGGGTCCAAAGGGGGAAAAAAATCACTTACTTTTCTTCTACCAGCTGCCGTTGGTATTCCTCAAACTCCTCTCTTGTCATTCCCTGGGCTGCGGCTTCCGACTTTTCTCCCTCGCCCTTATCCTCGCCAAGTCCCCCAGTCAAGTTCTTCAACTGCCCGCCTACCATGTTCTTGACGATGAATGCCATGGCACCGCCTTAAAGAAGTTGCCCGCTTTCAGGAGGTCTTTTGTTGAACAGCTCCCAGCGCAGCGTGTTCCGTGTGTGTGTGTGTGTGTGCGTGTCCGCCTGCGTTGGTTTGTGGATGTGTTGGGAAGTGGGTGGGGGCGGTCGGATGAAGTTTCAGCACCACGCTCCCTGGACAGCGCTCCTCGGAATGGACAGCTTGGAGATTGGTGGACAGCCCGCTCTCTCCTCCCTCGCTCCCACCCTCGCCCCGGCAGCCAGTCACCGCTCTTCATCGCGGGTATCAAACCTGGATGAAGTTTGCTGTTTGGTTGGAAAACCCGATAGACTACCCCACGTGCAGCACGCTGCCGGGAACAAACAGCAGGAGCTTGGGCTCTCACTGATGCCTCTGAGAAGGAACTAAAAGGGCGAACAGACTTGCATAGGCAACAGGCACATTTCCAATCCTTACTAACATTTTAAGTGCTTAAAAACTAAAGTTCATTTTTCAGCAAAACGGTAAAATCTAAGGATTTATTTTGGATTTCTCTTTTGTTTTTCTTTGTCCCACTAGTATTCTACATTTTGACCTGCTGGGTACTTAATAATCTCTCATTTCCACACCTATGTACATGATTAAAAGCTTCTGGTATCAATGTGCTGCAATTAAACTCTTGCAGTCTTGCAGCAGAGTCATGAACCTAATCCTTCAGTGATGTCCTGAAACGACGTTTGCTCTTTGTTCTGCAAGAATAATGAGAAAATCCTGTGCTGATGACCCAAAATGAGCTTTATTTCAACCCTAGAATTTCCCAAAGATTTGCCGGAATAAGCAGTGACACCAGATGAACCTTTAAATTGTCTTCTACCAGCTGTCTTCTGCAATGACAAGGCAGTTGCTCAAGGGAGTGAGAATTGAGGAAGGGGTCTAAAGGATTCTGGGTCATCTTCTTTCTCTTCTGGACCCATCCGTGTAGAACACATCCTTCATGCATCCTCAGCATTTTCTACCAATTCAAAGTCAATTACTTTTACGAAGGTTAATAAGGCAAGGATAACTCCATTAAGTGCAGTTATTGACATTCCACTGAGTAGATTGCAGGGAGTCGAGAAAACGGAAGCCCTATGGTAAAGAACACTGATTTAAAACAACTTATTTTCAAAAGACTTGCATTTATAATTTAACTTTTCACAACTTCAAGCGGTCACAACTCATTGTACAGCCAAAATACCTTTATTTTGGGAGAAGGGGGAGGAGATTTATGCACAGCAAGGTTCCGCAAAAAGTAGTGACCAGATAATTTGTTCTTAAGTGTCGCTGGAGGGATAAATATTGGCTAGATGAATGCGTCTGCTCTTCTTGGGGGTTGGGGACTCAAGGGATCTTATAGCTACACCTGAGAACAGATGTTGCCTCGATTTAATGTCTCATGGCAAAGATGACCCAATAGTAGGGCTCGCACTCCCTTGATACACCATTGATGTGTTAGCCTCAGTTCTGAGCTCACTTCTCTCTAAGGGAACTTCAAATCACTATCTTCTGAATGAAGTAACTGCACTGTGATTCCTTAATTGGCTTGACGTACCAACCTCAGCTTTTATCTGCCTGCATTTGGAACTTCTTGAGAATAAAGTGTTTATTTGAGAATTGGTTAGTATGGTTAGTATTTAATATCTGCTTCTTGTTATATTTATATTTTGTTTCATGAGGTATGTATCATCACTGGCTAGCTCACCAGATATTGTTTTTGAGAAGATCAGCCACCATCTTCAACTACTCCAGTCCGCTTTTGGAATGTTGCATGCAATTCTGAATAGGCTGTGGCTGTTTTCACTGCAGCATCAAAGGCCGAGGGGTGGGCTTATGTCAGTGTATAAAATCATGAGGGGGATGGATAGAATAAACAGACAAAGTCTTTTCCCTGGGGTGGGGGAGTCCAGAACTAGAGGGCATAGATTTAGGGTGAGGGGGAAAGATATAAAAGGGACCGAACTTGTTCATGCAGAGGGTGGTGCATGTATGGTATGAGCTGCCAGACAAAGTGATGGAGGCTAGTACAAATACAGCTTTTAAAAGGCATCTGGATGGGATATATGAATAAAGAGGGTGTAGAGGGATATAGGTCAAGTGCTGGCAAATGGGACTAGATTCGATTAAGATATATGGTCAGCATGGACGAGTTGGACCTAAGCATCTGTTTCCATGCTGTACATCTCTATGACTGTTTGTGGTGTAGGTACATGCAGATTTCTAGTTGGGCAGGGAGTTCCATGATTTTGACCCAGAGACAATGAAGGAATGATGGTCCAGTTCTAGGCCAGTATGAGGTGTGGCTTAGAATTAAACTTGCATGTGCTTCCATGATCTGCTGGCCTGTCCTTCTGAGTAATAGAGGTCACAAGTGCTTGTCAAAGAAGAATTGGTGAGTTGTTGTAGTGCATCTTAAATATGATACTCTTTGCAGCCACTCTGCATTGGCAGTGGAGGAAGTTAATGTTTATGATGATGTATCAAGTAATGGCATGTCATTCAAAGGTCTGCTTTGTCTTGATGGTGTCAAGCTTCTCAGGTTGCACTGCAGCTGATGCACTGATAGATAGTGAGTTAGTTGCTGCAGAGCTCCCAGAATCTGACCTAAATTGTATCCAAAGTATTTATGTGGCTGGTCTATTTCAGCTTCTGGTCAATAGTAATCCCCAGGATATTGACAGTGAGGGATTCACTAATGGCAATGTTGTTGAATATCAAGTTGACATGGTCAGATTCTCACTTGTTATAAATGCTTATTGCCTACTTGCCACTCTTCAGCCCATGCCTGAGCACTGTTCACACCTTGTTGAATATTGACACAAACTACTTCAGTATCTGAGAAGTTGCAAATAGTGCTGAACTTGTACAATCAAGGAACCTCCTCACTTAAGGTCATGTAAATGACCCTATGTATTGTGAAAATATAATAAAGACAACATCACATACACAAACCAAACAAGATTGCCCACCACTCATTGTCAATGGTCATATTGATGAAGTTTAATGTATCCACGTTAACTGGAACAGAAAACTACAACTGAAATATATGGGAATAGGAATTTAATCCCACATGCCAGTTTAGCTATTAATTAAAATCGTTGGTGATCTATGATTTAACTCCACAAATCTGCCTTTTTACAATATCCTTCAACGTTAGAATAACAAGAATATACCAACCTCAGGTTAAAATTTACAATTGATTCAACATCAGTCACTGTTTGTGCTAGAAATGTTTGAAACATTTACCAGCCTGTGTTTGTAGATGTATTTCTTAAATTTTATAAATTGCAATAATTTAGCATTCATTTGACAAATAGATAGAATCATGTGTATCTTTAAGAATAGTTATCATTCTTTTTGAACAAGTAGCTCATGTATCAGTTAAACCAGCACTAAAACAAGCAGGAATGTTAATAATTAGAAAATATGTCCAGCTCTCTAATCTGTGCATATGAAATATTCTAGCACTAGAAAGGTAATAAAAAATTACATAAATAACTGTTTAGTAATTGATTCTAAACTCCTTCCCCTCTCAAAATCCACATGTGCATTTGCACCTTCAAGTCTTGCGAATTAAAGAGAAAGCAATATAAGCTGACATTTCTTTGCTTAGCCAGAGGTGATATTCTACATCTAAGATGTCCAACAGGTAGTTTGGGTAGGGTTTAAGGATAAAATAATAACCATAGAATCCTCTTTGAAACTTGTTGAACATGCCTCTCCAATTCAACTAACACCAAAAATAGATTAGCTGGTCATCTATATCATTGTTTCCTGTGTGATGTTGCTGTGTGCACAATATAATGCTTCTATTTGAAGTGTTTCTAGATGCAGTTCTTTTTCCAACTCCACATGATAAATGCAAGTTTATTTTCCTTTCTTTTCATTAGAGGCAATTGTCACAAGTATTTAACATAAATTAGGGGTGCAGTTGAAATTGTGCATGGTCTCAAAATACACGCTGAAGGTGTAATTAAAATGGCTACATTAAGTCACTATTCTTGGTTTGAACAGACATGGTTGTGTTATTTGTATAATGCTCATTTTGGCATGTGTAGCATAGCCATAAATGGTTGGGATTAATTGTATTCATGCATTCCCCCCTCTCCTGATTCTGTAGTTCATAGCAAAGAAATAATGACTGCCATTCATAATGCTTTCAACAACCCAGAGATCTGTTGTTGATAGTTGAGTGGCAACTCATGGGATTTAGATTTTGTGTTTTTGCACTCTGTTAGGGTCTGTGATCACTACAAGCAGATAATGACAGGTTTCTTCGACTAATGAGATAGAACAATCCTCACAAACACAATCTAAACTAGTGTGTATAAATATTACATTGAATTGAAATGCTAATTATGTACAGAAGAGTCAGTTAGCTCAGTTGACTGGCTGGATGGATGGTATGTGATCCAGAGTGATGCCAACAGCATGGGTTCAATTCCCCAAACCAGCTGAGGTTATCATAAAGGACGTTTCTCTCTTCCGGGGCATGGTGACCCTCAGGTTAAACCATCGTCAGTCATCTCTGTCTAATGAAAGGGCAGCCCTATAGTCCTGTAGGATGACGGCATTTGCCTTTAAAGGTTGCAAATAATGGATGGAATTGAGAGAGATAAGAGATAAACAAAAAAAAGGTTAAAAACATTTTATTTTTTTAAAATCTCAAACACTTGCACTGAAGGAAAACAATTACATGATTGTAAAATTAAATATTCAGAGCCAGACAGGTTGTGTAAAATCAATTGCAACATGATGCCATTAAAATATGTTTTTACACTTGACTATGGGATTCCTAATTATTTGCTCAGTGGATAAATAATGGATCAATTCAGCAACTTCACATGGTTACATAGATTTCAATGCTGAGTTTACTGATGATACATCAGTGTTACAAAGCTTACAGCAAAGTAACTCAGATAGCAATTGGTGCACTTCCATATTCAACTGCAAGTGTACAGACCTCTGACTGGTCAATTGACTCCAGAATAACAGTATGTGATCAAAAGCAAAATACTGCAGATGCCAGAAATTGCTGGAAAAAAATCAGCATATCCAGCAGCACCTGTGACGGAGAAATGGAGTTAACATCTTGAGCCCAATGTGAGTCTTCTCCCAAAGTTTTCCTGTTCTGCCGAAGAAGTGTCCCTAGATAACTCTTTCTCTCTCCACAGGTGCTGCCAGATCTACTGAGTTTCTCCACTTCTTTTTGTTTTTATAACAATAAGTGAATTTACCTTCACTACCACAATCAATCACAAAATCTTAATCAACATGTATACAGTATTTTAATATACTGTTGTTTACTGCATTTTTCCAAAGAAATGACCAGCTTATGAAATGTAACTAACTTCCATTCAAACATTCCTTATTTTGATGAAAAGTTGCTCTCTGCTGCTGGAACTCAGCGACTTTTTGAACAGACCCTGTTTGCTTTGTTGTTTGATGATAAAATGTTTCTCATTCCTGTTGAAACTTCTGCTCCATCCTCCAATCACTGGATGACACCATCAGTGTCACTAGATTCTCTATTCTTAGTACTAAACGCACATTCAAGTTACAACACAAGATGAAAAATGTTACATGCACATAAAGAGAAGACATTTATCACAAGATGCTGGGGGACTTTGAACAACTGAATAATAATCCACATTTTTTTTCTGAATGGATTAATCTGTATTCTGTCTGAAACTTAACATGTTGACAGATGAACTGTATAAAGCAAAAGTAAATATAATTATATTCAAGATCATAATTATAGTCACAGACGATCATTCTATAATGTGTGAATTATAGAATGAATGAATGAGCAGGTAAATAATTCGGAGCCCAGACTAATGTTCAGAAGCCTGGATTCAAATCTAACTGTAGCAGATGGTGAAATGTGAATTCAATAAAAGCTGGTCTGACAGTGGTCATGTAACCATTGTTGTAAAGATCCAATTTGCCCACTAACATCCTGTGAGGAAGGAAATCCGCCTTCCCTACCTAGTCTGATCTATAAGGTGACTTCAGACCCACTGCAACATGTTGACTTTTAAGTGTTCTCTGAAATAGCTTTGCAGGTCACTCAGTTCAACTCGGGATGGACAACAATGCTGGGCTTATGCCCACTAGAATAAAGAGAAAAAAATAGTTGCTAAATCTTTTTCAGTTATGTCTACATATGCAAGGGTACGTGTTGCAGAACTGCATTACACTGTGTTCCCAGGTAGTTCTTAATGTTTGTTTACAGGACAAAACATAGATTGGAAAACAGCCAAGGTGGTTCCTGTCATAATACAAATTCTCCATCTGGGCAGTGGGGTTTTAAGAGTGCACTAGGCTTTAATATTCATATGTTAGCCTAGGATTACAAATCCTTTATATAATTGAAGATGAAGGGTAGCAATTTGTCAGACTATAATTCTATCCTTGAGTTAAAATTATTTGCAAAGGCAGAAGTTTATTTAGGGTGTAACTCTATACCTGCCATTAGTCTATTCATACACATGTCCATACACATTCATAAAATTCTTTAGTAGGTCACAAAGCATGAGTCATCTTACTATTTTGATTTTTATTTTAAAAATATAATTAAACAAATCTAAATTCAAAAGCACATATACTTGCAAAACTCAAACTGAAACCCCACCTATTTGTGGAAACACTATAGTTTTTTTAAATCACATATAATTTCATATAATGGTGCAATTCTAAAAAGATTTCAACTTTCCAACACTCAAAACAGGAACAAGAGTGGGCTATTCAGTTTGTTGAGCATGCCCATCACTCAGGGTCATGACTAGTCACCTCCACAATGCTATTTCTCTTTATTCCATTAGTAGCATCCAGGAATTTATCAACTTCTGTCTTGAACATGCTCAACGGCTGAACTTCATCCAGGGTAGAGAGCTCCAAAGATTCACCACCTTCTGAATTAAGGAATTCCTCCCAATCACAATCGAAAATGGCCTGCCCCATACACTGAGTTAATTCCCCTTTGTTCTGGAATTACATTATGGAAACATTCATCGCGTCATCCCCTTAAGAATTTTGTAGTCTTGGTCATCTTTCAGAACAGACTCAGTGTCCACATTTTAAAAAAAAAGTCAGCTTTGCACCATATGTAGAGCTAAAGCAGGATGCCCTGATTTTTCGATTTCATTCCAAGAGTTCAGCCTAGATCTTGGTCCAAAGCAGCCATTGACTGGAGGCAAGCCCAAAGAAAGCAGTTGATGACTCAGTGACTTGTCCATGGATGTCCTGATCAAACTGCTGGAACACTCACCAAACCCCATCTGACCCAAACCAAGTGAGGTCTGGAATCCCACACTGCAGACCGTTGTAATAAAACCTCAGTATCTCCTTTCCAACTAACATATGGGAAAATCTGAAATCAGGCAGCACACATCTTCAGGGCATTTCAGAAATATTGCGTGTAATTCTGGTCTCCTTCCTATCAGAAAGATGTTGCGAAACTTGCACGGGTTCAGAACAGATTTATAAGGATGTTGCCAGGGTTGGAGGGTTTGAGCTACAGGGAGAGGCTGAACAGGCTGGGGCTGTTTTTCCTGGAGCATCGGAGGCTGAGAGATGACCTTGTAGAGGTTTACAAAATCATGAGGGGCATGGATAGGATAAATAGACAAAGCCTTTTCCCCGGGATGGGACAGTCCAGAGCTAGAGGGCATGGGTTTAGGGTGAGAGAGAGACCAACTTTTTCACGCAGAGGGTGGTATGTGCATGGAATGAGCTGCCAGAGAAAGTGGTGGAGACTGGTACAATTGCAACATTTAAAAGGCATTTGGATGGGTATGAATAGGAAGGGTTTGGAGGGATATGGGCCGGGTGCTGGCAAGTGGGACTAGATTGGGTTGGGATATCTGGTCGGCATGGACCGAAGGATCTGTTTCCATGCTGTACATCTCTATGACTCTGACTTGAAAATACTGGTGGCAGAACAGCCTTCCTGGGATTGATTTGATTGTGTTGTGCTCCTGTTGAGTTTCGTGGCATTTTCGGGAAACAGCAATGGTCACAATTGGACACAAGGAAAATGAGAGGAACTGGGTGTGAATGAATGCACGCACAAATACACCAGGAGAATGGGTGGTTCATCTCACAATCCATTCTCCTATTTATCCTCCAGCCAAGCAGTAGTCTTTAGCTTTGAGCAAGACTTGCCAAAATGTGATTGCCCATGTGGGTTTGAGAGATGAGATCTGTGAGCTCTAAGACAGCGATGGTTGCTGTGGAGCTCAAACTGGCAGAACTGGGGTGGCATGGTGGATTAGGACTGCTGCCTCACGGCATCAGGGACCCTTAAATGTTGACATGGGTTTTCACTTCAAATATCAATATTGGCAATATTTCACACATTCACATTGCTCTGGTTACTGACCCGAATTTCTCAATTAATAATTTATCTGTCAGCCCCTCGTTCTACAGTGCTCAATCAACAGAAACAATCCTCCCCCATTCCTTTTCTTTTTAGACACATACCAGGTTCGTTTCTGGCCTCGGGTGACTGCGTGTTTGGAGTTTGCACATTCTTCCCGTGTCTGTGTGGGTTTCCTCCTACAGTAATAGCAGAATGGGTTTGGGTGGGATAGTCTTCGGAGGGTTGGTGTGGTTTTGCTGGGCCGAAAGGTCTGTTTCCACAATGTAGGGATTCTAAACAGCTGAAGTAGTTTTAAAATGCTTGCAATTTTTCGATTTGGCAGATCCAGCTCGCTGAGGGCTGCTTGCTGTACCAAAAAAGAGATACCTGTAAATAGTTGCTTGTTTGCTTTTGTACAAACTGCTTTTCCCTCAATTCCACTCAACACAAACCCTCCTCCATCTCCCACCCACTCAACAACCCTCGTTGTTCTCTGAAGTCCCGCAAAGTTTGGCATTAAAAAAGGGTTACATCGTAAAAGTAGTAGTTTGGGAAGCACAGTTAGGGTTACCTGCCCCATTTCCAGATCACTTTAGACCCCGTTCTTTCCATCCCCGGCCCTTTCCCCCTTTAAAAATATATGAACTAAGAACAGGAGTAGTCAGAGGTAAAAAGACTGGTGCTGGAATAGCAGAGCGGGTCAGGAAGCAGCAGGAAAGAGTCGATGTTTCGGGCTTAAGTCCTTCATTAGGAATGTGGAGGGGAAAGGGGGACGAGAGATAAATAGGGAGATGGAGGGTGGGACTGGCGAGGTAGAGAAGGCCATTCAGCCCTTCTAGCCCGCTACATCATTTAATATGATCATGGCTGATCTCATCTCGGCCTCAACTCCACCTTTCTGCCTGCTCCCCAATACCCTTCAACCCGTTACTAATTAAAATCTGCCTATCACCATCTTAAATGTTGACATGGGTTTTCACTTCAAATATCAATATTGGAAACATTTCACATATTCACATGGTTCTGGCTATTGTCCCGAATTTCTCATAATTAACCTGTCATCCCCTCATTCTACAGTGCTCAATCAACAGAAACAAGTCTTCCCCTTTTCTTTTCAGACACATATCAAATCGCCCTGTATCATCCTGTGGTCTAATGAAAAAGACTTTAATTTTTCAAATGCTCCTTTGTGTAGTTACTGTAGGTGGAAGCATCCTAATCAATTTACGCTTAATTCACTTTTGTTTCAGCATCCTTATTGTAGTGTGGGAGCAGAAGATTTTGTCTGACTGCATTATGACTCAGGGTTTCTACAGATTCAACATTACATTCTGAAACTTACTTACCTGTCGGATGATGGATAGTTGCAGGTGGAATCTGTTCACGCATTTCAGAGCCTGGGATGTTCAAGTCATTTTGAAGACCAGGCCTTATTTGAATCCAAAACAAAAAATCAAAGAACTGGGGATGGTGAACATCAGAAACATAGTCAGGAATTGACGGAAAGCTCAGCAGGTGAAAGTAGGCACTGCAGATTCTGGAGATTAGAGTCAAGAGTAGAGCAGGTCAGGCAGCATCCAAGGAGCAGGAAAATTGACATTTCGGGCAAATGTCCTTCATCAGGAATGAGGCTGGGAGCCTCGGGGGTAGAGAGATAAATGGGAGGGGGTGGGGCTGGGGGGGAAAGCAGCTAAGGGTGCAATAGGTGGATGGAGGTGGGGTAAAGGTGATAGGTCAGAGAGGAGGGTGGAGCAGATAGGTGGGAAGGAAGGTTGACAAGTAGGACAGGTCATGAGGATGGTGCTGGGCTGGAAGGTTGGAACTGGGATAAGGTGGGAGGAGGGGAAATGAGAAAACTGGTGAAGTCCACATTGATGCCACGGGGTTGAAGGGTTCCGAGGTGGAAGATGAGGAGTGGCAATGGAGGAGGCCCAAAATCTGCATGTCCTCGGCAGTGGGAAGGGGAGTTGAAATGATCGGCCACGGGGCGGTTGATTGGTGCTGGTGTCCTGGAGATGTTCTCTAAAGCGCTCTGTGAGAAGGTGTCCAGTCTCCCCAGTGGAGAGGAAACCGCATCAGGAGCGATAGATACAATAAATGACGTGTGGAAGTGCAGGTGTAACTTTGATGGATGTGGACGGCTCCTTTGGGGCCTTGGATGGAGGTGAGGGAGGAGGTGTGGGCACAGGTTTTGCAATTCCTGCAGAGGCAGAGGAAGGTGCCGGGAGGGGAAGGTGGGCTGTTAGGGGACGTGGACCTGACCAGGTAGTCATGGAGGGAATGGTCTTTATGGAAAGCGGATAGGGATGGGTAGGGAAATATATCCCTAGTGGTGGGGTCCATTTGTAGGTGGCGGAAATGTCGGTAACTGATGCGATGTATACAGAGGTTAGTGAGGTGGAAGGTGAGGACCGGGGGTTCTGTCTTTGTTGAGGTTAGAGGGGTGGGGTTCAAGGGTGGAAGTGGGGGACTTGGATGAGGTGCATTGGAGGGCATCTTCAACCAAGTGGGAAGTGAAATTGCAGTCTTTAAAGGAGGAGGCCATCTGGTGTGTTCTGTGGTGGAACTGGTCCTCCTGGGAGCAGATGCAGTGGAGGCGGAGGAATTGGGAATACGGGATAGCATTTTTGCAGGAGATAGGGTGGGAGTCGGTGGGTTGGTAGAAAATGTCTGTGTTGAGTCGGTCACCATTGGTGGACACGGGGAGAAAGGTGTCAGATGGTCCAGGTGAATTTAAGGACAGGGTGAAATGTATTGGTGAAATTGATGAACTGTTCAACTGCCTCATGCTCCCACGAGGCGGCGCCAATGCAGTCATTGACGCAGAGGGTGGTACGTGTATGGAATGAGCTGCCAGAGGATGTGGTGGAGGCTGGTACAATTGCAACATTTAAGAGGCATTTGGATAGGTATATGAATAGGAAGGGTTTGGAGGGATATGGCCGAGTGCTGGCAGGTGGGACTAGATTGGGTTGGGATATCTGGTCGGCATGAACGGGTTGGACCGAAGGGTCTGTTTCCATGCTGTACATCTCTATGACTCTACGATGCCAGTGTAACTGCAGAAGATGGACTGTTCCACATAACTGACAAAGTGGCAAGCAGAGCTGGGGCCCATGTGGATGCCCATGGCTACCTCTTTCATCTGGAGGAAGTGGGACTACTCAAAGGAGAAATTGTTGAGGGTGAGGACCAGTTCAACCAAACGAATGAGTGTGTCAGTGAAAGGGTACTGGTCGGGATGTTGGGAGAGGAAGAAATGGAGGGCTTGGGAGGCCCTGGTCATGGTAGATGGAGGGGTATAGGGACTGGACATTCATGGTGAAGACGATGCGTTGGGGATCAGAGAAACGGAAGTCTTGGAGGAGGTGGAGGGTGTGGGTGGTGTCCTGAACATATGTGGGGAGTTCCTGGACCGGGGGGGATAGGACAGTATAGAGGTGGGTGGAGATGAGATCGGTGGGGCAGGAGCAGACTGAGATAATGGATCGGCCGGGGTGGTCAGGCTTGTGTTACTGGTGGGACGTCGTACCCTTCATCCCCATGGCATCAAAATGGACTTCACCAGTTTCCTCATTTCCCCTCCCGCCACCTTACCCCAGTTCCAACCTTCCAGCTCAGCACTGCCCTCTTGACCTGTCCGTCTTCCTTCCCACCTATCCACTCCACCCTCCTCTCAGACTTGTCACCTTTACTCCCACCTCCATCCACCTATTGTACTCTCAGCTACCTTCCACCCCCCACCCCAACCCCCTCACATTTATCTCTCCATCCCCGAGACTCCCAGCCTCATTCTTGATGAAGGACTTTTGCCCGAAATGTCAATTTTCCCGCTCCTTGGATGCTGCCTGACCTGCTGTGCTTTTCCAGCACTACTCTTATCTTGACAGGAAATTCAGCAGGTTTGACAGCATCTGTGGAGAGAAAGCAGAGTTAACATTTCGGGTCCAGTGACCCTTTCTCAGAATACAGCTCTTAAGAAGGTTCACTGGATCCGATACATTAACTCTGCTTTCACTCCACTGATGCTGCCAGACCTGCTGAGTTTTTCCAGCAATTCCTGATTTTATTTCTTCTTTGAACACAGTTGGCATTTCCAGGTGGCTCTGTCGACTCGCAGTTGTACGGCAATTTGGCTTGATTGGTAACACAAAGACCCCTCTCACCCGGTTTATACTCTCTTCCACCCTCTTCTGTCAGGGAGGAGGTATAAAAGTTTAAATACACATACGAACAGTTTCAAGAACAGCTTCTTCCCAGCTGTTATCAAATGTTTTAATGGACCTCTCCAAGCTTTCTCTGCAACTTCTTGGCAGCTGTACCACTGTATCCTGCACTCTGCTCTGTTACCCTGATGCACTTGTTTTGCCTGTAAATCGTGTAAAAGAACACTTTTCACTGTACCTCAGTACATGTGACAGCAATAAATCAAACCAAACCAAAGGCAGCTGTGATTGGAAAAAACACCAGAACAGAATCCAGATGTATTGTTTTATTTAAGGGTAATGCTAGGGAAATGCTACACTGTTGAATGACACTTTTCAATTGTAAATCTAAAACAAGGTCTTCACTACCTATTTAGTTAATTCTAGATTGATGGATAAGTGCTAAGCAATGACCACCTCCACCGAGAGAGAATCTAACTACTGCCCCATTATCATTTAATGGTATTTCTGAGACACCCACTGGCAACATTAGTATTGGCCACAAACTGAACACAACTAACCATATAAATACAGAGGCTAGGAATTTTGCAGCTAGTAACTCATCTCCTGGTTACCAAAAAGCCTGTCCACCGTCTATAAGATACAAGTGTTTGTGCTGTACATCTCTATGACTCTGAGTCAGGAATGCGATGGAATCTTCCCCACTTGCCTGGATAAGTGCAGCTCCAAAAACCCCGAGGAAGCGTGCCACCAACTAGGACAAAGCAGCCGGCTTGGTTGGCATCACATCCGCAAGCATTGATTCCCTCCATCAATGCATGTTAGCACTAGTTTGTGCTATCCACAAGATGCACTGCAGAAATTCAAAGATCCTTAGACAGTTCCTGCTGAACGCATGACCACTACTACCTAGAAGGACAAGGGCAGCAGGTACTTGGGAACACTACAACCTTCAAGTTTCCTCCGAGCCAACTCACCATCCCGTCTTGGAAATATATTGTCACTCCTTCAGTGTCGCTGGGTCACTATCACGGAACCTCCTCCTGAACAGAATTGTGGGTCTACCTACAGCACATGAACTGCAGAAGTTCAAGAAGGCAGCTCAACATCATCTTCTCAAAGGTATAGGCAATAAATGCTAGTCCAGCCAGCAACACCCATATCCCGAGAGTGAATGAATAATAAAAATTCAAGATCACATAACAACACTTGAAAAAGGACAGCGAGTTTTTTGAAAGACCAACTCCCCCAATCAATTCCAGATAAACTGCCATTCATATCTTTGCTCCATGCATACTTTACACTGTATTCACTTAACATGTTGTCATTAAAGATAAAGTCACCATAATCCTACTGGACCACATGGCTGCTCTCTCATTAGATAGACACATTTGGTGCTGAGTTTAACCTGAGGGTTACCATGCCTCAGGCAGAGGGGAGAGGTCAAGAGGGACAGTCCTTCATGGTAACCTCAGCCAGTGTGGGAATTGAACCCACACTGTTAGCATCACTCTATATCATAAACCTTCTTGCAAGGTGGCAGAACAGTAGGGCTCCTGAGACAGAGCACGTCTGCTCTGACTGTTTCTTTTTTCCTTTTTGGATCTCTTTGTTTTTCTTTCTCTTTTTATTTTCCTTACTTATCTCTAGACCTCAGGCGGCAACAGCAACAGACCTAATGGACCTCAAGTAAGCTCAGCATGGATGCGAGTGGGCCCAGCATGGAGGAGAGTGGGCCCAGCTCGGACCTTGAGTAGGCCCTTAATTACTTTCCGAGCATTGGACCAGGTGTCAGAATGCTACATTGCTGGCGGCTGCTACATCGGCAGAGATGATGTCGGTGACGTAGCTCCAGCAGCAAAAGATGTCTCCTGAGGATTGGCGACATAATTGTTGGTTGGGTCTGGTGTGAACGATGGTGTTGAGGTGGTGGAGGTGGGATGGCAGCACAGGTGTCATTGATGGTGATGAGCTGGCTCTGAATTGATGGACTCTCTTTAACATCGATTTTTTCTTTTCCTTAAATTACTCAAAATGGCACCAGATCATGGCGACATTGGAAAAGATTTTCGCTTTTACTGTTTTTCCCACCATCAAAATATATGTGACAATAAATCATTCAATTCAAACCAGCTGTCCAGCCAATTGAGCTTAACTGACCCCTGAATTTCTTTGAAACCTTGCTTCTTTTTAAGATGGCTGAGTTTCTTTGACGTCATCATTTACTGCAATATTTAGGGAGATTTTGTTCTATGCTTGCAGTCTTTTGCCAGTCATCAGTTTAGGCCTTGGCTCTTAAAAGGAAACAATTACCCTCTTCAGCGCTGAGCAGGATAGTATTGACGTCATAAAAATAGTTCCCGAGTGACTTAGTTCACAGAGATAGCAGCAAGCATTAGTAAGTCAGCTTTAGGATTTAAAATCCTTCATAATCACAGAGCTGTACAGCACAGAAACAGACCTTTGGTCCAAAACATCCAGAAACACTAAACTAATCTAGTCCCATTTGCCAGCACTTGGCCCATATCCCTCTAAACCCTTCCTATTCATATACCATTCCAGATACCTTTTAAACGTTGTCATTGTACCACCTCCTCTGCCAGCTCATTCCATATACGCACCATCCTCAATACAAAATAGTTGCCCCTTCAGTCCCTTTTATCTTTCCACTCTCACCTTAAGCCTATGTTCTCAAGTTTTGGGCTCCCCTTACCTGAGGAAAAGACCTTGTCTATTTACCCTATCCATGCCCGTCATGATATATCTTATGGTCTTATGATTTTATAAACTTCGATAAGGTCAACCTCTGACACCTTTAGGTCACTTTTATATCTTTTCCCTTAATCCCAAATAGAAGTAAAATTAACTCCAAGTAAAGACTGCTTATGACATTTATTTCATTGTACAAGTTGTTACAACATACCATTTGTTTAAAAAATCGATTGAAATAAATTAGGACATTTGTTGAGATCATCACTTCAGTTAATGCAAAAAGGAGCAGTTGAACAAACACTGTTTTAGTATATAAACACTGAATAAATTTTGTATAAATCTGAACAATTGTTACATTAGAATTATGTTAGAATAGAAAATATGTTCCAGTGTAATTTCATGTAAATGTCAGCTTTCAAATTAGATTATTTTTTAAAAAAATATTCACTATGAAAGTAATATATGATGATAGTAGTCACAGCTACTGACCATTTGATGTGCCCGACTTAGAATGTCATGTAAAGACCATCTAATAAGGCAGCCTTACAGCACGCAATTACTTTAGAAATTTATTCATAAACACCTTTCAAAAACATCTCGACCCACAATTTTCATGATTCCAGTGCAACCCCTCAGAAAAATTTCTTGGAATTGATTTCTCTTCTATTCCTGTAAAAAGATACAATATTTATTTACTTTTGAGCACTTTCAGTACTAAACCTGAAGCACAGGGTTCTGAAGGTCAAGGCTATAGAACTCATTGTAAAGTAGTATTATCTCTGCAAAAGGATGGAAGAAATGTGGAGCAGAAGGGGCCTAAGCAGTCCCTGAGACCTGTTCTGTCATTCAATTCAATCATGGATGGTTTATGCCTTAAACATAATCTGTAGGTTCTGTAACTCTAAAGATTCTTGCCAAAGTAAAAATCTAACAATTTCACCCCTCTCTCTTTCAATACCCATTTCATTGTTTTTCCAATCATTTTAGTACCCTGTAACTTTCTTCGAAAATAAAATACAAGTTTCTGATGAATCAGTCTGAAATTCCTCTCTTGCTACTTGAACATCAGGCAGAGGAATTCGAGGTAAGCACCATCAGAATTTACTGATCTTTGTCATTTTACAACCTTTCTTTTTTTTAAAAAAAGACTCAACTCAGTTACTTTTTTTTGTTCAATCACAGGAATGTGTGCACTACTGGCAAAGCCAGCATTTACTACCTATCCCTTTTGTGTCCTCAATGAGGTGGGGGTAAGTGGCTTTCTTGAACACAACTGTGTGGCTTGCTTGACCACCTTAGAAAGTACTTCTAATAATCCACATCACTGAGAGTCATAAGGGCTAGTAGATTTCCTTCACTAAAGGATTTTTGGTTGGGTTTTCTTTTAAAAGAAAAGCCATTCATTTTATGGTCACTATTGCTGAAAGCAGCTGCTTCTTCCAGCTTTATTTAATTAACTGAACATAAGTTCATCAGCTTCCATTTTGCAATTTGAACTTACAATATCATTAGTTCAAGGCCACAGATTTCTAGCCCAGTGACAGATATACTACCACCCCATAAGGACATAATAAATGGAATGCGAAAGGTTTAATTCCTGCAGTCACTGGGATTGGACATGTTGTTAACACATGGCAACAGCACAACAGAACAGTTTATCTATTTAGTGAACCTGAATTAGGCCAGTTAGGAGCTGGGGGAGGGCTCACTTTGGCCCAGAATATCGGAACAGAGATGTTAACATAACAGGCCAGTCAGCCCCTCAATCCTGTTCCACCATTCAATAAGATCATGGCTGATTGGATTAGTCTACATTCCCATCTACCTATAATAACCTTTCAAACTCCTAGCTTATTGAGAAAGCAATGATCTCTGGAGGCACCTTCCAAACTTATGACCACATCGATCTAGAAGGACGAGGGCAGCAGATACATAGGAACACCACCATTTGCAGGCTCCCCTTAAGGCGACTCAACACCCTGACTTGGAAATAGATCAACATTTCTTCACTGTTAGAAGTCACATGACAGCAGGTCATAGTCCAACAGGTTTATTTGAAATCATGAACATTTGGAGTGGTACTTCTCCATCAGGTGAAGCACTTGTGAAAGCTTGTAATTTCAAATAAACCTTTTGGACTATAGCCTGGTGTTGTGTGATATCTGACCTTGTCCACCCCAGTTCAACACCAGCACCTTCACATGACTAACAACATTCAAAAACTCTGCTTCCATCAGCGTTTGAGGAACAACACCCTGATTCTCTACCCTCTACAAGAAAACAATTTTTGCCTCATCTCGGTCTTAAATGGGTGGCCTCTTATTTTTAAACAGTGACCTGTCCCTCTACAGTTTCCCACAAGAGGAACCATCCTCTCAACATTGACCTTCTCTAGGCATATCAGGATCTGATACATTTCAATTAACTTGCCTCTTAGCCTTCGAAATGCTACATCCTGTCCGGAATCCATTTCTCCTTCAATTATCTCAAGGATAATTGTCAATTATCTCAATGACAAGCGAGATCTTAGTCACCAGCATATGAACTCTGATTTCTCACGAGTTATGCTTCAACATCTTGTATCACCCAATCTCAGACAAAGAGGGAAGGCTCAATAGTACACAGGTTTTGAGGCATTAATAACACGTCGAAACAACAGGGCATATTATTATCAGGTGGATAATTAAAAACAGAACAAACATCTATGTCTTCCCTTTTATTTATGATGTGCAGATTGCGCAGACAATAACAGGGAAGGCAAATGGAATCTCTTTCCCATCCCAGAAATGGCAACTTGATAAATCAAAAGCCTGGATGAGTCACACTTTCTTAGTCCTTGAAGTCAGGAGGCGCCTGGAGCACATTGAAACTTAAGCACTGTTTCCATATTGATATCTTAACAGCTAACAAGTAAATATAGCAGAGCAAGTAGCACAGAGGAGCATTAAATTTAAAATCAAATGATTTCCTTTCACAGTTGCTTGGGAGGCATCCAGTTATACCCTCATACAGTGCACAGACAAAAGAGCATTGCGCAAGTAGCCATTTGCCTGGGGAACATAGATGCTGTTTAATGGGAGGCTCTTGGAACTTTAGGTCCATGGTCAATTATGATCACAACTTCTGAGAGAGATCTAGGACATACATCCTGACCACAAACCTTGGCTGTCTTTTCCTTCTCTCGCCTAGGTTCTTAATTCTTTGTGCAACAGGGATGAGACAGGAAGGATGTTCCCTATTACCAGGGAGTTCAGAACCATGAGTCACAGTTTTAAAGATACAGGGGATTCAGGACTGAGAGGTGGAGAACTTTTTTCACCAGAGGGGGGTGACCCTGTGGAATTCTCTGCCGCAGAAAGCAGCTGAGGTCAAAACATTGAATGTTTTTGAGGAGGAGTAAGATATGTTTAGGTAGATAGATAGATACTCTACAGTGTGGAAACAGGCCCTTCAACCCAACAAGTCCACACCGACCTCCAAGAAGCAACCCACCCAGACCCATTCTCCTACATTTACCCCTTCACCTAACACTACGGACAATTTAGAATGGCCAATTCACCTGACCTGCACACCTTTGGACTGTGGGAGGAAA